>NC_090929.1:186790173-187093970 GCF_040938575.1 Ambystoma mexicanum
CTCCAATTATGTTACAATCAATCATCACCTTAGTGGTCATGTGTCAATTACTGCTTTGTAGTTTGGCCCTGAGTGTGCTTCTTGGTCTGAGATTTTTAAGGAGTATGGGTATGGCAGGGATCCATGCGTAGGTGTGAAAGTCTCATCCTTTCCTGCCTGCCTTGTCATGTGGCTAGGACAGCGTGAAATCGGCCTCTTCTTCATGTATGTTCATGCATTTGATTTAATTCTGCCAGTCTCTACCATCTGTGGCTTATCTTGAGCTTTCTGAACAGGATACTCTGTTCTGTTCTCTTTAATTGTATCCACTGTTGGCCTTTTCCAACCAGATACGACCTTGGCTTCTTGGCATGGTTACCTTCAGCTGGGTTTCGCTCAGTTTTCATTCTCGATTTGTTTGCTGCAACACTCTCCTCTCGAGACCTTTAGTAACGTTTGTTCAATTCTGCTCATGTGCGTAGTGGAATTGCACTCATGCATAAAGTGCTTTTGAGGTATATATATATGTATATGTTGGTGCTTGCTGCAATCTATTTTACTACTAATCATAAGGAAGCTTTGGTGATTTCTTTGCTTCTTGTGGTTTCTTGCATCTGTACACATTTAAACTAACTGAATATCTTCATTGTGCATATGGCATACGTTTT
Organism: Ambystoma mexicanum; assembly: GCF_040938575.1. NCBI lineage: Eukaryota > Metazoa > Chordata > Amphibia > Caudata > Ambystomatidae > Ambystoma > Ambystoma mexicanum. The sequence goes on from NC_090929.1 coordinate 186,790,821, forward strand.
TGCATCTTGGCATCAACTTCTTTCTGCTTAGGATCAAGATGTCACTTATCCATGGTATTTCATCTCTTTGTCAGTATTCTTGGGTCTTTATATTTTCTATATGTGCGTCAGTCCAATTTCGTATGACGTCACCATTCGTCTTCCTTAATTATCTTCTTGGCTTCTTCGGGTATTCCATTCTGACAACCGTCATTCTGTCTTGACTGTAGATATGGTTTATGGTACCTTACTGTCCATGTTTTCTTATGTGTAGGTACTTCAGTAGGTGCTGATACTCTAATAGGCACTGGACCCAACACCTGCTCTTTGCTGGTTTATTTGTTCATCATACGTCACATACTTTGGCATGACAGTAGTGGGTACTACAAAGGGGGTGGCTGGAGTGTGGATGACACTTGGCACTTCCTCTTCACTCCCCCCTCTGGGTGAGTCATCGACCACTCTCACTTCCTTCTTTGTGTCCACTTTAATTTCATCCTCTGGATCTAGACATCTAGGTCTGAAGAAATACTTCCTTGGGGTCCATATCTTTATGATTCCCTTCTAGCATCCTGCTGTTCTCACATGCTCATCTTTGTTCCATGTCATTAGTTGACATTCTCCACTTGGATTGCAGTAGATCCATTTTACCACATATTTTCTATGTTTTCTTGTTCCTTCTGGTGCATAAATGCTGGCCTTCACAAAATCTCTTATCTCTTCATCAGTCAGGTCCTTGGGCTTCCATCCTGACTCAGCATCAATCATGATTTTCATCCCTATGGCCTTTTTTGCAGTTTTCTGGCACTGAGAGATTATTAACTTGATTACACAGAATCCAAGCAATATCATCACCAACAAGACTCCTAGGAACTTGAATGCATCGGGCATCCATTGTGAAACCCATGAGAACAGTGTTCCAAACCAACTGTCATTGCCAACTTTGTCAACTTCATCTATCATCTGATTCTGTCGTTGTGTCAGCATACCTGTTAAGACGGATTTCTGAACTCTGTCCTGGTGGCGCAGAAGTTCAGAAGACCAACCTAATTACTTGGAACAGGGTAACCTCTGGACAAGCCAGACCAATCAAGGTAGCGATTGCGGCGGTCAAGACTAGGTCTCAAGAGGGGTGAGGGTGACTGAAAGCCCGCAAAGAGCACACAAAGCAAGGACACTTACAAACTACTCCAAACAGGGGCTATATTAAAAAAATATACACATTTATTCCAAGGCCTTTAAAACAATGACCATAGCGAGAACTCACAATACAACTCTAGTAAACCAACACATACCATACCAATACAATATATATACAAATACAACAAGTCTCAAGCGTTAGATGCACAAAATGTGTAGTCCACCAAAGGGAAGGAAAACAGGCAGTGCGAAATAATGCTTAGACCCAGTCCGCCTTCAGAGGCACCTAACTAGAAGGAAGTCCGAGCCCTGCGAAGAGTGGAGCCTTGTGCTCAAAAGTACCTGCACACGCTGGTGCCAACGGCCAAAAGGGGAGTCTCTTCGAGGGAAATCAGGCAGTTCAGTTTAGTGCACAAATGAAGAAGAACAATGTTCCGCGACTCAAGCGCAGCCTCCACTGTGGGCCGAAGCAGAGCGCGAGTACGGAAAAGGGTGCTGTTTTGACACAGCGGGGAAAAGTTATGGGCTCCTGCAGGAGGGCGACCAGTTCCTAGCTATGCTGATCACCGGTCCCTGATGCAAGCAGACCCAGGCTTCTCCGCGTCAGTTTCAGTCACTGGCAGGTTCAGAAGAGCAGGGGACGTCTCGTCGTCGTGTTGAGTCTGCAGCAGCAGAGTTGAGTAAAAGACGTCCCAATCGAAGAAACACGCACAGTTTGTTACCACAGCAGGGCAACGGAGTGGCCGTGTGTATCTGAGCCAAATGTACACTACTCACTACAGACCTGGGAACGCCAAGTGTACGAAGCGTGTGAGATTGACAAGGACTCGAAATACTACACAACCTGGCGGCGGTTACAGAGCAAGACTCCTGTGTAGGCTGGTCAGTCAGCTGGATGGCCCAGAGACGCTTCCGAAGGCTTACTAGCAGGAGATGGTGAAGATGCCGAGAATAGCTGTTCCCGCAATTCCAAGGGTCCAAGTACCAGTACAGGCCTTCTGGTTCGATCAAAGGTGAAAAGGGTTTCACAAGGTGACAGCAGTGCAGAGGAGCAGTCCTTCAGCGGGTCACCAGCGATTCCTCGGTTCAGCCTCTTGGTTTCAGGATACTTGGCTCCTGTATTCCTTCGTTCGTGAGAACTCAGGAGATCGACATGGTAGTGGTGTTTCCAGCCCCCTCTTATCCACGGTTCCCTTCGCGCCAAAATGGAGGGGACCCAATGGGAGATCCGCTCATCAACACTCACACCATTCGTGGACCTATCACGGACCACGGTGGTCCCAGGCATTCACACCACCCTCGTCTCTCTGGCACCCAGGATGTGTATTGGGACCAGACATCCCAGCCCACATCCTGGAGGCACACACAAGACATGTAGAAGCCCGCGAAAGCATCTGTGTTTCGCAGGAAAGTACATGCCCAAATAAGGAAGGCCCTGGGTCGGCTCGACCTGGGGAAGGTGAAGGGAGCAAGACGGTCAGCGGACAGGACAAAGGAGCCTCGTGGTCTGGCCATTTTGGGAGCCAGGCCACCATTTTGGGTTAAGCGCGAGAAACGCGCCTAGAACGCCAAAAGGAGCTCAAAACACAAGAAACGATCGCTGCCACTATTCCTGTCCGTGAATCACTTGCACCGATCAGTTACAATCCTAAACGAGTATCTAGGGCCTGTAAAAGGCTAGAGACCCAAGAGAGCTGTAACTTAGCTTACGGTCCCCTGTTGTGTCATGTTGCACGAAAGCCGCAAGATGATAAAAGAAACTACGGAAAACAGCGTTTCCCGGTACTGACTGTCAGGGGCATGTCAGTTTCCCCGTAAGAAAGGAGCGAAAGCCCAGAGGAGTGCGGCAGAAGGCTGCACTTCTCTGGAAAAGTCAAGAACAAGGTGAAAAACAACAGCAAAAAGTTTAGGGGTTGCCACATGGAAGGAAAATTACCTACAATTACGAAATCTTTCCTAACAATACCTATAACTTCTGTTAAGGTTCCATTTTCGTCATCGTGTGATGGTATAAATGTGCAACATGATTCTCTGATTTTTGCACAAACACCTCCATCCATGGCTGTGTTCATGTCTATGACATATCTGTTCTGGAGGGTCTTTAGTCGGATTGCTCTTAACTCTTCTTTGATTGCGTTAAATCCTTTTATGGCCGTGTTGATGGTCTGCAGTAACTCCCATCTGGTTATTTGCAACCATTTAGTATTTGCTCCAACATGGATTCTTGGCATTAGAATTGTTGTGAACACTGATGAGGTTAAGCAGAACAACTTATGGTCATACAGGATGGCATCAAAGACTTCTATCAATTTGGCAGAGAAGTCATTTTCTCTCTTCGTTCGGTTTAGCAGTTCCACAGATCTCTTCTTTCTCAGGTGAGCATCTGCTTTCGGGAAACAGTTAATATTCAGATCACTTCTTGGAATCACCAATGATGGAACATGGACATTCACCAATGTACATATACCTCCCCAATTCTTTGACAATCTGATATATGCTTTGGATCCACACACCCAATAATGACCCATGATCACTGCAGTTCCATGCATCATTCCTGTAGCATCAAAGATTCGTCCACAGTTCTAATTTTCTCCCATTTTTCTTGTACCATTGTTTCTGAAGCACAGTTTGGCACTATCCAAGGGCACTATCTGCAAGGGTCCTCCTCTGTCTTCGACCCATGTCAGCAGTCTTCCAAGCCTCTGCCATAATGGTTTGCAGATCATTTGTGCATTTTCAATTGTTTCTTTATAGTAGCCAATGATCATCCATGCTCTGCAGATCACCACTCCTTTCTCCCATCCTTCTGGAGAAAGCACTGTTCCCCAAATTTGTAGTTGACCTCTGTCCTTCCATCTTCAAGCATCTTCTGTAGATTTTCCTTTGACATTCAGCTTTTTATTTGTTTCTCTTCTGGTCTCTGCTCCTTTCACTCCAGGTTTCTCATATCTGATCAAAATGTTATCCATTTTGCCATTATTTCTCGTCTTTATTTCTTGTATATAATCATGTTCATCTGGACTAGTTGCTGCAGTCGCCCATTTAAGCGAAGCATCACTTCCCATAAACTGGCCTCTGGTCGTGCACATTGCTATATGTGATAGACAGTGTGCTGTTTTGACATCTATCTCAACAACTACAAATATTTTTGACTTTCCCATGCTGTACAGTAGGAGTGCACAAACAAAGCATTCTTTATCTGGAGTCGTCTTCCAACTTCCTTCATATGTTGATACCATATGTTGTTTCCCAAGTGTGCTGTGCTGTCCAGGTAATCGTTCAATTTGTTATTGTCTTCTTGTGTGCTTCTTCTGTCTCTTATTCTTTTGGTTTGAGCTTTCACAAGCATGTCACGCAGTACATCTGTATAGCTCCTTCTTGCTGGAGGATTCTCATGCATCTCCATCAATGATCCGGGCATTTCCACTTGTATTATTCGAGTAGGGTAAAGTACAATATGCTTCATCCTTTCAACATACCAACTGGGCATGAAAATGTCTCTCAAGATTTCTGTCTGTGTCTTTCTTCCAGGCAATGTCCTGATATCATGTCTCATTGGATAAGGTGTGATTGCTGGTGTTGTCTCTATTTAGTTATTCTATAGAGCCTTTTGTCCCTTTAAAGTTCAGCTTTCTCCATTTTCCTCTCAACTTCTTTTGGCATAAAACTTCTCATTGTTGTTAGTCCAAACTTTCCCCATTCTCTAGAATGTGATTCTGATGTCATTGACACTAGACCAGGTATATACGTGCCTATTATCTGTGTAGGTGCACCTTTCATAAATCCCTTATCTGATTTACTTTGCCGACTCTGTCTCCGGCATTCCAATCCATTTGTTAACACAAGTGTTGTGTGCATGTCATTGTTTATCACATCCATCTCAATCTCAGTCACTCTATCATTCTTTCTAGGATCTGGAATGACTATGTAAGGTCTGGGCACCTTTCTAGGTTTCATGCGTACATCATTAGGTGGGTGCACAGGAATCTGAACGCTTTGTGCACCTATAAAAAACACAGTTCTAATCGTTAATGACAACAGTATGATAATGAACACAAAGCATGTGTAAATTATACACTTGTAGGTAATCTTGCAGCATTTGTTCCTGGGCCAATAGGAATGTATCTCCTCATGGGGGAGGATTATGCTGCTGGTCTGCCTTCCCATCTCGATCATCTAAGGAAGCAAAACTAAGATTTTTAATGCATGCTAAACAGTGTCACTATATCTGGACTCTGCTGTCTCTGCTTGTAGGTCACAAGTGCTGGACCGAATATCCTCTTGGTCCGAACATTAGACTGTCTCTTGTCTCTGGAAACAGTCCTTTTTCCACCAACGAAAGTTCTAAATGAGGCAATAAGTTCAGTAAGTCTTAATTTGCATGTTCCATATACACCAATTGCCAGTCCATGCCTCTAATCTGCTTCACTCCAGACGACTTGTTGTTTTCTTGAGAGCAGTCCTTGGCAACACCTTCACAATCTGTCCCTCAAAGGAAAGTTTCTACACTCCTCTGTGATTTTGATGATGACTGGAAAGTTGGACCTGAATCACAATGCTATGCAGGAGCATACTCAGATGTGTATTGTTTGCTGGATCTCTGATGAAAGTGAGGATGTCAACATTGGCATGTCTCCCCACAAGTTCTGGAAAGTCTTCAATTAAGCGAAAAAACACAGCATTGGCTAGTCTGTTATTCTCTTGAAATAGGGACATTTGTCTTGTCCTCGCTGTACTCCGGAAGTAAAAGAAACTGTTCTGCAATCACTGTGAGCAGCCTCTTTATTGTCTTTTCATTTTCAGGATCTTAAAGGAACTCTGCTATGTTTGTGAGCCTTAACACCAGCGACGGCTAGGACCTCAGTACTAGCTCGAAATAGATCAGAATGTCCTCGGTGAGGTCACTATTGTGTGACACCATAAATTGGTCCAGACAAGGTTTCTGGGGCGAAGGACTCAGGATACTGTGTTCTCTTCCAGTATCCTGAGTATTCTTGATTAAAATTTGGCATAACTTTTCTTATCAAGGCTTAAACGTGCCTCAGTCCATAGTTCAAAGTCAACAAACTGTTTTGTGGCTTCTAAATGCAATTTTCTTCCTTCACCCCGCAACTAGGATGCACAGAGCGTTCGTGTTTTGTGTCATTCTTCCCTTATTATGCTTAAAGGAAATGTCCAGAACTAAGCCACAACTTTGCACAAAAATGTCTTTCCCTTTGCTTGACTGGTCATGTGTCCTTCGTCCTCGTCATGGATCTTGTCTGCACGTGCTGTGGTTCTTCCCCATTCTCTGTAGTCTCTTTGCAGTGGAGTGTGGGCAGAGGAATTTCTCTGATGTATGGTTTGACGTCGCCCAGGAAGATCCAAGCTCTTCTTCCCTGTAACTTGACTGCAGAGGGTGTGACATCATCTACGGTGAATGGGCCGTACAACCTTGTCTCGTCCCACTTTTTCCTTCTGTGATTTTTACTAAGACCGTGTCCCCAGGGAATAAATGAGGTACATGTAATTCTGAAACTTTATCTGTTGTAGCATCTCCTCTTGTGTTCTGTACTGCCCTACACCCTTCTTGTCGTCGCTGTAGCTGTCCTGAAATTACAGAAAAACAAGATGTCATGCAATTCAAGTAGTTTTGCATTTCCAATCCAAACACTTCTCCTGTTGGCTGAGCATCACATCTAGTTCTAGTCCGAGGTGTTAATGGTGTTCGCATCCTTCTGCCCGTCACAATTTCATGCGGCGTGAGATGGTGATCAGAACTAGGTTGGTTTCTGAGTGCATAAGGTGCCAGGGAAGACAGTGTAACCATCCCTTCTTTAGAATAAGATTCAACTTGGCTATCCTTTCCTTTAACAAGCTGTTGAGCTTCTCACATATCCCATTCCCTTGAGGATGATAAGCCGATGAAAACGTGTGCTTTATACCAAGCAAAAAGCTGATCTGTTCAAATACTGCATTAACAAAATGAGGACCATTATCTGACCTCATAACTTCACACACTCCCCATCTGGGAAACACCTCCCTCACCAGGAATTTGGCCACACAGGTAGAGTCTGGGTGTGTACATGGACCTGCTTCTATCCATCTAGAGAATGGACACACCACAACAATTAAATACCTGTACCCGTTACATACTTGAATCATATCGACATAATCGATATGCAAGTGCTGAAAAGACCCATTAGGCCTTGGGGTGACTCCTCTAATCACATTTAGTGTATGCCCAGCTGTGAACTTCTGACAGATTATGCAGTTTACCATAAAAAATGCAATGTGTTCTGCCAAGTTCGGTATAAACCACTTCGGCAATTGTTGCTGGTAGATTCTCTTTTGTTATGTCCCCCAGGATAGTGTAACTTCAATAAGGCTATAGGCATCACCAGTTTACCAGTGCTGTCTTGTCGCCACAAGCTCTTGGAGGGGTTTAAAGAACACCCTCTTTGCTTCCATAGGTTCTTCTCTTCCTGTGGTGTTCTCCTTGGAGCTCCATTAACTGAGTTTTTGGCATATTGCTATATCCTTCTGGCTCACTTTGTGCAACAATCATTTTCTCATGCATATCAGGCATTTACATATTCATTATTATTTCATCTTCATTTGCCACACGCTTCGCTTCAGTGTCTGCTGCTTGATTTCCACGTGAGATAGAATCTATCCTTTTCGCGTGGGTGGCACATTTTATGACCGCTATGCCCACTGGGAGCTGTAGTGCCTCAATGAGTCTGTCCAATAAGGTGGCGTGCTGCACTGCCATGCCATCCGCTCAGAGGTAGCCCCTCCTTTTCCGGCACGCTAAGCTTGCATGCACTGTCAACGTCACATAGGCAGAGTCACTGTACACCGTTACTTCCTGGTCTGTGTGATTCTCGAGCACTAGTACCAGCGTCAATAATTCTGCAGCCTCTGCTGAATAGTGAGAGGGTATAACTGCACTAATAAGTACTTGAAATTCCCCATTTGCAGTGTGCTTCACCACAGCGGCACCTGTATATATTTGTACATCAATTTGATCGATCCTCGAAGAACCGTCAATGAAGACGATTTCTCCTTCTGCCAATGCATTTTCTTTCACTCTGGGAATCTCATCATAAAATTCTTCATAGTTCGCGCAATCATGTATTGGGTCCCCTTCAGTGACTGGCTCTGCTATAAACATAGCAGGGTTCACTATTTTGCATCAAACTATTTTAATCGCTGGATTTGATATGACCACTTCATAAGTAGAAGCTCTCTCAGATGTCAAAATGCCTTTCGGTTTCTCTAAAATGGCAATTAATGCGTGCTCGAAAAATAACGTCATTGGGCACCCCATCACAATGGTTGTAGCTTTTTCTATGGTGAACGCTGCGGCAGCCAAACTTTGCTTGCACAGAAAGTGACCCCTCATTACTGGGTCCAAATTCCCACTGTAGTATGCCAGGGCTTGTAACCCATTGTGGTTTTCTGTGCAAGGACTGCTGTCATAACACTGCCATTCATGTGTGAAAACAGGTAGGATTCCTCTGCATAATTGGGAATCCCTAAGACTGGTGCTGTGCACATGGCCTTTTTTAGTTCAACAACCCCTTCCACCATGGTCTTATTCCACACCATTTTTCTATTGTTGCCTGTGCTTTCTTTAAGGCTTGTAATAAGGGCTTAGTATACGAACTGTAATCAAAGACCCATGCTCTGATGTAATTGAATAACCCTAGAAAACTCTGCATCTGTTTTATCGTGTGTGGCTTAGCTGTTTTTGGCTTCAGCTCTTTCAGGGGTAACCCTTTTTCCTTCATGTGAGATCAGCTGGCCTATGTACAGCACTTCTTGTTGCCAATATTGTAACTTCTCTTTGTGAACTTAATATCCTTTCTCAGCAATTATATTCAATAGCTGAATGGAATCGCGGCTGCACTTTTCCTCTGTTGTGCTGCAAATCAGAATGTCATCCATATATTGCAAGACAACACTTTCTAACGCAATATTGCTTAAGCCCATCTGCAGGACCCTGTTGAAAATTGAAGGAGGCTCACAATACCCTTGAGGCAGCCTTGTGCTTTTCAGACGAACTTGTCTGAATGTAAATGATGTCAAATCTTGTGAGTCTTTGTGCAATTTGAGAAAAATGCATTTTTTAGGTCAAACACTGTGAAATACCGTGCTTCAACTGGTATATTACATAGGATCATGGACGGGTTCGGGACTAAAGGGAACTTGGCCTTGACTATCTGGTTTATCGGGCACAGATCTTGTATTAAATGGCAAGACCCCCATTCCCTTTTTTCACAGAGTAAATCGAAGTATTGCATGACCACTATGACGTCACTAAGATGCCCTGATCCATCATGGCAGAAATTGACTTAAAAATCCCTTCATCTGCCTCCCTAGACATGGGATACTGTCGTGCTCTTGGTAAAATTGCTCCTGGTTTCAATTTAATCTTCACTTCTCCGACTCCTTTCAGTAAGCCTACGTCATAAGAACCTGTAGTCCATACTGAGACAGGCACCTTTGCCATGTCGTCATCAAAATATTCAGAACGTTTTTGGGCCAGCATCATTCTCTGGGGCACCTCTCTTTTAATCATTTTCACCCAATAAATGAGATTAACCTCAAATGTCATCTCATCTTCACCTATTTGCTCTTCAAATAGATTGTCATCAGTGACATCAGTCAATCTGTACCCTTCCCCAATGGTGATTACTGCGCACCATTGTCTGCCTTCATCATCACAACCATCAAGCAAAGCCATTTCTCCTCGCACTATGGCTGCATGTATTGTTAAGGGAAACACTTGTTCCTTTTCCTCATGCATAGGTTTTCTTGGTCTGAACAGAAACTCATCTGGTGTTCTCATTGTTCTGTCTGCAAGGCCTGGTAGCCATGACATTAATAAGCGCACTCCATATGCGAATATCTCTGGTTCCAATGGAATAGCTCTCATAGCCATTTGTCCTGTGTAAGCTCTAATTATTTTGCACATGTTCAAATAATGCATTCCTGGAGTTGAACATACTATTCCCTTCTTCGTGAACGAGATCGTCATGTTTAACTTTGTCATCAAATCTCGTCCCAATATATTTACAGGAGTCTGCCTCGAATATAGCAGTGGCACTTTAATGTCACATTCTCGAATGGAAACTGAAAGTTCTTTTGTAAAAGGAACACGACTTATTGCTCCTGTGAAGCCTTGAGTATTTATGGCGTCGCCGAACAAAGAAAACTTGCCTTCACGTGTACCTGAGAGCGTTGCACTTGTGTCAACTAAGAAAGAATATTCCTCATCCCCTATAAAGACATCTACCCTTGGTTCCTCGTGAGGGTTCGGTGTCACTGATAGGATAGAACACATCATGTCTCCCAGTGAGCTGTCCTAGTCCATTTATAATCCTGTTCCACACAGAGTGAGTGGATTTCCTCCATCACAAGTGGCATCTCCTATTCCAAAATTGAGTACCTGTACTGTACCTATTGTTTGTGACAGTTGCATCGGAGACTGTTGAGACTGTCCCTGTGGGAAATGTGTCACCTTCTGCTGTGGTTGCAAGCTTTGCTGTACTCTTGGCGCTTGCTGCTGCACCTTGTGATTCTGCACAAATCCATTTCCACCATCCCTCCTCTTGTGAATTGGTCGTTTTGCACCATTCATTGACTTCTGAACATGCGTACTAGATGTCCTGTCATCCCACACATCGAAGATGTTGGCGGTGGTCTGATTACTTGCCTGTTTTGCATATACTGGTTTCCGTTTTGCATATTTTGAAAACCTCCCTGATTACTCTGAAAACCTCCCTGATTACTCTGCCATGCTCTTTATCGAAAGCCTCTTCCTCTTAGGTAAACCCCATTATTGCTGTGATCAAACTGCCTTTGGTTATTGGCCTGCTGCAGGTTTGATCCATCTGTATTAGTTATCATTGCCCACTCAATGGCATATTTTGATAATTTTTTCTGCATTAATTTAGTCTCTTCGCCCTTTCGTGCAGCATCCTTTTTGCGATTTTTTTCTTGCAGCAGCCTGCAATAGCGCGCGATGGTCAGCTGTATTTCAGACCCTGGCTTAGCCTCAATCCCAACCAACTTCTTGTGCCGCTCTGTATCTGTTCTGGCAGCACTTGGCATAATATATGATAAAACACAGGTATAGATTTCCCCCAAGATTCGCGCATGTCCAATACCCACGCGTCTGGGAAATTCTGAATATAAAGCAACAGATCATCTCCCTCCTTCATCTTGCGTGTCATTAGAGCTCCCATAACAGAAGTGTCTGCGTGGAGCACTCAAAGCGCTTTCCATACCATGGTTCTGCAATTGTTAAAGGGTGCTCCGTCGTGCGCAGTATTAACTGTAGTCACCCCAGGGTAACCTGCACATGCCCATACATTGTCTGCTCTATCTCCAAGTATGGTGATTAAAAGACCCTTTATATCTCCTATAGCTAAAGTGTTCCCGCCCGTCATTTTTTTCTAACTTATGTATCCATTTTCCGGCTCCAGATGTCAACATTGGGAGCTTATTTTCAGGTTTTCTCTATCCGTCTGCGGTCAAGGTATATATTGTGGCCTTGTTCCTCCTTTTTCTAATAAAGGGAACTGCAACACGATAAACTCTTTTTCCTATCTCATCATTTTTCTGTCTACCGCAGGGATAATATTCCTACATCGCCGTCTACCAGGCAATGTCCTTAACCTGTTCACATAAGGTGGTGTAAAATTTCTAGCCCCATCTCATCATATATTCTATTGATTGTTGTTAGGAAAGATTTCATAATTGTATGTAATTTTCCCTCCATGTGTACACCCCCAAACTTTTTTGCTGCTATTTAGACACCATAGGCTGACTTTGCCAGAGAAGCACAGCCTTCAGCTGCACTCCTCTGGGCTTTCGCTCACTTTTTATGGGGAAACTCACATGCCCTTAAGGCAGTCAGTACTGGAAAACTTTGTTTCCCTTAGTCCTTTTCCCATGTTGCAACTTTTCTGCAACATGTAACCAGTGTGCAATGTTTCTTACCATACTGCACACCTGGGTCTCTTAGTCAATTCCAAAGGCCCTAGAAACTCCCATTATACTTTTTATGAACTGTGCAGATGTGTTGTGGACAGGACTGGTGACAGCTATCTTTTCGCATTATTTTCAACCCTTTCCTGCCATGTTAACCGCGTTAACCATGTTTGGCACGAATAGGTGGCCTGGCTCCAAAATGACCATGCCACGAGGTTCTTTGTCCTGTCCTTTAGCCATCTTGCCCATTCACCTTCCCGAGGCCGAGTCGACCCGGGTCAGTGCTTATTTGGTCATGCGCTTTCCCGCAAAACCCAATGCTTTCAAGGGCTACACATCCTGGGTGCCAGAGAGTCTGGAGTGCCATGAATGACTGGGACCACTGTGGTCCGTGATTGGTCCACGTATGGAGTGTGTGTTTGTGAGCAGATCTCCCATTGGGTCCTCTCATTTTGGTGCAAAGGGAACTTTGGATAAGAGGAGGCCAAAAACACCCATACCGTTTCAATCTCCTGAGTTCTCACTGAACAAAGGATAGGATCCAAATATCCTGCAACTATGAAGCTTAGTCGAGGAACCGCTGGTGACCCGCTGGAAGGTTTAGCACCCTGAGCCCACTGTCGTCCCGTGAGACCCCTCTGCATCTGGTCATCCTAGAAGGTCTGTGAAGACGCTTCGACTCATTGGAATAGTGGGACCAACTATTCTCGGCACCTTCATCAAAACCTGCAAGTAAGCTTTCTCGGAAGTGTCCCTGGGCCAACCAGCGGGCTGACCTGCTTACCCAGTGGCTTTGCTCTGTCACCGCCGCCGTTTCGAGGAGACCCTCAAAACATGGTATACTGCTAGCTCTGTGTCCGCGGCACAGTCACACCGAATTTAGTACACTTGGCATTCCCAGGTCTGAAGTGAGACGAGTGCGCCAGGACCGGAGAAAACGTGGTTACTGTGTTGCCCTGCCGCGGCAACGTCTTTTGCAAGTACGTTGCATTCGTGATCCTCTTGCCCCTGAAGCCTGCTGCAGTGAAACTGGGTCCATTCATCCACCCAGAATGGAGAAATCGCCACTGTCTCATTTGGGAATCATCGCTGTATCTCAGGAACTTAAAGCCTCAGAGACGTGCTTTTTGATGCATTCGAACCTGCAAACAAAGTGGAATGAACTGGCGAAGTTTGGGTCAGCTTGCATCTGGGACCGGTGAGTACTTCAAACCCCTGGCGCAAGGGCCCCTTTTTACACACAAGTGGCCCCTGGGGGCTCCTCTCATTTCCACTGCTAGTGTGAACTTGCGACTCCATCCCGCACTCTGGAACTGCCTCTGCCTTTAAGTGGAGGTACTCCCTGAAGAGTGGGAATTTGTTCTTCATCGCCTCATCCACCTTCCTGAGCTGCTAGAGACCCCTGAAGAGACCCTATTTTGCCCATTGGAACAACCACGTGTGCTTGCATTGCATGTACTATTGAGCACAAGGCTCCCCTCTTCTTAGGTCTTGGACTGCCTCTTAGTTAGGTGTATTGTTGATTTCGAAGGGGCCTAAAGACTATCTGCACTGCCTGTTTTCTCCCCATCTAGGTTGTGGACATATTTCGTGCATTTAACCCTTTTGACCTCAATGGTCTTGTATATACATTGTATTGATAGTGTTGTGTTGGTTTAGTTAGTGTTACTGTGATTCTTTTGCTATGGTGTAAGTTACAAAGCCTTGTAATAAATGTGTCTATATTTCTGATATAACACCTGTCTGGAGTAATTTGTAAGTGTCCTTGCTTTGTTTGCTCTCTATCTTTGCTTGCGTTCTATATCGTCATCAAATTCTCTACGCTTCTTTGCTTCCTTTCTGACCTTATCTTCCTCTTGTTTCCTCGCATCTCTTTGTTCATTTGCCCTTCGCATTTCCTCATCTCTTCGTCTTTTTGTTCTCTTTGCTCATATTTTTTGTTCTTCTTCTTCTTTTCTCTTTTGTTCTATTCTTTCCTGATAATCAGCTGTTAGAGCAAAGAATTGGTTGATTTACATGTTGGGAAATGTGATTACATAATAAAGTTACCATCTAAGAGGGAATAAGAAGTCATTAGATGTGTATGTTGAACAAACTCTCTAAACAACCAGCCACAGTTTTAAAGCGACTCACCATGTGAAAGGATGTGTGAATTGTCTCCAGGGGAATGTTGATCTATGGAAACTAAAGACCATGTGAAAGGCTGAGAAACCCTTTTGCTTTCTGAGAAAAATGCATGCAAATGCACTGATAAAGACAAGGAGATCTCATTTAAATTGCATGTTAGGAAACGTAGTTCAAGGAACCAGCCGCAATCTGAGAAGGAGAGATGGAAAAAGGAATTTTGTATACTTCTTTGAAGGAAGAGATGCGGCTAAAAACAATCAGGAACTAAGGGAGTAATAAAGTAAATACGTCTAAGTACATGTTATGAAGAGGAATCCCAAGACCCAGCATCAATTTAAGGAAAATTCAAAGAGCTACGAAGTCCCTTGAAGCAGGGCCATTTGAAAGGATGTTGGGACATAGGACACAGAGACACCTGCCCTCCCTCTGAGTCAAACAAATCAGGTGATCCAAGAACGGTGGGCCCCTTCCCCTTCTCACCCTAATTACAACCTGTAGCATTATATGATGCCCCAGATGTCTCACAGTCCGCGTAATCCTTGCTGGAATGAGAATAATAAATAAGCAGCATTTCAAGGGCAACAATTGTGTTCTGGCATAGGTGCAGGACACCTTCTACCAATAGCACCCACAAGGTCGGTATTGGAGCAGAGTATGGATGCAGGATTCAGAACAGAAAAAAAGCACATAGCCCACGATAGACAGAGAACTCAGATTAGTAGCCTCACAGAATGTATAAATGCAACGCAACGAGGAAGGTACACGTACCATGGAACAGATAGAGAATACAGATTAAAGGTTACCAGGAAAGTACACGTATCAGAACATTGACTAAGATCACAAGATGGCTATTATTTTCAAAAGGTGCTGCCATAAGTGAGAAAGCACACAAATATCATTGTGGTGTGCAAAATATTAATGGTCACCATTGGTATTTATTAGGCAGCACTATTGTCACTTAAACCGCGAGGGAGGCCCTTGAAGAGCTTACCCTGAGAATTAAATTACTGTTAGGGGCTGACAATTTTGAAATATTAAGTAAATGACAATTTTGACTGGTTAGGCACTATGAAATTAACTAAATTGCCCAGAATCGCACACTAGCCTAAGTGGTGAAGCTAGGATTTGAGCGTCATCTATAATATACACAATCAACCACATTTTCCCTATTTCTTATTATGTTATGTTATGTTATGTTATGTTATGCTATGTTAATGAGACTTCTAAAGCGCACGGCCACCCTAAGGTATCTTGGTGCTAGAGGGAAAGGTGAGCCCAAAGCAAGGACCTCCAATTAGAACAGATGTGTCTTGACGGCCTTCCTAAAGGCCAGATGATTAGAAATCTTTTTGGTAACTATCGTCAGTTTGTGCCAAAGCATGGCCGCTGCTATAGAAAAATCCTGGCCTCCAAACCGCACACGGCGGAATGAGGGCACACATAGTCGATCAGCGAAGGCAGAGCGTAAGCTGCGCAGAGGACAGTAGCGAGTAAACCTTACTCTAAGAAACTCTGCCCCTTGATCAAACGGCACCCGGTGTACAATGCACAGCGCCTTAAATCTGATATGTTGAGCAACCAGGAGCCAGTGAAGGGAGCAGAGTACTGAGGAAATATGAGCCACATGGGCAGCAAGATATTGAAGTCACTGAAGCTGCTGTATCAGCCCCTTGGGCTGTGCCAGGTATAGGGAATTACAGTAGTCCAGCCGGGATAGCACCATGGCTGACACCCCCGGCAGACGAAGAGAGGCAGGGATCATGGGAAGCACTTTCTTTAGCACTTTCAGCTGATAGTGTCCTGATTGACAGACAGCTGCCACTTGAACATCCATAGACAGATATGGAGAGAAAACCCCACGGCCGCCAGGCACCCCGTAAGCATGACAACACCTCAGTCCGATCAAGATCTAGACAGATCAGGACCTGGGTGTCGTCAGCGTAGGAGTAGCACCTGACGCTGATGGAGCAGATCAGACATACAAGTGCCCAGATGTAAATATTAAATAGAATAGGAGACAAGGAAGAGCCCTGTGGCACCCCACAACTGAGATGACACAGAGCAGAGAGAAAGGGAGGCATGGCAAGGGTTTGAGTGTGGTCCGCCAGGAAAGAATTGAACCAGGCCAGTACTTGACCAGATATACACATCTGGGCAAGACGGAACAAAAGAATGGGGTGGTCAACAGTGTTGAATGCCGCTGATAGGTCTAATAGAATCAGGGCCCCCACGCCACCTGAGTCCACTAGCCTGGTCATATCATCCTGGAAGGAAACCAGAACACTCTCCGACCCCCTGCCAGGCCGGGACCCAGATTGGGCAGGATCAAGAATATGGGAGGATTCCAGAAATGAAGAGAGCAGAGGGGACACCAGGGATTCAAGTAGTTTAGTAAGAAAAGGGAGAAGAGAAATAGGCCAAAAATTAGACAGGATAGAGGGGTCCAGTGAAGGCTTCTTCAACAGAGGGATGACCCTAGCAGCTTTGGGCCCCGGCGGGACCAGCCCAGATTGGCAGGAGTCATTAATGGTAGCTGTAATTATAGTAAGGAGATCGGGGAGATCTTTTTCATAATATTCAAAGGGATAGGGTCCGACGGAGAGCAGGACTTCATCCTATGAATAGCAGCAAGCACCGTCTCCTCGCAGAACCTAGGAAAGGAAGACTATCTCATAGGGCCTACAGAATGTGGGGCTTCAGATGCGTATTTTTCATTAGAGGGGGAAGAATTTGTCAGTGTGAGTATACTGGCACAGATGGTATCAATCTTGGTCACAAAATAGTTAGATAGGTTTTCGCACAGTTCCCGAGTGGGCATAATATTGGAGGTAGGTTTAACCATAGAGGAAAGAGATTTGACTACTGTGAACAGGGCTTTGGGTTGGCATAAAAAAGATTTGATCTTATTAGTTATAGTGTTTTAGCAGCTTTGATGGCCAGAGAATAAGGTACAGAGCAGATTTTATATTGGCCCTTAAGTGTGGGATCATAGGCCTTGCGCCTTTTGCGCTCTGCCTGTCTCAATTTGAGTCTTGCAGCCCTCAAACGGTCTGAGAACCAGGGTTCCGAGGGCAGTCTGCAATTTCGAATAAGGTGTAGAGGTGCAGCCTTATCTGCTCCCTCCTGAAATGACTGAAAAACCTGAGAGAGAGAGAGAGAGAGAGAGAGAGAGAGAGAGACATCAGGTGCTGACTTACACTTAGCAGTGACCGAGGCCACCATACTTTGAATATCGGCAGTATGCCATGAGCATTGCCAGATTTTGCTTGCTCAGGTTTTGGGCATGGGCTTCACTATTTCAAACACACAAGATACTAAACAGTGGTCCGTCCAGAGTACAGGAACTACTGACTGAACGGTCAGTAGATTTTTCCTGGCCAGAATCAGGTCTAGTGTGTTACCCTGCTGATGTGTACGTTCTGATACATGTTGGTGCAACTCTATGTCTGACAAATAGTCAAAGAAAAGATTCAAAGCTGGGGCATGGGGTTATTACATTTCAAATTAAAATTACCAAGAACTACCATGTGTGGATACTTTAGTTGGCGATCTGCCACAAGATCCAAAAAAGGTCCAGAAAATTTCCGTAAGGACTGGGGTGGGGGGCGGTATACCAATAAGAAATGGCAGGTGAGGGCAGGCGAAATTATACATCTGAAAAGTAAAGCCTCCATGGCCAGACCATGGGGCAGCTGATCTGTGTGATAGTTAGCTTGGACTTAAAAATAACTGCAATACCTCATCGATATTGGGGCGGCTGTCAGTCCAGATGAGTGATACAATAGTCATGAATAATGGCTTAAACCAACGCAGACTCAGAGCTTGCCTATAGTCAAGTCTCTGTGAGGCATAGCAGAGATTGGTGGCAATCAGTAAGTAAGCAATGGATTTAGTCTGCATGTGCCGGTAGAGACCGGGTGTTAAGCAGCATTAGCGAAAAAAGAGAATTATTATCCAGACCAGGCAGCTGTTGCAGCCTTGGAGCAGTCCTATCAACAGTAGCAGTGTGAGTCCAGCCTTGCTGGACTACAGTGCCTGTAGGAGTGTATGCCTGAAAGCAATCCCTGGGCTAGTAGGTATAGCCATCCTTAACACGGACAGGCACAGATGGGCTGCACCCGTCCGTTGCGCGGGCAGGGACTAGGGCACATAAATGTTGAGTCACAGAGGGGAGAGAACCGAAGCCCGCCCCTCTGCAGGAGAAAGAAAGAGGACTAACCAGCAATGCAGTGTCCAAATGCATCCACAGTAAGCACTCCTAATAACAAATCGTACACAATTCTAAATACAATGTTAAAAATAATGCAGCGACCTAAAGAATAAAAGTCAGACTGAGTCTGCTATTTAAAATATTTCCAGCAGTTCAATAGTAGGTAGAGCAGCTTTAAAGTGGCAAACTCTCATGGAGCAGCGCCACCGCTCTCTGTCATAATCTTGTCATAGAACAAGGTGCAATTAGCTGTGAATGTTTGAACTACATGAACTAAAATAATACCCTGCTTTACAGTGTTAAATCACATATATAACCAACATGGTGATATTTTGTATAACTGATCCTTAGAAAGGAGCATGAGTGTAGCTATATTTTCTCAACCATAAATGTACGTCTGTAGGTACTAGAACACTAAATGGTGTGAGATAAAATAGCTCATCTGGGTTATACTATTTGAAAGCTTTGAAAACACCCAACAAAATAAGTTGTGTGATTACACTGCCTGCTTATAATCATTGTTGGACACAGATTTACAGTTTGTTATTTATGATGTCAAGTATAACATTTGTGTTGGGGTGGTGTGGTCAGGAAAGATCCCCAAGATTACAAAGGGTTTATGCTGAGCGCACCATATTAATGACTGGGGACGGGGGAAAATTGGGTGCAAGCTTGCACTTTTAAATACATCGAATCTAGGTAATTATAGATGGGATCTGTTTGTCTATAAATTGATACATGTAAGCGTGCATGCACTCAGAAAGATAAAATGTTAAGCCCACCAGATGTAACAACATGTATGCAGAATAATGCAAATACATGGGGAATTCATGAATCTCACAAATGAATCAGAAACACAGTATTTAGAGCCCTTTTGCAAAATGCAAATTGACTTTTAAGCTGACTTTGCCAGGTTTTCAGATGGCAGAGGGCAGGTGAATGAGTCACTTCACAGATTTTGCGGTTAGCAGCTGCACAATGAATTTTAGGTAGCTGGGATATTCTGGTTTTCTAGTCCTGGGGGGTTGACAAAAGACATAATGAGTCATCTAGTACAAAAGTCAGTTTGCAAACAGGACAAAGGTTTATGCTTTAACAATTTTGCAATGGAAAAGATGTAATGTAGTTCATTGCATTGAAGTTGCATAGTAGGGGTTGGCCATTTTCTTAGGCTGGAAATAAAGATGAAGCACAAGATCAGGGTGTCCAGCGGTCAATCGTTTTTACTGGTTGAAACTAGAGGCTATATGGCTAGAGAAGTGGTTGAATAGATTAGTATATTTTAAGAGTTTCCAGGAGTCTGGGGCAGATGAGATCACAATCAGTAGTTCAAAGAAAAACATGTTTATTCGGGCCTTTCTCGTATTGCTAAAATATTCAAGCAGACCATGTGCAAACACACTTAAGGTTAAAGGACCTAGGCCAGTTATTTCTAGTAATGAGTTATGTTTCAAAAACAATTTTTAACCATCTTCTTACATTATGACCTACTACGGTCGAATCCTAATGTTATATATTTATTTATTTTGCATTTGTAAGGCATTTACACATCAAGTAAATTGTGTTTCAATGCGCCCACTGGACAACAGAGAGGGAACATGGGAATTAAATGTAAATATAACAATGATAGATAGAGGCAGTCCTACTAGGCCTTGTGAGCATTCAGAACGTGCAAGTGCAGAGAGAGAGAGATGGGATGAGGGAGGGGGTAAGTGCTAGGAGTACCACAGGGAAGTGCTAGGGAGTAAGCATCTGTTAAGTGACTTGATGAGTAGTCAACTGCCAATAAATAAGTGGAGGCCTGTGATAGTACAGGCCTGTGGATGCCAGGCAAGTGCTGGGAGAGGGAGGAGGCTGAAAGCAATTGGGTGTGGGAGGCCAGGAACCCAGGGGACACATAAGGAACCTGGTCACCAATCTCAACAACTGTGGGATTCAGCAGAGGAGAGAGTGAGGGAAGGAGGAGGTGAAAAGGAAGGTCTTGAGGGGCTTCTGGAATTTGAGGAGATCCGGCTCAAGACAAAGAGGAAGGGGGAGGCTGTTCCATAGTTGGGAGCCAGCTGAGGAAAAGTGATTGGCTACCAGCTCACTGTTTAGCGAAACGCTTGACACACAGAGAGTTGGTGTGGGAGGAAGGTAAAGATCTGGAGGAAGAGTATTAAGTGAGTGTCAGTTGTAGATAGTGTGGACCCTGGCCCCAGACAGCCTTATGGATGATGCAGAGGGATTTTAATTTGAACCTTACAGCAACCGGGAGCTTCTGAAGAGATTTTAGAGCTGGTGAGATGCAGTCCCTAGGCTTGAGGTCAAGGATAATTCTTGCAGCCCTAATCTGGATTAGCTGGAGGGGTCGTAGAGAAGAAGAGGGTAGATTAGGTAAAAGGCTATTGCAGTAGTCTATCCTAGAGAGAACCATTGAGCTTCAGGGAGAAAGTAAGGAAAGGAAGAGGTTTGTTATGAACATAATTTGAAGAGGACTATTAAGATACAATTGGACAATGAAAATGTAGGAATTGGTAGAAGATGGGATTTTTTAAAGAGGTTGTTGTACAATCATGTTTGGGGGGTGGATTGTAATTAAATATTGGGGAGTGTTTGTTGTAAAATTGTATTAAAATGATGTGGTTTGTTGAGGCTTGGGTTGGTTTGGTACTGCTCCATCTAACTGCTCCCTAGAACATTGTACAATAAACTTGCTTTATGTACAACCGATATTCACTTCTTAAGTGGTTGACCTGTTGGGGTTAAGGTGATTAAAGGCCCAGCCGCACACTTGCAATCAGTGCAAATGTCAAATAGGCAGACCTGAAAATAAGCCTGCCAGATCCCTGTGACATTTGACATCTCTCTCTCTCTCTCTCTCTCTCTCTCTCTCTCTCTCTCTCTCTCTCTCTCTCTCTCTGTCTCTCACACTCTCTTCCTAGCTCTGTCTGTCTCTCTCGCACACACACACACACACACACACACACACACCTAGTCACCCTTCCAATCAAATGATCTACATAAAAAGAAAGAGTTCTTAATTTACTAAGCAATGACACTAAAATGTGAGAAGACAAACTTGTACACTGAAGACAGCAAAGTACTATACAACAGAATTTTATTATTTGTCCAGAATCACATTATCGTCCAGCAGCAAGGTCAGACTATGAGCCTCAACACTGGTTCCACAGTCTCAAATGTGTCTACCTAATCACCTCTTCCGATTTATGCTTTATGCTTATCCTTAGGCTGGGTGCCAAGTTCTAACAGCTATCATTTGCCCCAGAATGATGTTATGTTGTATAGCTAGCAGCTTCTGGGGCAGGTGCAATGTTATGTAGCACAGTAGGCGTTTATATTTCTAAAACTATATATACTCACGTTTATCAAACTCAGCCTTGTTAGTATTTGGTTCTGTAATCTGGCATATGAATACAGATCTCTGCAACAGGTGCTTAACATACAGAACAATCTGCAAAACTGTCATGGCACTTAAACATGTTAAAATGCATTTCAACTTTGGTCATTGCATGTGTAAGGAAGGCATGTTATCAAACAGTAAGACAGACACACGTGATCACAGTTCAAGGTTGTTTATTGAACTTCAATTGGGTTTGAAAAACACATATCTAACCCTAAATCTAAAGATGGCAGCATACTCCAACCACCAAATGATAATAATGCAGTCCTAGTCGAGTCTGTCAAAATAAAAGGGCCTATACTAATAAACCCATTGTCAATCCTTACTTCTAAATACAAATAGTGTAGGGAAACAATGTTATGCAAAAAGAAAAGTGTTCAAGAAAAGATATGTCCGGATATTCAAGCTGTTGGTTTCCCTTCCCCACGTTTTCAGCACGGGACAGGGTAGCTCACTTGAGCTTAGCACACTCGCTGGCTTTTCTAGCACAAGGATGAAGTTCAAAACTTTCACATCAGGGCCTTCTGTGCCAAAGTGTCTTTGTCATTCAAAGTCTCTTATAAAACATTAAAGTTCCTTTCGTCTCAGGATTTTCACTTTGATGATTTATTGTTCACCCTGGGCCCCCCTCCACTGCTCTCAGACCCACTTTATCAGATAACCTTCAGTTGGTCTCCCTCTGCCGGGCTGGGACCAAATTCATGTAGTTTTCCCAACTGCCTCTACTTCATCAAAATCAAAAACTTTGGATTGTGTGCAGGATTTTGCTTGACCCGTCGCAGGACCACTTTGATTCACATTTATGCGTTCCCTTTTCAATTGATCTCCGTGCACTGGGTTCGGACCAAATTTCAGCTGGATACCTTAGAGAGACCTTCGATTGGGCACCCACGCAGTGCCGGACCACTCTGTCAAAGGTATTGTAGCTTGCTTTAAAGTTCACTCACTCATCAGCAGTTCAACTTCACTTGTGTCTCTTATCACATGTGTCTTTGCTCTGGGAGCCAAGGAAGGTACCACGGCGGCTGATGATTCTTGCCACCTTCATTATAGACGCGGAAGGGCCCCAGGTATCTCTGACACACACTGCAGGATTCTTCAGCCTGGTCTCCTGGTCTTACGCTATCTATTCTCTAGGTCTCAGGAAAGTAACAGTTCCTTGTCGAAAAGGTCAGCTACAGAAAGAGAGCGCTGTCTACGTACCTCCTGGAAACATGGCAGCCACTACCCAAGAGGACCTACGGAAGCTATAACACCTCTCCCTGGTGTCCAAGGTCTGCACTGAGCTGGATAACCATCTAGGGATCAAAAATAAGGATCTGACTGAGTTTGTCATCAACCTTGCAGAGAAAAATACCACCTTCGACTCTTTCAAATCTGTATTGTTGAAGAATGAAGCTGAATTTACAGACTCTCTTGTTAGTAATTTATTACGTCTTATCCAAACAATGTGACTATCCACAAAACAACCAAACAACCTGCATTCAAAGACCCCCTTGTTAAACCAACATATGTAAAAGTAAAGTTGAAGGAACTCTTTCCAGCACTTAGTAGGCCCAACATTCCAGTAGCAAGAGTTAAGACGCTGATTGATGAAGATGATGTAAAAGTAGCCGCTGATGCTCTAAAAGAACTCAAAGCTTTAACTGCCAGGCTATCATGCAAGTCTATGCAAAAAGGACGAGCATACTTGTCCTTGGCACTTTAATGCCAGGTGCACTTGTTGGTGAGAAGAAGACGTAAAGTAGTAAATGCAAGGATAAGAAAAGGAAAAGGAGTCGAAGCCACAGCCGGGACATAGATAGGAAATGCTGCTGTACATTACGGTCCCGAACACGTTCCAGATCCCCGGATCATAAGAAGGGCAAGTGCAGGCATCGCTCCAGGAGTCCAAGCCCTGTCAAGGACTCACATGATCGAGAATGGCACACAGACAAGAATAACGAACAATGGGGAGAAAAGCCTGTGGACCATCCACCCACTGAGGAGCCCTCCATTGGCGATATATGCAATGGCAAAGTTACTAGTATAATGCAGTTTGGCTGCTTTGTTCAGCTGGAAGGACTGGGAAAGCGCTGGGAAGGTTTGATTCATATCTCTGGGCTCATGCGGGAAGGCTGTGTTGCCAATGTTGCAGACATTATGAGCAAAGGTCAAAGAGTGAAGGTTGAAGTCCTGTCCTTCACGGGCTCCAAAGCCAGCTTTGGACATATTTTGTGCATTTAACCCTTTTGACCTCAATGGTCTTGTATATACATGCATGAAGGATGTTGAGCAAGAGACTGGGGAGGACTTCAATACAAACGGACGCCGCAGCCTTGTTGGAGAGGGCAACAAGGAAGCATCCAGGAGGAACCCTGACAGGCTGAGTCACATTTCTCTGGTTAAAGCGGCCGAGGTGGAGGAAGATACGCTTGAGAGGAAGTGTTGTATGAAATTTTCAGACCTGAGAAATGGGAAAGTAAACAGATGATTGCAGCCAATGTTCTATCCAAGGAAGAATTTCCAGATTTTGATGAAGAAACTGGAATACTACCGAAAGGTCAGGGACATTTATCTCCATGCAATCCCCTTCGGTTTTGATGTCTTTTCTCTCTTGCTCAGCTGCCATCTCAAAACTGTCATTTCCTTGTTTGCTTTGCCTCGCTCAGAGTGTGCTCTCGTGCTCTGGCTTTTATCTGTGTCGGGAAGTATAATGTAAGTCAGATGTGTGTGATGACCAGTAATTGCCTGACCTCGTCTGACCATTGTTTTGGGATACGTCAGGTATACTGCTCGGGTGTTAGTCTGTTTTCTCTAATAACGAGCCGTCCATAAGAAAGTGTTTGTGTTGTAAAGGAGTGTCAGGGGGCTAAAGTTGCTAAATATCCTACTGGTAGGATGGGTAAAGGTTTTACAAGGAAGGGGATACCGCGTCTCACCTTCCGGTGTCCCACACCCACTCCCCAAGACCTCTAACCCAGGTGATCCTCCTGCACTGGTCCACCCCGAGGAACTGGATCCAAAAGCTTTAACCATGCCCTGACCACTTGGATGACAGATCCCCAGGGACTAGTGGGTGCTGCCGGAGTAACACTCAGCCGATAGGTCTGCATTGATTGGATTTAGTGTCTTGTCATTCAGACAGTGGTGCTTCATTGATTGCATTCAGCCTTTAATGCTGCATTTGCAACACTGAGTCTGTGGTGCTGCGTGGTTAACATTCAGCCTGTGGTGCTGTGTTGATAGCATTCAGCCTCTGGTGCTCCAAGTGTAACATTAAGGGGGTCATTACGACCTGGGTGCAAAGGGATACCGGGCACCGATAATGACACTGGTGCCGGTAATCCCTTTGCGCCCTATTCCGAGGTCCCTTTGCGGGTCCCTCCCTTAAGGCCTGGATTTTCCAGGCGTTATGGACTGGACCCGCAAAGGGATACCGGGGTCAATAACGCTACCACAATTTGCGGTACCGTTATTGCCGCCTTCCCCCTTTCCATTGAGCCCTCAAATGGGCTCAAATGGGAATGAGGAATGGCTCTGGTGAATGGGGAATTACCGATCCCGCCGACCTCGGACTGGACCGGTAATTACTCCCTTCACCAGACCGGATAGCGCCATGGCTACCTCCAAACTCGGAATGAGGCCCTAAGTCTCTATGGATAACATTCAGCCTCTATTGCTATAGTGGATAACATTCAGCCTCTGGTGCTGAAAGAGTACTGATAACACTCAGCCTATAGTACTGAATTGACAATATTCATCATTGTGTGCTGTTTGTATCGATTGTATTCAGCCGCCGTTGCTGTTTGGATAAAACCCACCTTCTGGTGGTGCCGAGGTAATACTCAGCCTCTAGTTCTGCTTTCGATTAGTTTCAGTGTCTACTTCTGCCTGGGTAACATTCAGCCTGTGGTGCTTTATTGATCGCACTCAGCCGTTACAGCTGCATTAGTAACATTCAGTCTGTAGTGCTTCACAGTTGCAATTCAGCCTGTAGTGCTCTATTAATAACACACAGCCTCTAGTGCTGAACCAATAAAAGAGAACATCAGGTGCTGTATTGTAATGGTTGTATTCAGCCACTCGTGATGTATGGATAACATTCAGCCTCGGGTGCAGCTTTGACCACATTCATCATTTTGTGCTGCATGGAGAACATTCAGCTTCTGGTGCTGCCGGGACAACACGCAGCCTCTGGTGTAGCAATGATAACATTCATCGTCTAGTGCTGCATGGAGAACATTCAGCTTCTGGTGCTGCCTGGGCAACACACAGCCTCTGGTGTAGCAATGATAACATTCATCGTCTAGTGCTGCATGGAGAGCATTCAGCTTCTGGTGCTGCCGGAGTAACACTCAACCTCTGGTGTAGCAATGATAACATTCATCGTATAGTGCTGCATGGAGAACATTCAGCTTCTGGTGCTGCCGGGGTAGCACTCAGCCTCTGGTGTAGCAATGATAACATTCATCGTCTAGTGCTGCATGGAGAACATTCAGCTTCTGGTGCTGCCGGGGTAGCACTCAGCCTCTGGTGTAGCAATGATAACATTCATCGTCTAGTGCTGCATAGAGAACATTCAGCTTCTGGTGCTGCCGGAGTAACACTCAACCTCTGGTGTACAAATGCTAACATTCATCACCTAGTGCTGCATGGAGAACATCAGGCTTCTGGTGCTGCCGGGGTAGCACTCAGCCTCTGGTGTACAAATGCTAACATTCATCACCTAGTGCTGCATGGAGAACATCAGGCTTCTGGTGGTGCCGGGGTAACACTCAGCCTCTGGTGTAGCAATGATAACATTCATCGTCTAGTGCTGCATGGAGAACATTCAGCTTCTGGCACTGCCGGGGTAGCACTCAGCCTCTGGTGTAGCAATGCTAACATTCATCACGTAGTGCTGCATGGATAACAATAATCAAAACAACTCAGGAAGTTGGTAATTCTCAATTACTTAAAACAGGGAGTACAACGGACATCAACGGACCTCTCATAGCATGGTCTCTCAATTTGCTTCATAAAACATCATACTTATAGTAAAACCGTGTCATTGATGACGTTAACCTCCGTATTTACTAACGTCATCCTACGTGGCAAACTACAAAAACAATGGCAAATGTGATAGGCTTAGAGGGAACATCTAAGTATACGTTCCATACTAGTCTAAGAAGGTGATAGGCTCCTTAACATCAGGTGGGGCTACTAAGCCCTCCCCTTAAACAAGTCACTACGAACGTCACTAAACACAAAACGTCCCATTGGTTACCCAAACTATAGGGCTATTAATCATGTGGCCCCCTACAATTGGTTGTCAGCTTCTGGTGCTTCCGGGGTAACATTCAGCCTCTGGTGTAACATGTATAACATTCATCATCTATTGCTGCATGGATAACATTCAGCTTCGGGTGCTGCAGGGGTAACATTCAGCCTTTGGTGTAGCATTGATAACATGCATCATCTAGTGCTGCATGGATAACATTCAGCTTCGGGTGCTGCAGGGGTAACATTCAGTATCCGATGTAGCATTGATAACATTCGTCATCTAGTGCTGCATGGATAACATTCAGCTTCTGGGGCTGCCAGGGTAACATTCAGCCTCTGGTGTAGCATTTATTACATCTGTCATTTAGTGCTGCATGGGTAACATTCAGCCTCTGGTGTAGCATTGATTACATCTGTCATTTAGTGCTGCATGGGTAACATTCAGCCTCATGTGTAGCATTGATAACCTGCATCATCTAGTGCTGCATGGATAACATTCAGCTTCTGGGGCTGCCAGGGTAACATTCAGCCTCTGGTGTAGCATTGATTACATCTGTCATTTAGTGCTGCATGGGTAACATTCAGCCTCTGGTGTAGCATTGATTACATCTGTCATTTAGTGCTGCATGGGTAACATTCAGCCTCATGTGTAGCATTGATAACCTGCATCATCTAGTGCTGCATGGATAACATTCAGCTTCTGGGGCTGCCAGGGTAACATTCAGCCTCTGGTGTAGCATTGATTACATCTGTCATTTAGTGCTGCATGGGTAACATTCAGCCTCTGGTGTAGCATTGATTACATCTGTCATTTAGTGCTGCATGGGTAACATTCAGCCTCATGTGTAGCATTGATAACCTGCATCATCTAGTGCTGCATGGATAACATTCAGCTTCTGGGGCTGCCAGGGTAACATTCAGCCTCTGGTGTAGCATTGATTACATCTGTCATTTAGTGCTGCATGGGTAACATTCAGCCTCTGGTGTAGCATTGATAACATGCATCATCTAGTGCTACATGGATAACATTTGGCCACTCGTGCTGTGTGTTGAAGATGCAGACTCGATGCTGCATTGATAATATTCAGTCTCTAGCACTGAAGTAATAGTATTGAGCATCTGGCGTGTCTTTAATTTCTAATTCTTCACTGGAAGTTCCCCGTCTGAGGCTGCACTGCTAACATCTAAAAGTGAAGAGTGATGGCTGGAAGGTTTTGAATTAATCATAGCCTTTGGCATTGCTCCGAGCATCCCTCCTGCCCATCGTTTGTCATCCTGCCATATCATTACAGAAGGTCACAGTCAATATGCAAATCAGGACAGTTCCCACCTGAAAAAGGGCTCTCCAGTCCCAAGTACTAGGGCACATCCCTTCTGCACGAGACAGCAAGCAACCCCAGACATGTTTCGGTCTCATTGGCCACCATAGGAGAGGTGCACCTTGAGTCTCTAGCGGCAGCAAGCTCTAGACCAATGTCTGGGCACACCCATCTTCCTTGACGGAGACTAATGCAAACTCAAGTGTCATGAATGGGCGGTTTTGAATTCATCATAACCATAGGCACTTAAGTGCACAACTCTCCAGACCATCGTTCTTCAACCTGCAATCCATAATAGGAGGAGAAAGGCCCTTTCCAAATTGGGCATTCATTTCAGACCCCAAAAGAGCACATGAAGATCTGAATGAGGTGGCCTTTGTTCCTCCTAATTTGGCAGAGTTTAAATATTTGTGGCTCGCTTACGCTGATGATGTTTTATTGTTTGACTGTACCCAAATTGGTTTACAGAGATTGATCAATGCATATGACATTCTTACAAATGATAAATATTTAAACTTCAATCCATCGAAAACTAAAATATTTCACTTGACTTCTGCCACTGGGTGTGAATAAGAGCTTGCAACAAACACCTTTAAAACATTTGCCCTGCGCGGAGCGCATCACAGAGTGTGGCTGTGAGTGTGGTCGGAAGTGGAGGCTACCGATTTTACCGTCAAAAGTGTTTTTGCAGTGGCCTCTGGGTTTAAGGAGGAGCTTGCAACATACACCTTTGAAAACATTCTCCCTGCACGGAGCGTGGCTGAGAGAATGGTCGGCAGTGGTCAGCTGTGGGATAGGAGGGACCAGGACTCTTTGTAAGTGAGCATTTGTCCATGGAACTTAGATTTGCTGAACTTTGAATTAAGCTGGTTGCTCAATTGAAATAGTCGAACCTGCAATCTGTCTTGCCGCTGGGACAGTTACGTTCAAAAAGGGAAAGAAAACATTCCCCTATTGCCTCGGACCCAAGCACTTAACTCCGGTAACCGCTAGCAAACGGGCAGTAGCTGTTTTGCAATAGTTGACTCTTTTTGCTTCCGCCTGCTCCATTAGGTTACGTTTACGGCCCTAGTTTTGGATACGGGTGAGCACAGCCTAGCTGTAAACCGGCGAGCGGCGAGTGGTAAAAGTGGACTAAGACCACGAAGACGTGGAGTCCAATCAGAGCTAATCACAAAAATGTTGCAAAGTTATTTAGTAGCGATTTATTAAAAAGTTGTTTCTACCTTAAAAAGGCGTGCCTAATTAGAGCTCTGATGGACACATTTCACTGGACATGTGTGTTTTTTTTGGAGGTAAACTCTTCAGGACCCAAAGTAAAAATTTCAAAAATATACAATCTGAGAAGTGGTCCCTTGTAGGACGACCTAAGAGCTCCTGAATTTGAAGAACTGCCCCAGTCCCGGGGGTTAGAAACTCATCAAAGATGCTGTTAATGCCCCACGGTCAGGTCATTACATTTAAACAAGTAAATCAAGCAGCGTTAGAAATATTAGAGCACGGCAGCATGAGAGAAGTAGTCAGCTCCCCCCAAGTAGCCCAGGATCTGAGGTCAGTTTTTGGAAACAGACTAGAGGATACTTTAACTGCAACAACGATGAAAAAGAAAACAACAGACTTTTTTACAAAGAGGAAATGTCGGAGTCTGGGAGATGCTGACTGATGTGACCACTATTAAATAAATGAAGGGGGTGATTTCTCATGTGCAGCTGATTTTGGGATTGGTGGTCTGGCAGTATCCTCCAATAGCATCCTCCAATAAAGCAACGTCTGATGGGGGAACACAAGTCCCTTTTAATAAGTCCTCCTGTACAGTCCTTTATAATGAGCCCCATTCTTGCTATCCTAACTCACTCTCAGCTGATTGAGAGTCCATTGCAATTGTCATTTGCAGATGGGCTTGCACGATCACTAGAGGTTTTGAGTCAAGGTTTAAAAGACACAGATGACTCAACACTATCAGCACTGAATTTCATGCCAAATTCGTTGGTCAGCGTGTTTGTATCTTTAAAAGGTGAAGTTCATTCAGGAATTCTGATGGAATTAACAAAAGGAGTGGGGGGTGTGATTCCTCCTTAGTGGGTTTGAAAACTGTGTTAAATTCTGTAGTGAGGGACACCCTAAAGGAATTTGAAAATGGAACCAAGAAAGCAGGAGTCAAGCATCAATAATCTGCAAGGTAAAATCTCCATAACCAACCAACAGATTGAGACCATGAACTGAAGTGTATTAGTCCTGATTGATAAAGTACAGCAGTATAATACAAAGGAGGATGACATTGCGCTTCCATTAGTGGAAGAGGAGGCCAGTCAGGAGCGGGATGCTACACCTCTCTCGGAATCTGTTTGGGAAGAGTTTAGGAGATTGGCACAGTCAGCTACTGATTTGGGAGCGGATGGAAGTAAGTCTGTTGACTCAATTGAGATCGTTGATACTCTGGATTGTGAGACGCAAGTACCAAAACAGAGTAAAAGTATTGGGAGAAAAAAAGACAAAGAGGAAAAAACAAGTTAATGTAGGGGGTCTAGAATCTCCCCCGCAGCAACCAGAACTCAAAGTAAAGAACCAAAAAGTTTGTAAGATCAAGAAAACAGCATAAATTAGATTTCTCTGTGAAATGGCTCTAACAAGCAAATAAGGCTGTGGAGAAGTTCGAAGGTCAGTAGCAACTCTAAAGGACTCAGAGCAGCAAAATATCAACTTTGTAGGTGAAGAGATGCAAAGAAGCCAGAGTTTGACCAAGAATAATTCCCGTCTTGCCAAATCTACTACGAATCAGATTATTGTACCTGTATCCAAATCTAGTATTGGAGTACAAACTGAAAAGGCACAAGCCCCAATTAAGTGTAGGACAATATTTTTTTGAGGTAAAAATGCTCACGCTGCTCCTCTAAATATCCCAACATTACCAGTAAATCAAGCGCCAGAGAAAGATCCAAGCACTAATGGTAATAATGAGTGAATCAGCTCAGGCAGGGATTTAATGGAGAATGCAATGCATCCAACGCCACCCCTTCACATTATAGATGTAGATGGTTTGGACAATCAAGAAGTTGTAGCCAAGGTATGGGCAGGGTCCAATTCAGAATGTTCAGCCTGTCAACCCTTTGCTATTCCAAGAGTGTGGTTGAGACAATAAAAAAAAGAAAGGACCGCAAGGCGCTAATTTGAAGCGCTATTTTGTCCATTCTAAAGGAAATCCTGACCTGTATCTTTTTTCCACCATGATATTGATTATGTTCTCTTTCCTTGCATTCATAGCTGAAATGGGCTTCAAAACTAGGTTAGGTGCAAATGTCGTTTTAGCGGCTAGCGGTGAACTCAGAAAATTGGGAATATTGTCGAAGACGGTAATCGTAGGAATGAAGAGAGCAAGGAGGGCAGATTAGTAAATCAAGCAGAGGGCTCACACACAAATAGACCATAAAATAGCAGAACATCAATCATTAGCTCAGGAGATAGGAATTCCCTGAATAAGACAAAGACAAAGGTTTGGTCTTTGTTACCACATATACTTACGCAGATTTTCCAGAAGTTGGGAGTCACTGACGATGCTCTCTAGTGAAGATTGAGTTTCAATTGATGGGTTGGAATATGTTAGGCTCCAGTTCTTTTAAGAATAAATCGATGGGAGAGGCAATATTTGGCAGCTACGATCTAATCCTTCTCCAAGTAACTTGGCTTACCTGCTTTTGGGTGGATGGATTTTCAATACTTGAGCAGTTAGCCACCCATAACAAGGGGGGGCCTCCAGCTGGAGGGCTCCCGATAGCGACTTGAAACTCTATAGTTACAGAAGTTGAAATAATTCAAACTGAAGTGCAAGGTATTTTAGCTGCCAAAATAGTCATGAGAGGTAGTATGCCATCCTAGTCAATCATGTTGATCAACATTTACTGGACCCCCGCCTGTTCGAACTTATCACCTTTCTTCGAGTCCCTTTCCATATTGCTGTTGAGAGTAAAAATCTCATATAGATTGGCTGGCATAAAATTGTTGGGGGGTTTAAAATTCCAATGTATGATCTTACGATTGCCTGGGCCAAACTTAAATATAGAGAGCCCACTGTAAATGGTAAGAAATGGTTAACCTTTCTTTCAGAATGGAACTTGGTGATGGTAAATTGGAATGTGGAGGGGGACATTCCCCAAGCCTTAACCTGGAAGAGAGGCTCTGCAGGCTCAACCATTTATGATTTATTCCTCTAAGAGGATTTGTTTGCTAGGTGCAATAGTTTGTGGTATGTGACAGGCAGTAGTGACCATAATATGTTAACTGGGGGTTTTCCTCAAGTAACAATGGGCTTGGAAATGGGGGACTATTCCGAATTGAGGGTGAACAATTGAAGGAATACGATTGTGAAATTGAGAAAGGGAGGAGCCTCATTAAATTGTAACCTACACAAATCTATTAATAGCCTAACTGACTCAGAATTGAGAGTAGCATGTGACCCTCTAAATTTCCTTGATATATGATATGATGTAACATTTATAATGCATCTGTACACAAGTGTTTCTGTGGGATTTAGATCCTCCAGGAATTCACAGAGCGAACAAGAGTTTAACCCATAAACACCTTTTTGATGCTGAAACATGGCTTTAGGAAATATAACTGAGGAATCCTATCCGGGCTTTAAAACATGGGATGAGACAAGGCAAGTTTATCAACTAGAATTTAAGAAATTACATAATATTTACAAAAATGAGTCTCGGTCCCATAGGTATTTATGTCATCAGAAGGATGGGGAACTGATGTTAGGATACCTGCAAAATAACAACTCCCAAAACTTCTGGTCACTAGTCAATCGCCCACAGGATTCCCAAGGTTCCATCCAAAGTAACGTGGTGGCAGCGACAACTTGGCGGAATCATTTAAGTGACTTGTACAGGAAACCCTCTGCATGTAAATTCGAGTTGAACTCGAAAATAGTGTGGAGGCTATATTTGACTCAGGAAAGTATATCAGAGTTGACTGTAATATCTTCATGATATGATATGATATGGCATTTATAAGGCTCCTATACACAAGTGTTTCAAGGTGCGACAAGGCAAGGGAGGGGGAACAAAGGGAAGACAGACAACGATCCTACTAGACCAGGTGTCATTCAGATCGCGCAAGTGCATGGGAAGGGGAAAGGGAAAAGTTCGGGGGGGAAGGGAGAGGGGGGAAGTGCAATACAAGGGATAGTACAATAAAAAAGATAAATAAAAACGGCCAGCAGGTGGCAAGTGTACAGTAAGTGCAGAACATAAGTGCTGGTAGGGGGACTGTAAGGATACAGAAAACAGTCCCCAGGTGCAGGGGTTGTCAGGGAGGCAGTGCAGGTGGGCAACTGGCGGGCCTGGGCCCAAGATCAGAAGGGAGGCCAGGTATCCAGTGCAGTATCTGTCAGGAAAATCAACAGGGGAGAGGGGGAGTGAAGGCAGAAGCAAAGAGGAAGGTCTTGAGGTGCTTCCGGAACCGCAGATGGTTCTCCTCAAGTTTCAGGGAGGCAGGAAGGCTGTTCCAGAGGGAGTCCCCAGCCGAAGAGAGAGATCTACCACCAACTCGTTGCTTGTAAAAACGACTGACCCTGAGGGAGTTGGAGGCGGATGAGCGAAGAGCTCGAGAAGGAAAATATTTAGGAAGAGAGAGTTGAAGGTATTTCGGCCCAGAAGGCCTTGTGGACAATGCAGAGGGTTTTGAACTTAATCCTCGCAGCCACTGGGAGCCAGTGCAGAGATTTCAGTCCTGGAGAGGTACGATCCCTGGGCTTGAGGCCAAGGACAAGTCTCGCAATCCTGTTCTGGATACGTTGCAAAGGGCGGAGAGTAGAGGCAGGCAGATTTAGATAGAGACTGTTACAATAGTCCAGCTTAGAGAGAATCAGGGCTCTGGAGACAGTGAGCTTCTGGGGGAAGGAGAGGAAAGGAAGAATGCCTCTGAGGAAGTGCAGCTGGTAGTGTGCCTTCTTAGAGACATCAGAAATGTGGGGAGAGAAGGAGAGTGTGGAGTCGAGATGACCCCAAGGTTTTTTGCCATGCAGGTGGGAGTGGGAAGAGGGCCAAGAGAGGCCGGCCAGAGAGCTGCAGAGAAGGAGGGAGTGGGTGCGCCGATGAGTAGAATCTCAGTCTTACTGACATTAAGGCAGAGGTCATTGGCGGCACACCACTCCTGAATGGCAGACAGACATGAGGGGAGGAGAGGCAGAGGCCGAGGGTAGCCTGAAAATGAGCTGAGTATCGTCTGCATAGCACTGAAAGTTGGGGCAGAGAGCGGCAATCCGGTGGGCAAGGAGTGCCAGGTATTGGTTGAACAGCCAGGGAGAGAGGTTAGATCCCTGGGGGACACCACAGGTAGAGACAAAGATATCGGAGAGCTAAGACCCAAGCTGGACCTGGGAGGGTCGGTCGGAGAGGAAAGAAGTCAGCCATGCCAGAGCCTGACCAGTGATACCCAGGTTATCACAGAGACGGTTGAGCAGGATGGCATGGTTGACAGTGTCAAAGGCAGAGGAGAGATCAAGTAATATGAGAACACACGGGTGTTCGAATCAAGGTTGGAGAGCAGGTCTTCACGGATGTTCAGGAGAGCAGCTTCCGTGCTTCTGGAAGCTCTGAAGCCAGACTGATGGTCATGAAGACAACCAACAGATTCAGTGTGGAGATTGAGCTGGGAGATGGCCAGTTTCTCCAGGAGCTTGCCCAGGAAGGGGGTGATAGAGATTGGGCGATAGTTAGCCGGGCAGGAGGGGTCGGCAGAGGGTTTCTTAAGAAGAGGGTCCACAAGGGAGTGCTTCAAGGGGGATGGTAAGACTCCAGTGGCGAAGGAGTGGTTGCAGAAATCAGCCAGGGCAGGAGCCAGGGAGTCGATGTGGTCCTTGATAGTTTTGGAGGAACAGGGGTGAACCTGGTCCGACGAGACTTTCATAGATCGGACTTGTCTAGAAACCTTGTCTGCGGAGAACAGGGGAAAGGCAGAGAAGGAGGGAAGTGAGGTGGCTGCAGAGAGGCCAGAGGAGGAGCAGGGAGTAGGGGGAGGTGAGGGATAGGAGGAGAGAGAGGACAGGATGTCCTGAGTTTTAGAGATGAAGTAAGAAGCCAGTGCCGTACAGAGGGCATGGGAGGGCATAGGGGAGGTAGAGACTGTGGCAGGATTGGCCAGTACCTTGCAGATTTTAAAGAGTTTGGCTGAGTTGTTTGATGCCGCAGAGACGAGGGCTTGGATATGGGCTCTCTTCTTGGTTAGGACAGACAGCAGATATTGTCTTTGGAGCAGACGGCAGGCCAGTTTGTCAGAGGATGTACACGAAGCACGCCATTTTCTCTTGGCCACCCTGCACTTGCGTTTTAGGGTGAGGAGGTCCGAGTCGTACCATGAGTTGCACTTGGCCTTGGACTTCAGGTGGATTCTCATGACAGGGGCAAGGATATCAAGAGTATCAGATATAGCAGAGTGGAGCATGGAGAGGGCTGTGTCAGGTTGAGAGTCAGCCATAGGGGGAGGAGGAGGTGAGAAGGTGGCGGCGAAAGCCTCAACTGACACGCGCTTCATGGGTCGGATGACCGAAAAGGTGGCTGGCAGTGCTGAAGGTGGCTTGGCCTGGGGGTAGGGAGGGCTAGGTGGGAGGAGAGGAGAAAGTGATCACTCCAGGAGAGAGGAGTGAAGAGAGGGACAGAGAGGGGAAGGTCTGAGGCGTTCAGGACATCCAGAGTGTGTTCTGCAGAATGATTTGGGCCAGAGGGGAGAATAGTGAGTGATAGAGAGTCGCAAAGGTCGCAAAAGAGTCCAGAGGGAGGACAGGAGGCATCAAGGTGGATGCTGAAGTCTCCAAGAAGGAGGAGATGAGTGGTTGAGGCCAGGAGTGAGGAGGAGAGGTCTGCCCACTCAGAGAGGAAGGAGGAGTTCTGACCAGGTGGCCGATAGATAGTAGCCACAATAAGGGAATGGCTAGGGAAGAGAGAGAGCCTGCAGATGAGGCATTCAAAGGAGGAATAGGCCTGTATGGGAATGACAGAGGCAGGAATCCAGTCGGGGAAGATCAGGGCTACACCCCCACCAGAGCGGTTGGGTCTAGGCGCGGAGAGGATCTTGTAGCCGTTAGGTAGGAGCGTGTCAAAGTTAGTGACAGAGCTGGCCATAAACCATGTCTCGGTGAGACCGAGGACATCGAGGTCAGGTTCTTCCAGGAGGCAGCAGATATCAGAGGAGTGTTTGACAGCAGAGCGAGAGTTTAGAGTGGCAATATGGAGAAGGTTGCCATCCTTGAAAGACTTCCGAGGAGGGGTACAGCTCAGAGGTACGTCCTTCGGAGGTGTAGAAGGAGCCCGAGAGGGGGCAAAGAGAGAAGGTGAAGGCAAGGTAGCCAAGCTGGAGGAAGAAGAGGGAGGCGAGGTAGCCACAGAAAGGGAGGAGGGGACAGCAGGAGAAGAAGGGAAATTGATGAGGCGCGGAAAGCTTCGATCAAAGAGGTGAAGGTTGGCCTGAGGGCCTTGGACCAAGACGGTCCCATTCAAGTAAACATTAATGATGACCTTAGAGGAATGGAAGGGGGCCAGAAGGGCGTCCCAACGGGTGCCACCATTAATGGGAGAAGAGGAGAAAGGGGAGAGCACAGAGACCATATGAAGGGTCCATTGTTCTGGCGAAGGAACGACAAAGAGGATGTCGGTGAGAGTTTCCTTAGAGGAGGCACTGGTGTAGGTGTCGGCGATAGGGAGGCCTGGGTTGGAGACCAGGATATCCTTTTTAAACTTCTTCCTACCAGATTTTGTGAGGAGGGCAGGATAGTCAATAGAGAAGCAGTTAGAGAAGATAGGAGAGACAGAGAGCACCATAGAGTAGGTGGGAAGGAGAGAGGTGGAGGTACTGCAGGAGACGCTAGAGTCGGCAAGGCGGGAGTGAGAGGCAGGGCGTTGAGCAGTTTGCCAGGATGCCAGCACTCAGACTTACGGAGCTAACATCATGCTCAGGTTAGAAGAAACCTGGAATAGAGGGAGAGGGAGGAATCCTGAAAAGAGGGAGAAAGGCCTAGGTTTCACAAAGCAATTTTAAATACAGTGACAGTGCTTTTTAAAAAAACAGGTGAAATCGCACCTAGGTTTGAGAGTCCTGAATAGAGGGAGAAAGGCCTAGGTTTCACAAAGCAATTTTAAATACAGTGACAGTGCTTTTTAAAAACAGGTGAAATCCCAGCTAAGTTTGAGAGTCCTGAATAGAGGGAGAAAGGCCTAAGTTTCACAAAGCAATTTTAAATACAGTGACAGTGCTTTTTAAAAAAAACAGGTGAAATCCCACCTAAGTTTGAGAGTCCTGAATAGAGGGAGAAAGGCCTAAGTTTCACAAAGCAATTTTAAATACAGTGACAGTGCTTTTTAAAAACAGGTGAAATCCCACCTAAATTTGAGAGTCCTGAATGGTGGGAGAAAGGCCTAAGTTTCACAAAGCAATTGTAAAAACGCGGTGCTGGTGCATAATTGCAATGGGTGGGATCACAGCAAGGTTAGCGGGTAGCGGGTCAACCAGGTGGACACAGTGGGCAGTGGGACCCCGACCTAGAGCAAGGGTGGCAACTGGCAACAGGTGTCCCCTGCGGACACCTGCAGACACCACCAGGAGCTGCTAGTCAGGGAGCCGCCCTTTGCCTAGGGGCCCTTCGCCGAAAGGAGCTGCCGGGCAGAGGGCTGCCCAGGGACGGCCAGCTAAGAGCGCCAGGCAACCAATCAGGTCGGGGAGGGGGCAGGCTGGGAGGCGGGAGGGAAGAGGGAAACAAGGAAGTGGCTGAGGGGGTGGGGTGAGAGAGGGCAACGCGCTCCGAGCGCGAGCTACACACATTTCCAAAATCAAAATCACCTGAGAGGCCAAAGGCAGGCGAGTCCTCCTCCTGCAAGGTGAAAAGGCAGGAAAGGGCAACGGTCCGCTGCTATCTCTGCTCTGCCGACAATGAGGCGAGTGGGGAGAGCAGCGACCGTATGGTGCACCCAACAGCCACCAGGCAGCCAATCAGGACGGGGAGGGGGCAGACTGGGAGGCGGGAGGGAAGAGGGAAACACGGAAGTGGCTGAGGGGATGGGGGGAGGGAGGTCAACGCGCTCCGAGCGCGAGCTACACAAATTTCCAAAATCAAAATCACCTGAGAGGCCAAAGGCAGGCGAGTCCTCCTTCCAGGCTGGCGGGCCAGAATAGCCTTACTAATCAAATACTCAAGTCAGATGTCGAACTTTGGTCGAAAACCTTGCTAGTCCAATTCAATACGGTGTTGAAGAGAAGGCACATTCCAGAGTCATGAAAATCTGTCAATGTTATCCCTATTTATAAGAAGGGCGATCGAGTGGATCAAGTGAATTACCACCTAATCACCCTCCTGGCTGTGGATAGTAAAATCTTTGCTGGGGCTGTGTTAAGGGAATTG
Organism: Ambystoma mexicanum; assembly: GCF_040938575.1. Classification (NCBI taxonomy): domain Eukaryota; kingdom Metazoa; phylum Chordata; class Amphibia; order Caudata; family Ambystomatidae; genus Ambystoma; species Ambystoma mexicanum. Next base: position 186,829,616 of record NC_090929.1, read on the forward strand.
GAATCCTGGGCATCAGGCAAAAACATACTGTTGAAACATCAAATAGGTTTTAGAAGGGGCCTTTCAACCTCATTTAATGGACTAGTAACGAGCATTGTTTGTGAGAAGTCTAGGTCTAAGGGCGGTCACATATTGTATGGTGCTTGGATAGACCATTCAAAGGCATTCGACATGATAAATAGGGAGCGCCTGTGGTCAAAATTGGAAATATCGGGTTTGCCAAAGTCTCTGCTAGCGATAATCGTGAGTCTCTATGAAGATTCTCGATTGCAAGTAAGGTTGAATGTGCAGGGCCATCTGTCCGCCCCAGTCTTAACAGAGAGAGGGGTGAGGCAGGGGTGCATAACTACCCCCTGCCTCTTCAACCTTTATCTTCCGTACTTAGCAGAAACATTAGAACTTCATGCTCTAGGCAGCCCCAAGATTGGCTCTCAGCCTATCAATTGGATGCCTATGCGGATGACTTATTCCTTGTAGACTACACTCTGATAGGCCTTGAATGCCTCCTGAAAGCCCTTGGGGACTATGGAATAAACTTAGAAATAAATCCAGCTAAGCCTAATATTGTACATTTTAAGAAACTGCTTAAGTGTGTTCCAGTTTTCAAGTGGATCCTTACAGATCAAGCGGTCCTGATAGTAAAAGAAGTTACATACTTATGCTTTAAACTGAGTTCTTTCTCAATTGCCCAGCTTGAGTTGGAAGTAAATGACAAGCTTGTACAGCTGGCTTGCTAAATGAAAAAGCTCTTTTACACTTATAGTCAATTCTCAATAGATCCCTTGGTAAGGTTCTACACAAGTAAAGTAATACCTTTATTGCTTTATGGAATGGATACAAAACCTTTACCTCGAGCAATGAACTGGTCAAGAATAGAGGGAAACTATGGAGGAAAGTCCTACGTCTCCACCAGAGTCTTCTAATGGCAAGTCTGTGGTATGGGTTGGGTCTACAATCCATGCAGGCGTATATTGACTCGAAGGTTGTTTCGCTATAAAAGTTCCTCAAAAGAAGATATCGGGTCTCAGCTAAATAAGGGGCCCAGCCTAGTCTTATTACAGCTAAAAAGTTATGTAATTAAAATCTTGCAGGAGTGTGACCGTGCAGAGAAAGATTTAATTGCGAATCCTTTGGGCAAAATCCATATCCCTATATGACAAACCTAGAGGATTTTTACCAATGCATCTTTCAAATTCAAGATGGAGGTCAGAGTTTGTAAGGTTTCCCCAAAATGTGCTATCTACCGGGGAAATCCAGTCATTTCGGAACAAGCATTCACAATGGGGCATCTCTTTTTGTGATGACACAGGAAAGCAGTCTTTAAAACACATAATGTTTGCCTGTAGGGAGGTCTGGGAGATGACAGTCAAGTTTCTCAGTCAGTTTGTAGATAAAGTAGATTGGTTTTCCTCAGAGAATTTCTGGGAGAGATTGATAGCAAGTCACGAAGTTTGTCTTTCTATTGAAGTCCTGAAAGTGTCCTGAAACCAAGAATTAGGTTTTATGAACAAAGAATTTAAATTAGCGTATAGTATAGTAATTGAATGACATTTTTATATAATGTCTATTTATGAAATGCAATGTGAAAAGTCCCATTCTTGGTTATAACACAATTAAAATAAGGGGGGCGTGGCCTGCGCGCATGCTGTGAAGACAGGCTCCTGCGGAGCTCCGTCCGCGATCCTTCCATATGACAAGAATATCGCTGTAATGGGTCGGTAATCCAGGAACGGACCGGACAGAACGGAAGGGGAACCACTTCCCGACATTCGCCCTGACTCCCGGCCCGAATCGGAGAAGCAAAGCCAGAAAACGTGAAGCTCAAACTCGAGCCCCTGGGGCCCGCAAGATGGCGGCGCCCATTGCGCGCCAAGACTAGAGCTGCGGCCAAGTGCGACGTACTGCAGGGTGAGACGTACGCTAGCACCGAGGCCACTGGGGCTAACTGATCGTGCTCCGGCTCCGCCTCAACCCTGGTGACTGCGTGGAGGAGCGGTGAAGTCTGGGATTGCACCCCCCGGGCCTACGGAGCGATTGCGGTTGCCAGAAGCGGAGCTAAGCGGGGCCTCGGGCCTCCAGCAGCTCCGGTGTCTCCCGCTGGAAGGACCGAGGTGGAAGCGGAGAAATTCGCCCCGGGCTGGGAAGAGCGTGGCTGGCGCAGCAGGTGAGGAGGAGGGAGCGGAGCCTGCCTGATGGACCCGTGAGTGGGAGTCTGCGCTGGACTGCCGCCCACGGTTCCTCCATCGAAGCTCCTAGAAAAGGAGCGGACAATAAGCCCATGGGAACTAATCCAACAGAAGGCCGGGAACACCGAACCCCGCAGGCAGTCCAGTGACAACATAGGTGGGGGACCCCTGCCACCCCTTCAAATCCCAAATAAGCTTCTGAGAGAACGCCATCTTGGATTAGAAACTCCCAGAACTAAACTCACTGGCCGAGAGTCTGCACACCGGCCCTTGGGAAGCTCCTTGCTAGACACAGTGGCCTACGCCCGGCCGGATCGACGGTCCGAAGAACAGCGACAGCACCCCACCCAACTGCCCTGGAAGCGAGAGAGGGGTGTTTGCGAAACCGCAACTGGGCCGCCAGATACGGAGCTGCTAAGGGCTATTCGATATCTAAAACACATTAGCCGAGAAGAAGGGGCTGCTAGGCCAATCTGCACACTGCGCGGAAACGAACCCGCAGCCCCAAAAATGTCTCCCCCCAAGGGCAAGCTGAAACTGGTCACGATGGATTCCTTCATGACAGTTAGACCCCAGAGACAGTCACAACAAGACCCAGAACCTGTCGAGGAACTGCCCCAACAAGGAGAGGATCTCAAACATGCGCAAGTCCTACAAGCAATAGCTGCCCTCCGCACATCACTCGAAGGAAGACTGGAAGAGGTGAAATCGGACATTCAGCTCATGCGTCAGGACGCCCGCAACGGAAAGGGGCACGGTGGCAGAGACTACCCTCCAGGAAAACGTAGAGGACACCCGAGACCTGAAGAGGACGGTCCAGGATCTGGAACAGAAAGTGGTTAGGCTGGAGGCCCTCTCCGAGGAGGCCGAAGGGCGAGCCCGCCGAAACAATATCCGCATACTAGGGGTCCCTGAGGACTTGGAGGGCCCAGACCCGACAGACTTCATCGAAACACTGTTGCTACAGGAAATTGGACCGAGTAACCTCTCCGAAGGGTTCTCCATGGAAAGGGCCCATAGATCCCTTCAGAAACGCCCTCCGCCCGGATCCTATCCACGCCCAATTATAGCTAAGATCTTAAATTTCCGAGATCGATAAACCATATTGAGATACTCCAGAGAAGGAGGGGAGATAAAGAGGAAAGATTCAACAATAGTTATATACCCCGACTATACCCCTGCAGTGCAACGTGCAAGGAACTCCTTTATCCCAATAAAAGCCGGCTAAGGAATCTTAATTTAAAATACATGCTGCTCTACCCATCACGCCTCAAGGTTCTCTATAATGGAAAAGCGATATTTCTAGAGACTTCAGCCGCGGCCAACATGTGGCTTGAACATAACAACCTGGCAGATGATGGAACAGGACCATCAAAGTTGGACCGGGGCTGAATGGGAACCTGACAGAAAGAGAAGGAAACAGGTACTCCCCACATAATGACTGACCCCAACCAAGCACTATCCAATGCAAGCCTTCAGTAAAGTAAGCTATACCGGACGAGAGCTTGAAGGACCAGACGAGCGAAGTTAGGCAACCCACCCCACTGAAAACTGTGTGAGCAGCCTGCCCACACACAACCTGATCCGGAAGGCCAGGAGTGGCCTGGAAGGCTCGGGACCCCCTGAGCGTTGCAAGTTGGGAGCGACTGCTAGGGACTGTTCATCTTGTTTTGTTTGTTTTTCCCCATTCAAGGCAATGGGAGTTACTCAAGTTACTGAATCTCCTACGAGTGAAATGAGCAACGCTGGAGAAGGTGGACGGGAGGGGAGATGGCATGGATCAGAGGATGCCGCAGAAGACACTGGTAGGTACCGGACTGATTCAGATTAATTCGATTAATTCGACATGGCATCTAATGCTAAAATAAAGAGAATGACTTGGAATGTGAGGGGCCTGGGAACCTACTTATGCCGAAACAGAATCAAGTCTTACTTGAACAGAAAAAGAGTGCAGATAGCGCTGCTGCAGGAGACACACTGCACGGCGTACTCCCTGGCTAGACTGGGAGAACATTGGGGGAGACAGGGCGTGGGCACTACCTACTCCAAATATGCAAGAGGTGTGTAGACTTGGATCCATCCCCAACTCCCTTTCCACTTAAGGGACAGACCCTGAGGGCAGGTTTGTAATTCTCTGGGGCCGCTTGGAACAGGATGAAATATGCATAGTGAACTCTTACCTCCCCAATACTAAAATTCCAGCACACTTGAACTCCATGTATGCTAAAATCGCACCTTACAGACATGGAATTTCTTTCTGGCGGGGGAGACTTTAATTGTGTCCATGATGCAAGCCTTGACAGGTCCCAGCCCCACCCGAAAGGGCCTTCAGCGGCAACCACAGCCTTGTCCTTATTATCAGATAGATTGAACCTAGCCAACATTTGGAGAGTGCGTCATCCTGACTCTCGGGAGTACTCATACTTCTCCTCCCCTCATGATCTTCACACGAGGATAGACTACATCTTCATAGGCAAAGAACACCTGTCACAAATAGAAGAAGCGCAATATTTGGGAAGGACCATTTCAGACCACTCGCCGCTCTTAATAGAATGGAATCAAACTGGCCCCAGACCCCCTATCCCTATGTGGAGAATGCCGATAGACGCCCTAAGTGACCCGGTGTTCAGGGAAGAACTGCATGAATTTATAGATAGTTTTATTGAGAGGATCACGGGGAGCGTTACCCACCTGAGCACGATGTGGGACGCTCTCAAAGTAGTGGCGAGGGGGGAAATCATCGCGAAAGCAGGGGGCATCAGAAAACAATTGAGGGGTGAATTGGATCAGTGGGAACGACAGGTTGAGCAGCTCGAATCTACCCCGGTGAATACTCGTCAAAGAGAAGATAACCTTAAGGAACTTAGAGTTAAATGTGCCCAGGCATGGGAAAGACTAGCCAAGTTTGATTATGCCACCAAAACAAACAGGACGCACAGAGAAGCCGATAGACCTAGCAGAATGCTGGCCTGGTTATGTAGGAAAGAACACTCCAAACACACGATCACCATGATACAGACTGAAGAAGGTAAGGTAGTACAGACACAGCAATATATAAACGAAACCTTAAAGGGCTTCTACGAACACCTTTACTCTCACAGGAATCAGGTTCCCCGAGAGCAAATCATAGACACCCTGGAGGGAATAGGGCTCCCCAAATTGACCCCCGAACAGGCTGAAGCTCTTGACGCAGATATCACAGCGGAGGATATAGCAGAGGCAATCAAGTCACTGGCCACTGCTAAGACCCCCGGGAGTGACGGACTGCCCACTGAGTTTTATAAGGCATATGAGACCTCCCTAACACCGTTGTTACATGAGGTCTTCCAGGAGGCACATGAGAGAGGGATACTTCCTGACAGTATGAGGGAAACCTTGTTAATTCCAATCATCAAGCCTAATAAGCCCGCCGACAAATGTGACTCCTACCGCCCAATACCCATGCTTAACTACGATGTGAAAATATTGACCACGGTATTAGCAGACAGACTGGCCAAAATCATAGGGGACGTAGTGCACGAGGATCAGTTTGGCTTCATGCCAAGCCGGAAAACACGACCATGAACCTACATAAAGTGCAACAGGTTATTGCTCAGACGGAGGCCAATACGGAGACATAGGCGTTGCTATCCCTTTATGCCATTAAGGCGTTCGATTCTATATTTTGGGAGTGGCAAGTGGAGATTCTTGTGGGTTTCGGCTTTGGCCCAGGGTTCATTAGATGGATCAAGATACTTTATAACAAAACTACGGCCAGAGTAAAAACAGGAAAACACATATCAGAGGCCTGAGACATACGCAGGGGCACTAGGCAGGGATGCCCGCTCTCCCCCATGCTTTACGTATTAGGACTGGAACCCATTGCTATATACTTCCGAAGACAATTCTTTGATGCTGGGATACAGCTGGGGGGTATTGACCATATTATCTCTCTTTACACAGACGACGTACTATTGTACGTCGGAGACCCACAAAACAACGTGCCCACGATGTTAGATGTCTTGGACAACTTTGCAAGGTTTTCTGGTACAAAATTTAGTAGGGCAAAGTCCTGCCTGTTCCCTCTAGCAGGCCTCAGGGGGAAAGACATAGCAGAACTTCCTGTGGTAGGAATACACTGGGAGCTGACCTCATTTAAGTATTTAGGAATACACATAATGCATACCCCTACATTAATGCATGAGCACAATACGAAGACCACGATCCCAGCCCTGTGAAAATCTATGCAAATTTGGGCGAAACTCCCCCTATCCATGATGGGAAGAGCTGCCATAATTAAAATGATTGTCCTTCCCAGATTCTTGTACGGGTTCCAGAATATACATTTTTACATTAATGCGCCTTTTTTCCGCTTGCTGGAAAGGATAACCCGGGACTTCTTGTGGGGGTCAGGGAGACGCAAAATAGCATTTTCCACCCTGATGCTACCGTACACCCAAGGGGAAATCCAACTCCCGAACTTTGAAAAGTACTACCTGGCAGCACAGCTTAGTTTTGTCACCAAATGGCTAGCAGATGAAGCCACATCCGAGACCCCCCTGCTGCAGACCCTAGTATCCCCGTTGCATATGAAAGAACTCCTCTGGGCCCCTTCCACCTGATGCGAAATGCCCCTTTCATGGCCATCCTGGGACAAAAAGTATGGCGCAGGACAGTAACCCTCACCTGCTCTAAGCCCCACTACTCCCCGGACATACCACTACTCTCGGACCTATGTGGCTCCGTCGCAGATTTGCACCACCTCAGACACTGGGAAAGGAATGGGATATACTCATGAGGGGACCTGTTTGTGGATGGGGCTTTTAAAGACTTTGAAACACTTCAGGAAGTAGATGGAGTCCATGCGGGGCAGTTCCTGTGGTTTCAGAAGATGAGAACCACAGCAAGAACCAAATGGACGTCATGGCCGGAAGAACCGGAATCAAACCCCCTGATTACACTACTTTATGCTCTGGGCGAAGGCTGGAAGCCGGTGTCCCAGATCTATGCCCACCTAAGCGACGTCCCCAACCCAGGGGTGCCGTTTTGAGAGGCAAATGGGAAGCGGACATGGGCCGGGAACTGTCAGATGGAGAATGGGAAAGGGCCTTGACATTCCCCAAGTCTGTCTCCAGGAACCACAGATTCAGACAAATACAACTCAACCTGCTACACGGAACATACTTAACCCCATCCAGGCTGGCAAAAATCAATAATACGTCGCCCTCTAATGGCACATGGTGTGGACAGAGCAATGCGGACTTGATCCACATGTTCTGGAAGTGCATTAAGACACAATCCCTGTGGACCGCTATACAGCAGACAAGCGATAATCTGGGGGTGACTAGATACAAATGGACCCCGGAGGAATGCCTACTCGGCACATACACCAGACCGGCCAAACTCAAGCACCTCACCAGACTAATGGACATTATGTGTATACTGGCAAAGAGGACTATTGCAATGTCTTGGAAGAAAACGACTGGGCCCCAACAGAAAAGCTGGCACTCTGAGCTGAAACGCTGGGTACGAGCAGAAACAACGGCTTGGGAGGACAGTGTGGCCAGACCCACAGATGACTCTAGTATGACCCTTGAGCCCTGGAAAGAACTCACAGACTCCCTGTTTTACCCCTCAGATGACAAGCCCCCATGAACTGGTATGAATCCACCGAAACAGAACCATGAACTGAGTTGATAAGACCTGTGACCATTACGCTGCCACCTCACTGGGCTCCCACAGGCATGGGGCCCCCCTCTTTTTCCCCCCCTCCAGACCATCAGGATCCCCCCCCCCTGCTCCACCAAGCAACATCACCTTAACAGGAAAACACTGGGAGATAGTTAAATGTTGTAACGTTAATTTGTTAAATGTTTTATTCTGAAATGCTCATTATCCTCGAAACACGGACACGCTTGGTGTCCTGTAAATGTACTAAATAATAAATGCTAATAAACAAATTTGAAAATAAAAATAAATAACACAATTAAAATAATATTATCCTATAGACATTTAAAATGGGAACACAAAAAAGGGGTACTCCAGTGGCTTATTTGGCGGTTTTCCCGAACAGTCATTTTGCGTCGTAACTTTGTGAGATTTAGATTTCATTTATTATGCACAAGGGAACTCCGAACCTAAATAAACTGTTGCCTAAAGAGTATGGGCCCGATTCATGGAACTATTAGCGTGGTGTAAAGTGGCTTTGCACTACCACAAACACCCTGATTCACAGAGCGGTGCAAAGTTTTTTGTTTCAGTGCCAATCACTTTGCACAGCAAAAGTGCTCTTTTGCATCGTGATGTAGGCCCATTTAGCACGGTGCTAAGATTGCAAAGTCAGGGTGGTTGTTGGTAGTACAAAGTGACTTTGCACCATTGCAAAGTCACTGTGCACCGCACTAAAGGTTCCATGAGTCGGGCCCTTAGCGTTTTGTCGCCATCAGGGGTGGACTGGCCTATAGGGAACTCTGGAGATTTCCCGGTAGGCCTCTGCACCCTGGGCCTCTTTTCTGTGGTATTTCCACATTTGCTCATATGAAAAGCATTGGGCTTGCTGAAAATTAGTCATATGGGGCCACTTTGAACTTTATTTCCAGGGCCTCTTTTGGTCCCCAGTAATTGTTTCCAGGGCCTTTTTTAGCTACCAGTCCAGCCCTGGTCGCCATTGTGCAACAGCGATGCTACAGAAAGTTTGAAACACTTGTTAGTAATACGTCCTGCACTCATATCGCTCCGCACTTCATATTTTAAAAAGCAGGTAAATGATTTAAACTTTATTTATACTGAAAACCTGTTGCAACGTTTGTTAGCGGTCATCCTAGTGCTCGGGCTTTTGCATCATCTAAATATTTTGTAATACTTAAATGACAAAATTGTGTGACCAATTAACTTTTTCATTTGATTAATAAGTTGTTCGGATGTATTTTGAGTAATTCTGAAGCTGATTTTACGAGTTTTTCGTGTGTTATGCTGGTTTAAGGAGTTTTGTATAAGTGATATGTGAAGTGGAGAAATCTGGTCTGGATTAATTCGTTGATATTTTAATATGTTTGTATTTCTCCGTTCTTGATTGTAACTGTGCTTTATTTGTAAAAGGTTGGTTCTTTTCGTGTCAACATACACAATATAAAATAAAAAAGGACTGCCCAGCCCAAAGTGCAAGGTTACATCCCTTCAGCATGAGAACAAAAGCAACCCTGCCATGTTGAGCCTCATTGGGCATGGTCCACTGCTTTTCAGTATTGATCAGATTCAACATTTCGTGCTGCATGGTTTGTATTTGGTGCCTAGTGCTGTAGTGATTGTAATGAATTCGACCATCCGCACGTTGGGTGTCCGCTCACCTGGGCTTTTTGGAAATTGTATATGAAATTGAATGATGGTAGATCAACCTCTGGAAAATGTGTTGGGCTAATCTGCAAACATTTTCCTATGTTCACTGCACAACATACAGATAGACTTGTGAACTCTGTGTGGACACAGCCTACAGGCACATGTCCCTGTCATATTCATTTGGGATCTGACAGGTGGAGTACACAATGATTCTCAGATGGGGGATGCCCAAAACCTTCCTCCTGCCATGGCCAGCCTAATTATCAAGAGCTCCATGGATCTGCCTTGTCCGTCTTTTTACCCTCTGTAGATGATGGCTGCAATTAACACAATTAACATACTAATAGAGTATACTTCAAACAGGCCCACATGGGGCCTGGCTTCAGAGTTTAACTAACAAGACTGGAAAACCCAACAACCTTTGATATGCACTGTGTCAAACTGAAGCCAGCTCTGGCCTCTCGGTATCAAGGGCAGTGACCTGTCATGCCTGGAACTATGTAGCTACAGTAGTCATCCAAACAGGGGGACCCCATTCAGAAGCTATGAGTATGTGGTTTGGCGGAGACCAAATGTCTGGTCCCGTTGAAGCTTCAAGGGAGACCTGCTCCTTTAATCAGGAAGCATAGAGAGCTCAATTAACTAGAGAGACCCTTTGATCCACAACAGACAGGAAGATGGGTGAGACTTAGTATTACATGTTTTCAACCCTTTACCTTTTCTGTTGCAAAGCACTCTGGTAATGCGTTCATTAAGGTAGGCTTAGCCTACACCAATCACTGGCACCTATTTGGTTTAAAAGAGAGTCTTTCCCCTCTTTTGGGCAGATCATCTGAAGACTTTGCAATGAGTAACAAGAAGACCTCAGCATAGGACCCTGGCTGAAGGTACAGTCAGCCTTACAGCTTCTGCCAGTGAAGGAAGGCCAGCATTTCCAAAGAGGGAAGCTGTATCCCTCCTCTAAACATCTCCCAGGGAACAGAGGGAGATACTAAATCCAGAGGACCCCCCAGTAGCTCTGGAACCAGTACCCAGCCAGCAGACAGTGTGCCCTGCTAGGCTTTGCAAGCAAGCTTCCTAGATGGGAAGTGCCAGGGAGTCTCTGAACCAAACCAAGGACAGGGCCGTTGCCTACAAAACTCTCCTTATCTTTTGGATGTATGCCTAAAAGGATGACACAAGACCAGGGAAGGAGCTAGGAGGAGTGCATCGAGCAGCATCAACCAGCGTCCGCCTTAAAGGACTTTTGTCACAACGCAGCCACTAACGTCGTCCGAGCCACCTACACCAGTGCTGGGACGATTCCTGACCCCAAACCACCATGCAGGCCCGCCTGCAGATGCCCATCAGGCCTCACTCAGCAAATTGCCTGCCGCCTGATACTCGCAGCTGTCTCCCACCATGAACTCTGTCGCAGGAGCGGCAAAGGGCCCTGAAACTGACTCGACCCTGTCGAGCACCAAGAACCTCTACAAGTACAAGGTACATTGTGGTTCTGTCCCCTTGGTCCTTCTCGGAAGGCCCCTAGTGACATTTTATAACCCATTGCTCCCTTAGTGTAGAATCCAAGTATCCGTGAACTATTACGATTAATTACTTTACCAACTACCCTCCTGTCAGTATCCAGGGTGCAACCCTTTTCATTCTTGACACTGTCTATCCTTGGCATTCCTTTACAGGGTGGGTTCTATTTTGTAAGGTGTTAGAACTATCTGTTGTGATAATAAAGTAGATATGTTTATACAAACTTGACTGGACAGTCCCTTTTATCACTGGGTAATAATTGTATTTTCGCTGTGTTCCAACTAACCAACGATCCACGACCTTGCAGAGATAAGCCTGCCATTCTGTCCACGTTATCAACATTGGACAAGGAGGTTTACAATTTGATTGTTTTTCCAAGCTGTTTGGATCCCTTCTGATGGGTGTACTAGAAGTGTGGGGCTGACATTGTTTAGAAGCCGATATTCCTTCCTGGACCACTCGTAGCCCGGAAGTTGATTCATCACAGTGATAACCCAAAAACAACTAGTGGTTCATGGTTAGCATTCAGCCCCAGATGCTGCATTGATAACATTCAGACTCTAGTTCTGCAATGGCAGCATTGGACCTTTGCTGCTGCCTTAGCATCGAGCATCTGGAGTTGCACGAGAAACATTGAGCGCCTGGTGCTGCATGAGAAGCACTCACCTCTGGTGCATACGGGGATACATTGTGCCACTGCAGCTACAATGGCAGCATTGGACCTTTGCTGCTGCCTTAATAGCATCGCGCATCTGGAGTTGCACGAGAAACATTGAGCGCCTGGTGCTGCATGAGAAGCACTCACCTCTGGTGCATACGGGGATACATTGTGCCACTGCAGCTACAATGGCAGCATTGGACCTTTGCTGCTGCCTTAACAGCATCGAGCATCTGGAGTTGCACGAGAAACATCCAGGCTCTGGTGCTGCATGAGAAGCACTCACCTCTGGTGCTGCAAGAGTTACATGCATCATCTGCTGCTAAAGCAGAAACATTCCCCCTCTCTTGCATTGATAGCATTCAATGCTAGTTCTTCACTCATCTGCCTCTGGTGTTTTCATTGATAGTATCCAGAACTGAAGAGGGATCACTGGAAGGTGGTGGATAACTCGCAATCATTGCTATTGCTCTCGGCAAACCTCCTGGAGCATCATTGTTGAGCCTTCTGGGTGACTATAGAAAAGGAATGAGCATATGTAAATCGGGCTTGGTTCCACACCAGAAGGGGCAGTCCAGCCCAAGCTACTGGGTGACATCTCTTCTGCATGAGACCACAAGTAACAACTGAGAGGTTTCTGCCTTATTGGGCCCCACCTGTGAGGTGTAGCTTGGACGTCTGGGTGCATCAAGCTTAATATTCACATTTGGTCAAGCTTGTCCCATTTAAAATGGTTAGGGCCAAACAGGAGAGTGATGGGTATAAATATTGATATTTTATTTGTATCGCGCTCGTACACAAGTGTTTCAGAGCACGAGTGGGCAAGGGTGGAAGGTTTTGAATAACACTAAGTCACTGGCACTGCTCTACCCAACCCTGCTAACCATCTTCCCTCAGTCAGGTGTGCCTCTACAGAAGGGGAAAGACCCTAGGCAAATCACTGCAAAAGGGATTGTCCCTCCTAAAGTGTTAGCTGACAGCCTTTCCACACGAGAACAGAAGCAACCCCAAACATGTTTCAGCCTCATTGGGCATAATACATCAATATTGACAACATTCAGCCTCTAGTGCTGCATTGCTAACTTCCATCCTCATGTGTTGCATTAATAACACTCAGTCTCCAGTGCTGCATTGACAATATTCAACCTCTGGCACAACATTGATAACATTCAGCCTCTGGTGCTGTATTGATAACATTCAGTCTCCGTTGCTACGTTGCTAACTTCCATCCTCAAGTGTTGCATTAATAACACTCAGCCTCCAGGGCTGCATTGACAATATTCAGCCTCCGATGCTCCAATGATAACATTCAGCCTCCGGTGCTGCATTGATAACATTCAGAATCTAGTGATGCACTGCTAGCATTCAGCCGCCAGTGCTACACTGATAACATTCAGCCTCTGGGCTGCATTGATAACATTCAGAATCTAGTGATGCACTGCTAGCATTCAGCCGCCAGTGCTACACTGATAACATTCAGCCTCTGGGCTGCATTGATAACATTCAGAATCTAGTGATGCACTGCTAGCATTCAGCCGCCAGTGCTACACTGATAACATTCAGCCTCTGGGCTGCATTGATAACATTCAGAATCTAGTGATGCACTGCTAGCATTCAGCCGCCAGTGCTACACTGATAACATTCAGCCTCTGGGCTGCATTGATAACATTCAGAATCTAGTGATGCACTGCTAGCATTCAGCCGCCAGTGCTACACTGATAACATTCAGCCTCTGGGCTGCATTGATAGCATTCAGTGTCCAGTGCTGCATTGCTAACATCCATCCTCATGTGTTGCATTAATACTGTCAGCCTCCAGTGCTGCATTGATAGCATTCAGCATGCAGTGCGGCATTTATAACATTCTCCCTCTGGCACAGCAGTTATAACATTCAGTCTCCCGTGCTACATTGATAACATTCAACCTCTGGGCTGCAATGATAGCATTCAGCCTCCCGTGCTGCATTGTTAACATCCATCCTCAAGTGTTGCATTAATACTTTTCAGCCTCCAGTGTTGCATTGATAGCATTGAGCCTCTGGCACAGCATTGATAACATTCAGCCTCTAGGGCTGCATGGATACCATTCAGGTTCTTGTGCTGCATTGAGACCTTTAAGGCTCCTGTGCTGGATCGCTAACACTCAGCACCGAGTGCTGAATTGATAACGTTCTCCCTCTGGCACAGCAGTGATAACATTTAGCCTCTAGGGCTGCATTGGTACCATTCAGGCTCTTGTGCTGCTTTGCTAACATTCAGCCCCCAGTGCTGCATTGATAACATGTGCAATCTGCCTGGCACAGCAGTGATAACATTCAGCCTCAAGTGCTGTATTGAAACCATTCAGGCCGTTCTGCTGCATTGCTAACATTCAGCCTCCGCTGCATTGATAACAGTCTCCGTCTGGCACAGCAGTGATAACATTTAGCCTCTAAGGCTGCATTGGTACCATTCAGGCTCTTGTGCTGCTTTGCTAACATTCAGCCCCCAGTGCTGCATTGATAACATGTGCCATCTGCCTGGCACAGCAGTGATAACATTCAGCCTCAAGTGCTGCATTGAAACCATTTAGGCCGTTGTGCTGTATTGCTAACATTCAGCCTCTGGCACAGCATTGATAACATTCAGCTCATAATGCTGCATTTCCCACATTCAGTTCAAGTGTTGAATTAATTTCATTCAAGCTCCAGTGCTGGTTTTCTAACATTCAGCCTTCAGGCTGCATTGATAACATTCGCTGTCTGACTCAGCAGTGATAATATTCAGCCTCAAGTGCTGCCTTGAAACGAATTTTCAGGCTCCTGTGCTGCATTGCCAACATCCATCCTCAAGTGTTGCATTAGTGTCATTCAGGCTCAAGTGCAGCATTAATAACATTCAGCCTCCGGTGGTGCATTGACAACATTCAGCCTCTAGCACAGCATTGATAACAATCAGCTTCTAGTGCTGCATTGCTCACATTCATCTTCAAGTGCAGAATTGATTTCATTCAGGCGCCAGTGCTACATTTCTAGCATTCCGCCTCGAGTGCTGCATTGATAGAATGCACCCGCTGGCACAGCAATGTTAACAGTCAGACTCGGGTGCTGCATTGCTACCATCCAGGCTACTGTGCTGAATTGATTTAATTCAGGCGCCAGTGCTGCATTGTTAAGAGCCTGCCTCTAGTGCTGCATTTCTAACATTCAGCCTCTAGTGCTACATTTCTAACATTCTTTTTTTTTTGTTTTTTTTTTATTGGTTAAACAAAGTTAAACCTTTAACATTCCCTTAGCAATCCCTACTCAAAGAGGTGGAGGCCCCCCAAATTAGGGTCAAGTTCAAAAAATCCCTAAATGATCGCCTCTAGGCCAGAATCACCAGTTGTTTGGGTGGCGTCCACCTCAGACTCCCCCTCCTCCTGCTCCAATTTTAAGGATTCAACAAATTTCAATGCGTCCAAAGTACGGCCCACTTTCTCAGCTGTGATGAGCCTTTCCCAGTACTCTTCTTCATTCTCCTCCGAGATCAGGCTCGTATAATTTCCCATGTACATCAGGCGATTCAATATCAGGTTCGGACAAGTTAGCCTCACATGCCTTATAGTTTCCAGTTGGTCCTTCTTTCTGCAAAATCTACAGTACGCTAGTGATTTGTCAATTTGCCTTCTTCGACACCTTATTTCTCTCGAGTGCCAGATGTTAAATCTACAGCGCATAAGCAGATCTCGATAGTGCTGTGAGGGAAATTTCATCAAATATGGAGGTAACATGTTCAGAGCTTTGCGTTCCCAGATGACATTATGACATAGGTCTCGTGTTAATTTCTTTTCCTGAGTTTCCTCCCAGTCTTTTTCCTGATTTGTTCTTTTAGCCTTATCTGGGTTATTTTTCAGGGTGTCTTCAGAGATCGCCGGGTATTTTAAAGTTTCTTCACATCTCATTTTCCAGTCTTGGAGAATTGAATCACTACTGGAAACCCCTGGCTTTGCTAGGATTCTGAATGGCACGGGTGGATTGTCCAAAATACACTTTCTATAAAGCGATAGTGATTTCCACGTCGTGATTGAAGTGATGGATTGCAGTCTTAGTTCCGATCTTATAAGTTCCAAGGGTAGCGAATTTGGAAGGCGCAAGATCTTTCGCCAGAAATAGGCTTCGCATAGGTTCCAGACCTCCCATCTTAGGGCTAGAAGGGCCTCGGCTCCATATGTAATGACGGCCACTACCTTTTGCTTATAGAAGGTTGTAATCGGCAACAGAGAAAATTTCCCGTATCTACGATGTAGAAGTAGCCCTTGGTTAACCAGACTTTTTAGTTTTTCCCTGATCAGGGTATAATGGGCCTGCTCATTACAGTTCCTATTAATTCTTATCCCGAGGTAGATCGTAGTATTGACTACTGCCAGTTTTTCTTTTTCCAATGACCAAGTCTGTATTTTCCCTGCTAATTTCTTTCCGCGGCTTGATTTCATAGTCAAAATCATAGATTTTTTTGCGTTTACTTTCATGTCATTGGCTTTAAGATAGTCATTAAAAGCCTCAATCCTGCGCTGAAGACCTATCGGCGTCTGGTCTATGAACACTGCGTCATCCGCATATAGCATCCAGGGTATCTCTATGCCATTTACCTTCGGTGGGAAGGCCCGGATCTGATCTTGTGAAGACTTCATATCAGCCATGTAGAGTATGAAGAGAAAAGGGGCGAGGGCACATCCCTGCTTGATGCCTCAGGATGTCTTGATCCGCCTTGATAGACCTCCATTTGCAGTAATTTGAACCTGGATCGAGGTATCGGTATACAGTGCCTGGATTGCCTCCAATAGGTCCACAGGGCATCCCCAATTGCTCAGTTTTGCCCACAGCCGTTCTCTATTTATTCCATCGAACGCCTGTTCGAGATCTATAAAGGCCAAGTAGATCGTTGTTTTTCCTTTTTGGGCCTTTGCTTTTAATATATTGATCAGGAACAGGTTAAGGCAGGTGCCCACTCCACTCACGAAAGCAGTTTGTCTCTCGTCTAGAATTCCGGCTTGAGCTGCCCAGTTCTTTAAATCCCGTAAGAGGATGGAGGCAAAGAGCTTGCCAATGGAGTCTAGTAGCGCAATCGGCCTGTAATTTCTAGGATTACCGCGGTCACCTTTTTAAAAAATAGGCACAATGTAGGCCTCCGTCCACGTAGTTGGAATTTGTTTGGTTCTCGCTACTTGTTTGAAAAGTGCGTAAATTAGGTCTGACCAGCCTTCCATGCTTTCTTTTAACATTTTGTTGGAGACGCCGTCTGGACCAGCAGCCCTGGAAGAGCTTAATTTTTTGATCAGTATTTGAATGTCTTCTCTTTCGAAGTTCAATGACCAGGTAGCGTTTCCTGTTCTTTTATCAACTACTTTTTCCTCATTTTTTCCTTTGAACAAGGCAGTATAGTGGTCGAACCAGTTTTTCTCAGAGACTTGGTTAATACCTATGGCCGATTGATTAGAATCTCTGTTGTTAATTAGATCCCAGGTACTTTTTGTATTATTTGTTGCTAAGGCTGCCATCATTTGTTCCGCGTCTCTTTGAGTTCTTTGGTATCTGGTTGATTGCAGCCAATTCTTGTAGGTTTGTCGGCATTTTCTTTCCAATTCGCATTTGTCTAGGCTTTGAGACTTTTTTATACGCCTGAGGTCGGCTCTATATCTTTTTTGTCTGGCGACTACAAATTCATTAAAGGCGTGTTTCCTTTTGACCTGCTTCAGTTTAGATGAATCGTACTTAACCTCATAAGCTTTAAACATCCATTTATAATCGACCACCTCCTCGCCCTTTTCTACAGCTTCCTGGAAATTTTTCGCCAGTGTTGGTATGATCTGATCTTTAAGTCGCAGCCTGTTTCTTCCCCACGATATCTCTGTTTCCATCACTTTTCCTCCCTTTGGGAAAGCTCTTGAATCCCATGCAAACTCAGTTTCCAGAAGAGAGTGGTCACTATTAGCTTGCTTGATGACTCGAAATGATTTTATCCAGGCAAGCGTATCTCTTCCCACAAAACAATAGTCCAAGCATGCTCTCAGTTTTCCACTATGCCAAGTGTCGGCCCCCATAAGGTCGCCACTTGTTTGGCTGTTTAACATCATCATATCCCGTATGCCCATTTCCTTCATCCATTGGCTTTCTTTTCCTGTAAGATTTTCAATCTCTTTAATTTTGCCCCCTTTGTCTAGGAGCTTGATGTTTAAATCACCATTTCTAACATTCAGCCTCCAGTGCTGCATTGCTAACATTCAGCCTCCAGTGCTGCATTGCTAACATTCAGCCTCCAGTGCTGCATTGCTAACATTCAGCCTCTAGTGCAGCATTGCTAACATTCAGCCTCTAGTGCAGCATTGCTAACATTCAGCTCCTGGCACAGCATTGCCAACATTCAGCCTCCAGTGCTGCACTGATAACATTAACCCCCTGGCACAGCATTGCTAACATTCAGACTCCAGTGCTGCACTGATAACATTAACCCTCTGGCACAGCATTGCTAACATTCAGCCTCTGGCACAGCATTGATACTGTTAAGCCTCTAGTGCTGCGTTAATAAAATGCAGCCCTTGGCACAGCATTGATAACGTCTAGCCTGTGCTTCTATGAAAGGGGCATTCGCTCGGGTGGAGAGTGGTGCATTCACCCTCTGGGGAAGCAGTGGGGTCGTTTATGTAGCTTCTGCTGCTGCAGGGTAACATGCGTCCTCTGGTGCAACATTTGGCCTTTGGTGTGGCTGGAATCTTGTAGCCTGTGAAAGACACCTCCTAGATCAGGCTGGGGATAAAAGTAGCTGGTTCGGCCTTCAGTATAAGGGTCTTGCTTGGGGTCTTGCAGACCTGTAAGATAGGGAGATATGTTTCTAGATGTAAAAAGCACGATTCTGGTGTAGAATATGTTGTGATAATGTTAGGGCCATACAACGTTGTCACACCATATTATCTTGGTTGTGATGCATTTCAACAAAATGGGTGAAACTACCTACAGAGACCAGTACATCCTTGGTAAGTGGGTGCTCCCCCCGTCTTAGAACTGCCCCACTACTTGCTAGAAGCACTAGGGGCAGTGAACTAGCAGTGACTCTCAAAGAGGCCCCCCACCATTTGACACATCCTCTTGTTTCACAGGGCCCTTTTTTCAGCGAGCTGCCACACAGTGATTGTAAATAAATGTAACACAATTAAAGCAACTCAACATTGATGCACAGTCAAAATAAATAAGCCTTACTGCATACTAAGACATCCCACAGCGCTACGAGGCCATGCCAGCGGCAGATGAGTGCTTTACACATGCCATGGGCTCAGCTTCTCAGTGAGGGAGTGAGCAGATGTGTATAGTGCACTTCCCAAAGCAGAACACCAGGGGTGTAGCTTGATCAATAATATTAGGGGCTGTGCTTCTGAATTCTTCCCAAGAAGCTATGAGATGTACATAACTACAAAAGAGAGTACAGCAATTTGGGAACTGGCCCTTTATTACGTACATGTAAATGAAACAGTAGCTATATTTTAATATGACTGCTGTGCCTTGAGTTCGTTCATAACCTTTGTTAAAAAACAACGCAGAAGGTGTCTCCGTCATAGTTACATTCGTTCATGCCTCCTGCCCAACATTCTATGTTGCCCTCTCCAGGCGCCCCCAACCATACTACACCCACGTGACAAACATTGCAGTATCATTTATATCTCTTAATCTACGAATCCCAATTGATGGAGCCATGTGTGACATAAGAGGCACTTCATCCTCTAACATGCACTATGTAAATGGTCAATGTTATTTTTGTTATATACTTTGCAACAATGTAGTGTGCTGAAATGGGTCTGGGTGAGTGCCTTTGTGCAGTGTGCATTAAAACGAATCACTGTTAGGGGATAGCAATGTTGGTAGCTATGCAAACTACGGGGCAGTGATCTAAGTTGGTTTGACCAGGAACACATACTTCGGTCAAGTGGAGAAGCTAGGATTTTAGTCAAAGATTACTGCTTCAACAGTTTGTAATTCAGGCAGTAGACTACATTTCCCCTCACCCCATATATAAACTTACAAAAATGTGCAATGCTTTCTCCATAGTTGGCTTTCTAAACCTACAACTGCACTTTGTGTTCAATCAAGTGTGGGGTGAAAATACAGCCCCTACGTGACAGAAACTGAGAGGCCATACAAGACCCCTACTGTGAGAATGAAGCCGGCTGATGTTGAGACACATTGGAATATGCAGGTCAGTTCAAAACATTGCTTTCCAACATAAAGTCTAGTTAATGTACACAAATGGGCCTCTTTCAACTTCATCAAAATGGACAGGCGTTCAAGTGAAGGGAAATGTGCCTGAGAACCTAAAACTGCTGGATGTGCCCAATAATTTGCAAAAAAACAGATGTGGCTGAAAATGCTGTTTTCATAACATATGAAAAGCTACAATTTCTTTTATTTTAATTTTATTTACTTGACTTAATTGTGTATTTTACAATTTTTACAAGAAATCTTTTACATCATATGTAAAATATGAAAAGCTACAATTTCACTTAAAGAGACAAATAGCAGCATGTTACATTGACTTAAATGCAGCACAACACTGTGATCCAGAAAACTGTGATCCAGAAATCTAAAGTGAAGCCAAGCACTTTGCATTTTTCACGAATAAAAAAAAAACATTTCAACAATTAAAATGACAGGATTCAAAAGGAGAGGCCTAGTTGGTGTAGAAGTGAACACTGGTTTCCCATGAATTGCTTAAAATGCTATTCTTTTAGAATTATGTATGTAGTTTGTTTTTCCCATTGACCTAAAGCCTGTGTCCCTGAAACTCTGACCTCAAAGACCTTTGGCTGAGAGTCCACCAGGAAAATCAGGTCTGTTTCAGTAAATCCAAATATATACAACCGTTATAGATCAAAAGTGTGGAAAGGTCAGATAAGCCAGCCAACAGAACTGACCTCTTAGACTGTCATGGCCCAATAAAATTGATTTTACAGACTGTGTTAGAAACAGACATTACTGATAAGCAGATGTTCAAGTCACTTGTTTCTGGGATACTGTTTCATTCATAACAGGAGAACTGTAAATAGTGATGGGTTCACTCAGGAGGGCTCATTTCGAAGATCACCAAAAGCCTGTCAGTTCTATGTATCAATTAATTTTATATGATGTGTAGAATTTGAGTTAGGAAGAAAACCATGTTCCTGGCCTTCTCATAATTCAGGGGAACCTGAAAATTGGTGAGCTGATAGAAACAGGAATGAATGCGTGTTTTGTAAAGTTTGATAGTTATAACTATTTCAGTTCATGAATAAAACAGGAAAAATGACAGCTCCTCCCAGGAAGGTTGTGCCGAAATAAAATTAGTGTTTCCTGATTCGTCATAAATTGTAGAATTCAAAAATATATCTGAAAAAAGGTTCTCTGAAAAGTGGAGGTAGTTGCCATGTAGTGAGATTCTGAGGAAACCAACAAAAATATTAAAACATGCTATTTTGAAATTATGCATTTTTCTCCTCCCCCATTATCCTTAATACACACTGCTAAACTCCTTGCCCTATCAGCTGGCAGTGGGCGCAGTAGAGGGAGGCAAAAAAAAAGAAACCTCCAATCTGAAGTGTGGGAATATTCAGAATATTTAAGTGTCCTCAGCACTATACAATATCAGTTTTAAATCTAAAGACGGAGAAGGAGCAAGAGAGACAACGTGAACTGCCAAAAGCATCTGAGTACCACCTTGCCAAGGGAACTAAGCTAAACCAAAGTCTACTTCAAAGGAGAGAGAAAAGGACACCCTGGGAAACTTGCTGGGGACTTTTGTTTAGAAACCTGGGAGCCCTATCTGAGAGAGGGCCGTGGTTGGAGAGACCTTGCTGTGAATAGCGACCTGAGGTGTGACCTACCTACCGAAAGAGGCTCCTAAAATCTGGCTGGTCTCCTGAGCTGAGAATAAAGACCTCCTATGTAAGTAGATATATCCCCAAAGCTATCCATTGTGTTGGGGGCTACCTGCCTTAATCATTTCCATGTAACTGTGGGTCAGGGGATGAAACTGTGTAGACCCTTAGCACATTTAATTAAAGTTAATTCAATTAATTCCCATATAGAAACGATCACAGGATGATTTTTGTTACAATTCAAAATTAACAAATGTCATGTCCATTGTGTTACAGTCATTATAATCAATCAAGTAATTGGATAACCCTATTTTCCTGTAACCCCCGACTTCCTTGCAGAAGAGAGGTGTCATTAATTCCAAAATAAGAATCCCTAAAACCCTGCCTTTCAAGTGAATGTAATGTGTGCAAAACTAATGTTCCCATTTATTCAAATTATAATCCCAAAGCCCAGCATTTCATTTGAATATGTGCACCCCAAATGATTTTCTCATTGAGTTAATTTCCCAAACCGTGCCTTTCAAATAAAAAGCCCAAATGAAATTCCCATTATATTCCCACTCCCTGTACCTTGCCTTCAAACTAAGGGGTCATATATAACTGATGCCTGGGAGTGTGAGGTTGCTGGGAGAAAAGAGCATTGTGATAAACCAAGCAATCACTGTGTGTTTTTCAGGTTTCCTCTCTGTTAATTTGCAAAGAAGTCCTACATGTGTGTTGACTTAAAATTAAACCTGTGTTTGTTGTGATAACTGAAAATCTGTTAAGAAATACTCTTCATTCAATTGATGCCAGTAATTTGCATTTGTGATTATTGTGTTGTGTCACAGAGTTGGTGGCTGATGTATTTTGATTTGTTTATTATTCATTGTAGAAATTTAAATAAATATACACGATTTGTTCTATATGCTGGCCTGGTTTCTAGCTTATTGGTGATAGAGAGGGTATCTGCTGAATCTAATAAGTGCTTTGTTGTGCGAGACCTTCATCAGGGGGGAAAGGAATTCCCTGAGTTGAGAGTGACGTCCGATAAACCGTGACGCAAGCAAATTTGCAAAGCACCAAATCACATGGTAAAGCAACCTGACAAAATACAAGACATTCCTATGGAAACATGTGATGTAAAAAAATATAAGGGCAAAAAAGACGGTGTATATTTGAAAAATGAGTTCAAGGCAATGCAACAAAGTACGAAGATTAAAAATTAATATGTTATTTGTTTCTATAGCATTTGATCTGGGTTATTTCATTGGATTTTTTTTGTCAGCCACCTTACTGCAAATGTATGTGGGGGACAGCCCCCACCCCAGTCACCCCTCAATCCCCTCCACCTTTATTACTACCCTAACCCACCCCCCCACATACATTTGGGGTAATATGTGCTGGACATAATTTGATGAATTCTCCCTCAGTGGAAAAACCTGTGATGGAATCTTCCTATCCCTGTTATTCTCCATTGCACAATGTCAAATGCAAAGAAAGGGAAACAACTATGTATATATTAAAATAATGGAACTACACTGATTTATCATGAGTAACAATTCAAGCAGTTGACAAACTTGGCAAAAAAGATATACTTCTACATATTTATTTATTGATGTGATATTTACAGATACATTATCACACAACTTAACATTTAAGTAAATAGTAACATAGCTTAGTGGCGAAGGGGCCTGCTGCATAGGTCTGAATGTGTGTGTGTGTGTGTGGTACTTTTAAGTGACAGATTTGAATCTAAGTTGGCATGATTATAACATGGGCACGTTCTGCCACTTTACTCCTACAAAAGGCTTTCCAAAAATGTTCATCTACTAGATTGAATTCCCTTTCTCATGTGCGAAAGAAAAAAGGGCTGATCAGTCTACTTTGTCATAAACTACCACCAGGGGCATATCTCAGCCAGAAGCGTTAAGGGTGTAATTATAATAACATTGCTCAACAAGGGGCCTATTTTGGATTGTGTAGCCGCACAGTAATAAAAGTGCACACTTTTTGAAGGCCAGTAAAGCTGCCAAGCTATAGCCACTTATGTCTTCTAACTTCTCATTCATTTACACCAACCTCTGAAAAATGTGCAAAGTCACTGTATTGTCCGATGGCAGATTTGAGATTTTCTGCTAGGCAGACTTTAATTTCTTTAGCTCCTGACATATTGCTTCCTTCTATTAGTGAAGCTCAAATCTGTCCATATAAATGCAGATTTACGAGCAGCAGATGTAAAGGGGGATGTTGCCCATGAGGCACAGACTTGTTTCTAACACTTGATACTGGGCAGCCAAAAGGGTCTACTGAGAGAGGACTGCATCCCAACAAAGACTTAAGCATTGCTAAGTGGTCTAATAAAATGTCTAAGTAAGGGGGGTTCTGGGAGTGTCTCTCTACTGGTCTATATCCTGTGTTAGAGTCTCAACCAGATTGTTTAGCTCACCAACATTTCACAGAAGAGACATTTCCACTACATTTCAGACTTTGTCCTGCCCAAGTACA
This sequence comes from Ambystoma mexicanum, assembly GCF_040938575.1. Classification (NCBI taxonomy): domain Eukaryota; kingdom Metazoa; phylum Chordata; class Amphibia; order Caudata; family Ambystomatidae; genus Ambystoma; species Ambystoma mexicanum. The sequence continues at coordinate 186,853,643 of NC_090929.1, forward strand.
GTCCAGCACTGAAATGCCAGAACAAGAGTATCAACAGCAACCCCAGACACGTGTTTCGGCCTGGTTGAACCTCATCAGTGAGGTGGACACCTTGCTCACTTTTCTTAGAGAGGCATAGCTCCACCTCACTGATGAGGCCCAGCCAGGCCGAAACACATGTCTGGGGTTGCTATTGGTATTCTTGTTCAGAAGAGAATTGCCTTGGTGCTGGACAGCCCTTGGGCAGGACAAAGACTGATATGTTGTGGATAATTTGTAGAGGTGGAGCCAAGTACCCCCATCCAAAGCTCCTCCCCCATGTTGCCTATACATTGGGAGCCAGAATTTGAGGCATGTACATTACCAGTAAGAATACTGATACCAAAGAGAATTCTGGACGTAAGATTCCCATTGAGAAAGCCATACATGCATACACGACAATGTGATGGCCAGTTGAATGAAATCCCGGAGGAAGTGTGAAAACTTAGCAAAAGGGAAGATGGTTGACGTCATGAAAAGCAGAGCTGATGCACCAAGAAGAGATGCAGAGATGAGAGAACATAAAGATTCTATTAGCTTTAAAGAGGCTGTGGTAAAGATGAGCAACATTTTGGCCTCGATATGAAGATGCTCATGCTACAGAAATGATGAAGAAGATATCAAGTCATTTTATAATTGTACAGATGAAGTAACGCAAGTAGACAAAGTATTCTTAATGGCTAGCTATGTAGTGAATAGATTGCGGCGATGCGCCAACGTATATAAATAGGAAATGTAAGGACTATGGATGATTCCACGAGGCACTTTAGCAGAGCTGTATCCCGTGAACAGAAAGAATTTTTCAGTGTGCCGCAGTTAGAAATCGGGAAAACGTAACCATGGAGGTAAATCAAAGAAAGGCTTGGTTGGATCAACACCAAGAAGTCAATGCCACCATGGGCCTGGATGTGCCTACAAACAATTACAGAATGTGTGAAAAAAATGAACCTTCTGTCTTAAGTGAGGGGCGAGAACATTGAAGACGTCAGAGGTTCATCAAATAATAGTATTTTAAATGCAGTAAGACTCGAAAACCTGGTCTACAGTCACATGCTTAGATGAAAATAGACACTATGATGAGCTGTATCAAAACCAAGAAGACAGAGTATGCTATACTCCCTCTTATTCTCCAGCACAGAGAACATTTCCAAGGTCAAGTTCAAAGTCTTAATTGAATAGTAGACTGAACGAGAAGAGTGATGATGGATGCCAGTGCTAAATTGGTGGGAAGCTATGGTTATGACCAGCCCACCAGCACCTGTATGCCAGCCTGCGTACTGCTTGCATAGGTGGAATATTACAGAGGGGTACAAGGGTACCAACCAGTTATAGAGGGGCACGTAATAGAGAGACCTATAGTTTGTATAGCCAATGAGATGTTGTAAATTTGATGACTTTCGTAGAAACCTGCACCAGAGGAGGGCTTAGTTGCCACACCTGATGTTAGACACCCAATCACCTTCCCTGACAAGTATGGAACATATACCTAGATGTCCCCTGTAAGCCTATCACCATCCCAAGTAGGTTTTTGTAGTTTGCAACCTATATTGACGTAAAAGATGATGAGTTTTTAGTATATAACCTGCTTTTTTTAAGTGTTGCATTAAGTGTGAAGATCGAGCGAATGTGTTGATGTTCATTGTAACTCCCTGTTTTAGATAATTGATATTAAAACAGTTGCACTTTGCCAACTTCCTGAGTTAGTTTGATTATTGATGTTTGAGTAATATTCGGCATCCCCATCTGTCTCTAAGTATTGGTGCCTCGTCTTAAGGGCTGGGTCGGACACCCCAGTTCAAATTCTCTTCTTTGAAAGTGATAGTGAGCTAATGAATCTGGTTGAGACTCCCCTGTGACTGAGGTTGGTAGCGAGACTCCCAGAACCCCCATGCCTAATAAAATGCCTCTGCTGTGCAGCCACCCGCAGTTTTCATTGTTGGGCTTGTAGATTAGCTTTTCCTAGAGTTTTAGACTTACACACCATCACATGAAAAGCTCTATTGGCTGAAAAGCTAAGAATGACCACTAATCAGCTGCTTTCCCACCACCACATTTTCACTCTGTAGGTAGGTTGAGATGCAGAGCCATATATTCCCTCATGCCATGGTCTTAACTTGCTTGTTTCTTTGAATTTTTGTTCAGTATCCAGATTCTAGTATAAGCCCAGAACTATAGGTACCACAATGCAAAGCAAAAGGGAAATCTGGACTGGATGAACTGCTAGTTTATTACAACTAAAGTCAGCGAGTTAGCACATTCTGTCTTAACCCACTTCCATTTTTAACACATCACAGACAGTACAAATTTTTTCACAAATTATTCCTTAACCTCAGTTCCCTACAAATTAATAAATGTCCCTACAGGAACACTCTCAATCCCTTGGTGTGTATGAATAACTTTGGTAGTTCGCTAGTGTATCGCCTGCCAAGGTTAGGGGATAGAAGAGAAAACGTGCCCTAACCTCTCTCACTACTTTCCCCATCTACTGAAGACTAAGAGCACGCTTTTTCGGAAGTCAATTTCTTCTATTTTTATTTTTGGATGAACTGCTTCCAGGTTATATTTAACAGTATCAGTCGCATATTTGCATATCAAGGTGCTAAACCCAATTACAACCATATAATGGCTACCTTTTTTATTTGATATATATTAGCAAAGCGCTTTATTTGACAATTGCTCATTCATTTATTTATTTATTATTGGGTATTTATAATGCGCCTATACACTATGTTTTTCAAGGCGCAACAAGACAAGAGGGTGGGGGAACAGGTAGGGAAAAACAAAAAAGATCCTTGCGACATTCAGAACATGCAAGTGCAGTAAGAGAAGTGCATGGTAGAGGGGGGGAAGTGCCAGTCAGGTCGGACGAGCCCGTGAGGAAAAACAAGTGCCAGGGGAGGCCAGGTGGACAGAGCCGGGGGAAGCAGAGATTGAAGGAGAAAGAAGGTCCACAAGCTAAGTGTGAGGTAAGGTGCTGGAAGGGTTACAAGGGTACAGGCCCAGCAAGGCAAGTGCAGCGGAAGGGCCCGGAAGGGCAAGTGCTGGTTGAGAGTGGGAGTGGAGCCAGGGAGACCAAGTGTAGGGGTAAACTGTAATGGTGGGGTGGCTAGTGCCCTGGGGAACTCTGAAGGAATCAGGCAGCCAGTCAAGAAACAGATAGGGACATTAGCAGGCGTGGGGGAGAGGGAAGGAAGAAGAGAAAAGGAAGGTCTTGAGAAGCTTCCAGAACATAAAGGGATCTGGCTCAACTCTGAGCGGAGCAGGGAGGCCATTCCAGAGGGAGGCATCTGCGGAGGAGAGACTCTACCTCCCACTCTCCGCTTGGAAAAGCATCTGATCTGCTGAGAGTGGGAGCTAGATGACCAAAGGGCTCTAGCAGGGAGGTATTTAGGGAAGAGAGAGTTGGATGTAGACGGGTCCCAGGCCCCAGAAGGCGTTGTGGATGATGCAGAGGGTGAACTTGATCCTCGCAGCAACCCGGGAGCCAGTGGAGAGATTTTCGGGCTGGAGAGATTAGGTCCCTGGGCTTGAGGCCAAGGATACATTTTACAGTGCTATTCTGGATTAGTTGAAGGGGGCAAAACGAGAAATTAGGCAGATTAAGGAAGAGGCTGTTGCAGTAGTCCAGCTTGGAGAGTACTAGAGCTCTGGACACTTTGGGCCGCATTATGACCCAGGTGGTAGGGGGTTAACGGCACCGGTAGAGCTGCCAGGGCCGTTAACCCCTTACCGCCTCATTACGAGGTTTGCTCGCTGGTCCCGCTAAGGGCGTCTGGTAAAACCAGGCATCCTTAGCGGGACATGCTAGCAGACCAGGATGCTAACAATGGGCTCGTCATTAACAGGCCCGTTGTTAGCATCTTCCCCATTCCCATTGAGCCCTATTGGGGCTCAAATGGGAATAGGGATGTACCAGGTCCGGGTTCCAGAAAAGGGAATTACCGGGCCCTCCAAGGTCGGAATAGCCCAGTAATTCCCCATTGCTGGAACCCGGACCCGGTACCCGGTATGGGGGGAGCCATGCTGCTAAAAGTGGCATGGCTACCCCATACTCGTAATGAGGCCCATTGAGTTTCTGGGGGAAGTTGAGGAAAGGGAGAATGCCTCTGAGTGGGTGCATCTGAAAGTGGGCCTTCTTGGCAAGGTTTGTGATGTGACGAGGGAGAGGAGTCAAAGATGACACCAAAGTTCTTTTTGGCTCGCAGAAGGGTGAGGGAAGGGGGCCCATGGAGGGCGGACAGAGTGAGGGAGGACAAGAGGGAGCAGGGGTCCCAATGAGAAGGATCTCTGTCTTACTGGCATTAAGGCAAAGATTGTTAGCAGAGCACCGTGCCTGAATAGCAGTCAGGCAGTCATGAATGAGAGAGGCAGAAGAGCGGGTAGGGATCTGAACCAGAGAACCACCTATGCCCCATCCGAGGTGTAAGAAAGGTCATCCTAAAATGGGTGTGCCTCTGCATTCGGGTATAGTTTGTTTTGCTTTTCTATTGCATATGCAGTGCTCAGCATGCAAGAAAAGGAAGCAGGGCTGAAATACCTGTTTTGCACAAATCTTGTTTTTGCATGTCAAACAAGCATGCTGCTCTGTACATTTTTTTTTAAGTATTTGGTTGACATTACATTTTACAAATTAACTAAGCTACACATTAACTAAGAGGGTGTTGTAAGGTGTGGGGGTGACATAGCTTTAAAGTGCATAGGGCGCATTACAGTTAGCAGTTGCAGCATTTGCACTTTTCATAAAGATTTGGAATTTTGCACATTGTCGTATACTACTTCAGCATTCAGCAGAAGTCACAGGGTGCAGGTAAGACACTGGGGCCAGCAGGTACAAAAAGTATAAGTGTTGTTTTTTTAAGTTTCAGGGCATAAATTAGAAGAAGAGGGAGAGCATAGAAAACAACCTCCTCTCAGGAGGGTCTCCCACCGGGAATGCCTGCCTGTCATCCACGGAACCCTGAGGGACCCCAGGGTTCCACCACCAGTCAACATTCTATGGCTTGCATTGCGTGTGGTAATGCAAGCCCCACACGACACACGTGAAGGGGCTACTGCAGATGAACTTGCCCGTATGAAGGACACATTTCCCCTTCATGGCTGCATGGGCAGCCCTAATCTGACAGTAAGGCTGTCTGGCACAGTGTGGAGGAAACCCACAGAATGAATAGGGAAAGCTGCAGGAGCTCGCTGAACACCCTTCATGCCAGCTCTGTTCCTGACCCGACGGCACTTCTTATTCCCACAATTGGGTATAGTTGGGGCAGGGGGGACATCCCACACTCCGCCCCCTCCCTGTAAGATACACACAGGCATATCACCAGCACTTCCAGGTAAAAGGGCTCCTGGCAGACAGGGTATTACAGCCCCTTTCTGATAGTCAGGTGCTGGGGGTCCAGTGAGGGAAAGGAGCATGCCTCGAAGTCTGGGTGCAATTCTGCAAAGTAGATGTTGATTCGTAGAGTGGAGGCAGCCAGGGAGCAAAATCCTAGATGACATTTCAGCATCCCTGGTGGTACATACATCCAGCGGTATATATGTTTGGCAATTTTGACATCAATATAAATACCACCGCAGCTAAAAATGCAGCCCAAAGTGATCAAATTAAACCTTGAAACACAGGGATGGACTGGCAACCAAAAGAGGCTCTGGACATCTTTTCCAAAGTGCCCCCAAATTACACATTTTCAGCAAGCCAGACCCCTTTCCTATGACAACATGTGGAAATACCACACAAAAGAGGCGCAGGGTGCAGACACCTACCAGGAAATCTCCAGCGTTCCCTATAGGGCAGTCCACCCCTGGAGATATATGACGTTAAGTGACTGGAATACGGGCCCTATAGAAAGAAATAAGCCCCTGTTATTACTTGAGTCCCGTGACAACGCACACGTAGGCACAGCGGCAGCTGCTTATGAGTGTTAAGGCTGTTTTAGAGATTCCCTTATTTCCTTGGTAATCACGAGCATTTCATGGGACTGCGATTGGGATCGCGGGGGTGATGTGGCCGCCACTGGCAGTAAAGCGGTGGATCAGACACTGCAGTTAAAATGTCTATTTCTCTCCTGTAATTGACGCGGTTTCAAATATTCTGAATAAGTGGCATGGCGTCTTATTTAAGTACTGGGGTTTCAAGAGAGCGCCCACAGCTTTCTTTGCAGGGAAATGTACGTTAGAAATAAAAACCATTCACACTGTCCTCCCCAGAGCTGTTGGATCACATGTGTTAGGGTAGGGGCCCGAGGGAGTGGGGGACATTCTTACCCCTTCCCTCAGCGGCAGAGAGCATCGCCTGCCGGCAGGCGCATCTGTGGCACATCCACCTGGAACCTTTGGTTCCTTGTGACGGCACAGTGAGGCGGGCAGGGGGTGCACTGTGTACAGTACACCCTCTGACTATATCCACATTGCTGTGAGTGCATCAGGCTGTGCCGCCTCTGGGATGCGGTGGAGGGAGGAAGGGAGAATTGCAGTGCCATCCAATAGAAGGACCCCACCATGAGCAGCCGCTGTTAGTTGTCGCTTCAAGCATGTGCAGCCCCTTCACGGAAATAAAAACCTGAATAAAAGAGACTGCCGGCTGAGTTTGTTTTCCAATTTTTTATGAGAGATCTCCTAATCAGGGGGTCTGCAACCTTTGGCTCTCTCGATGTTTTGGACTACAACTCCCACCAGCCTTAGCCAGGAAAGTCAATGGTGAGTGATCATTGGATTTGTAGTCCAAAACATCTGGAGAGCCACAGGTTGCAGACCCCAAATACTCAACTTCTTTGGGACACCTTTCAGAATCCACTCTTGAGAAAATGAACTTCTAGTATCACTTGAAGGATCTATTTTAGATCATAGGCCTTGCTTGCATCCTGCCTTTAATGGAGTGTTCCATCTTACTTGCACCTTAAAATAGTCCTCTAAGACAGAGATCCTAGCTGGCTCCAGGCCGAAGGAAATGATTTGATCACGGGAGTAGAAGGGCGGGAGACTCTTCTGGTAGGCAGGCGCTGGAGTTGTTGCTATCCCCTCAGTGAATAGGACGAGACTAAACACACAACAGCGCTTGTAACTAGAGGCAATGCATTTGAAATCCCAGGCTCAGGCACCACTCATCTGTGAGTGGTCAGACAGCAAAATTGATGTTGGGATTGCTATCAGTGTGGCATGACTCCTGGCTCCCCGAGGTCCATGGTAAACCAATCAGCGTCCCCTCTGATTGCCTCACCCCCACACAAGAGTAAAAATTCAACATCTGTTAACACTCCACTCTATAATACTGGCACCATCGCTTGGCGGCGGAGATTAAATCATTACCAATTAGACGGCCAGAAGCATTAAATGAGTTTCCTCCATCCCCCTGGATATGTACCTAATGTGTGTTCAAAAATACTCCCTTGCATTAGGCCGATAAGCACAAATCTATTCAGGTGGAGGAAGTGGCCGGCTAATAGCTCTCTCGGCTTGAAAGTTATCAGGCAGGCGGGCGGTCGCGAAAGTGAAATGAGATCACGAAGATGCATGGCTTTGCCAGGACGGTGAAGACTGTCTGGAAAATGACACGCGGTCAGGTAGTCATCACAGACTGTCATTTAAGAAATCACATTGTTGCTACATAAAATGGCAAAAAAAGGAAGGAGGTCATACACGTCAGGCTGGGGCTTAAAATGGACTTAGGCACCAATGAAAAACTGGCACCCAGTGGCAAATGGCAATTCATTCCTTTTGTGGCAGTTTGTTTGTGTATTTCCAAATGGGCCAATGGGTTGCCAATTTGCCCATTTGTTCAAAACCAAACTAAAGTCCTTGAAACCTACCTTTCATCTGCCTTCTAGCTAACATTTTTCCCTCTCCTCCAACCTGCCTCTGTCCCTCACATTCTCTGCCTCCACCCTAACACTTCACCCATCATGTTCACATCCCTAACGCAGCCAGCCATACTGCCTACCTGCACTTAAACATGTCTAATGTTGGTTGCCCTTAATCTATGCATGCCCACCCATGCATTCTCCCCGGTGACTGTTCCATTTACTTCGCACTAGAGACGATAGTATCCAAAAATTATTAGGATAACCCCCTCCCCTGCACACTATGATACTGGACAAGGTCAGTCAAAAAGTTCAAATAGAGGAAAATTCAAGAGATAAACTAGAGATAGCTTGTCACAATAACTGTAAAAAGTGTTCTTCAAAACTTCATTGAAGAATCTGAGACGTTCAATTGATCATTGCATTTCCTTATTTATTTTCTCAAGGAGATACTCAACACGTTTCGGTAACTCAATTCCTTCATCAGGAGTAATCATTTATCTGTCCAACAATAGAAGAATTGAATGTCAAAAGCAATTTTACGGAGGGAAACACCAGTTCATAACATCATTAATAGCCTTATTTACAAAAAAATTCAAAGTCCCACAGGGGAAAATTGTTAATGGTGTAATACATGTGTACATGTGTACAACATCGCAAATTATCAAGTGAAAATTCTTATGTGGCATATGGAAGAGTTCCATCATTTACCCCAAAAAAGGGCTTAAACATAATACACCTGTAATCTTGTTAAAGTACCTTTGATAATTAGATGCAGCTGCCCAGCACTCAAAATGTGTCATGTTGCTCCAATTAATCTGAAAATCTAAAAGTCAACGAGAGGACCTGTAAAGTGCCATGTAGAGGAAGTTCTGGGGAGAAAATTAGACTAAAGATCCACGTGTGCAAATCTACTCACCAAAAAGTCAGAGGTATCAGCCTTTGATCCATACATTTATGGTGTGCGAGAACAACCTTACACCGGGAGAAGATCCGGGGGGAGGACAAAATGACTTCCTTATTGTAAGCACAAGATGACGCCAGCATGCAGATGCGTAACAACGTCATCACGGAACCGTTTCAGTTGAATCGAATGAGAATGAAGATCCACATGTATAATTCTACTCATGAAACAGGCAGAAGAACCAGACCTTGATATGTACAGTTACGATGTGCGCGGCCAACCATGCGCCATGCAAGTGTTTAGATAGGAGCCGCAGTGCCCATAATGACTTCCTTATTGTAGGTGCATGATGACATTTTTACATTTTTGTCTGGCGACAGGTGATTTCAGATTACGCATAGCCACATTAGATTTCGCTCCCAGCCAGACATGCATATAATATACTGTTAATACATCCAGCCACTCTGCTCATTAGCTTTGTGTCTGGTTAGAAATGAGGACGGAATGTGATTATTGTCTTTCATATTTACAATGTGGTCATTAAAAAGCACCTACCAAACATGACCCAGTCTCTGAACATTCCAAACAGTACAATTCATGTCTTGGCCATGCAGAGACTCCCTTTATTTGTCGTTGTCATTTTCATGTTCCTATCCTATTTCAAATATAATTAATTTAGAGAATGTATATACACTCTGTGGTTAGGAAAAGGGGGTTACACAGCTAGTGAATCGTGGACACATTGCAGGGTATCACCGGCCCTGTCTGACTTCTTATGGAGAGCACATGAAACATAGTGATAAAGTGGTGGTTATGGAATGAACATATGGGACACAAGGGACTAGCACCTTATGCCCCATCATCTATATGTGTTCACAGGCATATATAATATTTTTGCTATCTCACACCCAACCAGAAGTTTCCTACAACTTAACTGACAGAAGAACTCGCCCGGGCCAGTAGACACTTTACTGCAAAATCATTTGTCCTGATCTTAGATTAAATTAAAACTGGTTCCCAAGATCATTTGTCGCTCTTTTGCTATCAGCAAAAAAGTAACAGAGGAATAGGCAGATCTAGCGATTTTCCTTCCCAGGACCTTTCCGTTCCAGAGGTTTTGTTACAAGCCCACCAATCCCATCTGGATGGGGAGGAAACCCAGCCTGGCTTTACAGGTCTTGCTCCTAATCCTTTCTGTGTGGTCATTTGGGTAAACCCAATACTGTGAAGTGGTCCTTCGTGGGCAATCATAAAGCTCAATTGACCTGCAAATTGCAATTATGCTAATATCCTGTGACAATCTGAATACAAATAATTATTAATGAAAATAATTACGTGTGTTATTGTTATTATGATATTTATTGAGCATGTACCTAGCTTGGAGAAGCAACATAGCACTTTGCAGAGGTATACAGCAGGGAATCCATACATTGAAGCGAAGAAAAAAAAACGAATGGGAAATTTGACTGAATTTCAGCCGTATGAACATTATGTATGGTCGAAAGCTTTGCCCAAGTCCCTATTCAGTGGCATTCCAGTGAACAAGGGCAGTAGGGGTGACCTTTGCACCCGTCGGATTAACGTTCTTAAAAAAGAAAAGAGGACCATGCAGCACCGGTTCCCATCACCGCAAGTGAAGGGAACTGGCGTTGCAAAGGGACGCAGGACATGGCGGCACACAAGGTGTTGTGCCACCCACAGGTAACTGAGAGGGTGGGGGGGGGGTTCAAGGGGGTAGTCTGAAATGTCCAGACGAGAGAAACCCAAGAGTTATTTTCGTTAAAACACCTTCTCCTTCGGACCTTTCAGATTCATTCATTTCTCGGTAATCCATGCAATAGTATAGACGCATAACGGAGCGCTTTTCAAAGGTAGGAAAGAGTGCTGTCTTTCTAGTGCTTGGGGGAACAGCTGAGCTGCTTGTCGGTTTCAACCAGAAATAGGTGTAAAAAGGAAGCTAGAGAGGCATATTTTACACCCAAACTATCCTTAGTAATAGGATTGCCCCCCTCGCCTGTATGCCTCGCACAGTTCTCAAGGCAAATGACATTCCAAACCTAGGAAACTCTGATCAGACCACCAAAACATCCTACATTTTCCACAAATGCTATGAAATATTCCTAAATGCTCCGATTTGTCATTTGCGTGCCTGTAAGTGTACTTAAGAAAAACTATGTGTGTATGTAGGTATATATGTATGCATGTAGGTATGTTTGTGTACGTGTGTGCATAGCTGGGGCTTTCTGTGTCTGTGAGTTTATGTGCGTGAATAGGTGCAACCATATGTATATGGGTGCAGGTTTGAGCGATGTGCGTAGGTGCAATGTGTGTGGGTGGAGGAGGAGTTTGGATGATTGAGATGGGGAAATTGACTTCTTACAGTGCCATAAGTGTATTATGGGCAAAACCAAACTGAATGTTATTTTACATGGGGCTACTAATATAATATTATGATAGCCTGCATTGACATGAATCCTTCCATTGACATGCATGCATTAAGGGCAAAGCCAACAGGAGTATGTTCTTATGTGGCAACACTATTTTATATCGGTGCAATCAGCATGGACATGATTTCTTTTTACACTGAACAACCTAAATCAAGTGGTGTACAACAAAATGCAATATAGGTTTGCAAAAACATGTTCATAAACAATTCAGGTGCAAAGAACCCAATACAACACTAAATCCAATGTTGATGCATAAATACGAAAAGAGAAAAGTAGTGCAGGAAACCTCATCAGATTGTCCATGTTGGCATAATACCAGTAATGCCAGCGTACTTAAACTTGGAAAGAGGAAAACAGTGGAGAACACTTCACCCTTATGCTTATTCACAATTTAGTTTGGGCATAGTAACCATTAATCCTTACTCATCTTTAAAAACACAATTCAATGCAATCATTTTGAAACCTATTGATTGATTTTAGTAATTTGCACTTGATGATTTTATTGTGAACCTGTTTTGGGGAACTCTTTGGGTTATTTGTATGTTTATTTATAATGTGATCCATTTTTTTGTGTTTACTTTACAAAATACGATATGTGCACTTGATAAAGGTCTGCACATTGTACAACTTTGAATTGTTAACAACTTTCAATACATTACATTCATTGATTTTTTTTTAAATTGTGTTATTGGACAATACACTTTGAAATTATTTCCTTGAATTGTGTTATTAAAGATTTTTGAGTAATGATTAGTGTTTAATATATCCACACTAAAGTGTGCATACCCACATGTCACAATACACAATAATAGGAGGAGAGGTCGACACTCTCCCCCGAACCACAGAAGCCGAATGAAGTCGACCCTCCCACCGTGGTTGGCACAGGTACCTGATATATATATATAGACAGGACACCACGTGGCAGCCAGTGGGGGGAAGAGGGTTAGGGAGAGGTGGTGGACAGGGTGAGGGGTTTTAGGAACACCGGATAGAGGGTAGAGGAAAACCTAGTTTGGATAGGACTGGGGAAAGTACAGGGAAAAATCCTACACTTAGTAATACTTATAACATCATACTCTGCAATACTCTGATTACTTGATTTCATATGTGGTATTACTGCCTTGAGAACATCTTAATACATGTATCTCACACACTGTATGTCATTGACATGAAACAAACAAAGCATGATTAGCAGATGAAACATACGATGGGAATACTCCCAAGATGCAGACATGACACATGGCCCCCTGGGCTGGTATATGCAACACTTATAGCAACTAACAAGTACAACAAGCACGACAATAATTAAACGTGTAGAACATAAAGATTTGTCGAATGCTTCCTTGCAGCAGAACAGAAAAATGTGCACAGTCTCTCAACGCTGGGTACTTCTATGAGCATGCTCGTAATCACATGTGCATTTCATTAATGACCAATAAACCCTTTCCGCACTTATCTTGTGTCCGGGAAGCTCCTGAGCCTTCCCGGATGTTGAATGCTGTTGCCTGTAGCAGCCGTGAAGATCACTCCTCTCCCCGCTGCAAAGTGCTCACGCCCGCCGCCTCCGTGTTGCTGCCAATTTCATAGCGGGCGGCTCCTGACTTCTCCAAATGCTGCTCCGACCGACGCAGCTTCGACCTCCAAACAAAATAAGCCACACCTGCCGCGCGGCGTGGGCCGCTCATAAACCGTTAGCAATCATGATCAGCTGGCCCCACGTGCGCACGGCAGTAAACTACCCAGCCTCCCAAGTACTGCTGGGAATTGTAGTTTTGTTGGACTTTTTCAGTGTTTTAGCCCTCTGAGCCCAGTGTACACATGCTTGCCCTTATTCCTGACATTACCTCCTCTCCGAGGGCCCTTCCCAGGACCAGGTTTACCCGGATGTTGTCGATGAAATTGTTTAACCAACCTTGGAGCATGTACTGATTCCGCCAGCTCCCAAGAACAGTCCTCCAGCCCATACCCTGTCCAGTTAATCAGGTACCATAACCGTTGATTCCTTATTTTTGCATCCAGAATACTTTTCACTTCATACTCCATCTGACCTTCTTTCATGATGGCTGGTGGTCTCTTAGCAGTCATCCCCGGAGCTGCGGGTTTAAGTAAAGAGACATGGAATACCGGATGGATAGGTACATTTTTTGGCAAACGTAATTTCATTGCAGTGGCTGACACACATTTAATTATCACGTAGGGCCCAATGAAACGAGGCAGAAATTTTCGCGAGCCTATCAAGGCTAAATTTCGTGTGGATAACCACACCTTATCTCCCACTGCATATTTAGGACCTGCTTGTCTATGTCTGTCAGCTTGACTTTTATATTGTCTTTTGGCTTGTTCTAAATTTGCCCGTGCCTTTTGCCTGATCTCCAGAAGCAACTGCTTTCGCTCTTGTAACGCGGGGATTTGTCCCACTTCTGGCAAATGTTCGGGTAGCATATTCTGCACTTGTCCATATAAACATTCATTTGGTGCCATTCCCAGGGAAGTGTGATAGGTATTATTGTATGTGAATTCTGCCAACCATAACGCTTGTACCCAAGAATCTCTGCCATCTCCCAAGTACCCTCTTAAATATTGCTCTAGGGTCTGATTAACGCGCTCTGTTTGCCCATCAGTTTGAGGATGATAGCTGGTAGAGAGCGCACAGTTGATTCCCAGCATCTGACAAAAGGCACGCCAAAACCTGGAGGTGAATTGTGAACCTCTATCCGATATTATACAATTTGGTAACCCATGCAATCTGACCACATGTTGCAAGAATAACTCTGCCAACTTTCCTGCTCCTGGTATTCCTGCACATGGAACAAAGTGAGCCTGCTTAGACATGAAGTCCACTACTACCCAAAGGGTATCATAACCATTATCAGGAGGTAAATCCGTAATGAAATCCATCGAAATGGAAGTCCATAGCTGACTTGGGGTTTGTAAGGGCTGTAACAACCCTCTCTTCTTCCCATGCTCTGCCTTGTTACGTGCACAATTCTCACACAACCTTAAGTACTTCTCCGAGTCTTGTTTTACTGTGGGCCACCAGAAATATTTCCCTAGCAACTCTTGCATTTTTCTCAAACCTGCATGCCCTGCCAATGGAGAATTATGGCACCAGTATAATGCTTGCTTCTGTAATTCCTTGGTGGGCAAGTACAGTCTACCCTGATGATAGGGTAAACCTTCTCATAGGGTACGTGCGGGATGTGTTTTACACCATTCCTGCAGTTGTCTAACTGGTAAAGCCTTCTTGACCTGCTCAATGATTTTCTGTGTAATAGCCCCGACAATTCTTTCAGGTGAAATAACAGTTTTAATTTCCCCTACTGAATTATCCACATTTTGTTGTCTAGACAAAGCATCCGCTTTTCCATTCTTACTACCTGGTCTGAATGTAACCACAAAGTCAAATTCATTAAAATATTGAGACCAACGTAGTTGCCTAGGGCTTAGCGATTGTGCCGTTGTGAAGTATTGCAAGTTTTTGTGGTCTGTTACCACCACCACCTGATGTCTTGCACCCATCAAATAATGTCTCCATTCCACAAATGCTAATCGAATGGCCAATAATTCCTTATCCGTAATAGAATAGTTTTGTTCACACCCTGACAATTTCTTAGAAAAAAAAGCCACAGGATGCAAAATTCCCTCTTCATCCTTCTGTGATAGAATAGCTCCTACTGCCACATTACTAGCATCAGTTTCCACCTGAAAGGCTCTCTATAGTTTAGGATGCCTTAACACAGGAGCGGTAGTAAACGCTGTTTTTAGTTGTTGAAATGCTTGCTCTGCCTCCACACTCCATGTAAATCTCACTGCCTTTTTTAGTAGTTGTGTAATTGGACTAACGATCTTGGAGAAATTGCCAATAAAACGTCTGTAGAAATTAGCAAACCCCAAGAAGGATTGTATATCTTTTATACATTGTGGAGAAGGCCAATTCACTACTGCTTGCACCTTCCTTGGGTCCATCACAATCCCGGTGTTTGTCAATATAAAACCCAGAAATTCCACCTGACTTACATGAAATGCGCATTTCTCTGATTTCACACATAATTGATATTCTTGTAACCTTTTCAACACTGCTGTTACGTGTTTTACATGTTGTTCTGGGGAATCTGAATAAATCAATATATCATCAATGTACACAATTACAAAGATATCAATAAACTCATGCAATACTTCTTGCATAAAAAACTGAAAAGCAGCAGGGGCATTACACAAACCAAACGGCATGACAAGATACTCAAATATTCCAAACTTTGTTCTGAATGCCGTCTTCCACTCATCTCCCTCCTTTACCTGTATCAAATGATAGGCTCCCCTCAAATCCAATTTGGTATAAATCTTTGCATTCTTTACTTGGTCCAATAGAACCGAAATCAAAGGTAAAGGGAATCGATTCTTGATGGTCACCTTGTTTAATGCCCGATAGTCTATGCATGTGCGTAGCGTCCCTTCCTTTTTATGGACAAAAAATAATGGAGAAGAAACTGGAGAAGTAGAGTGCCTAATAAATCCTTTAAACAACATTTCATCAAGATACTCTCGTAAGTGTTCATTTTCCTTCTCTGTAAGGGCATATATTCTACTACAAGGTAATTTCGCCCCTTCTTCAAGTTCAATAACACAATCATAGGTCCTATGAGGAGGCAACTGCTCCGCCACTCTTTTTTTTTGTAAATTTGGTTTTATTAAGTTTTGCAAGTGTAAGTCATGGTACAACATTCTGAAAACCAGTACAAATCTTATAACAGTATAACCAAGCAGAAATAATAGAAGACTCCATGTATTCCGTGTCTGTCCAGCAGACACGATCTTCATACATAATGTTCGGATGTAAACATGACTCCTCCCCCCACCCCTGTTGCCCACCCCCTTCGCTCCCCAAGGTCAGACAGCATTTTGTACAGCTCTTGCAGCGTTCATCATGTGAAAAGCAGAGTTTAACATGTGTTGTCGGGACTTTCCTCAATCGTGAGAGAATATAGTGGTGGCAGCGGGCTCTGTTTTATTCAAGTCTCGTTTCGGTCTCCCGTTCTCGGGGTGATCAGCTTGTGGTTGAGGAGTCCATTGGGTAAGTATATGCTCTTGTACTCCATCCAGAGAGCTTCAATCTGCGACGATCTTCCGTGTAGTGACGCTGTGATATGTTCCATTATGCATATATTGGTGGCAACGTTGATCCATTCGTTTTTCGTAGGAGTCGTGGGGGCTTTCCATTTCATCAGCAGCGTTGCTCTTGCTGCTAGAAGCAGATGTGGTGCTATGTCCTTTATTTTGATCCAGTCCTCTTCATCCTTCTCAAGGCCGAAAAGTATGAGGTAGGGATTAGCTGTTCTGACAATGCCGTCGACCTCCTTGATCCAGCCCAACACCTCAGACCAGAAGAATTTTATTTGGGGACACCCCCACCACATGTGCCAATAGTCCGCTTTCTCTCCACATCCTCGCCAACACTCTGGCTTGACTGTCTGGAACATTTTGGATAACCTGACTGGGTCGTATTGCCATCTGTGGAGCAGTTTGATTGCATGGAGCTTGTATTGGTTTGAGATGGATATTTGTGTGGCGGCTTGGCATATGGTGTCCCATAGATCCGATGTAATCTGTTCGCCAAAATCCTTTTCCCATCTACTTTTCAGTGCATCCGTGTTCACTCCCTCCCCTCCAGTCAGTGCCTTATACATGTCCGAAATCAGGCCTTTCGTTTCAGTTCTTGAGTTGAGTATTTTCTCAAAGGGAGTGAGATCTCTCATTAATTTGGGCTTCCACAGAGGTCTCGTCAGAACACCTTTAATTTGTATATATTGGAAGGTGGATAGTGGGCCTATTCCGAGGGCTTCCGTTAATTCTGGGAGAGGGATAAAGGAGTCCTTTCTTTGTAGTTGCCCCACTCTTTCCAGTCCTGCCTCATACCATGCTTGGAATCGTCCTACATTCGGAATGTGGTCGTTGATTCCAGGAGACCATAAATGGCTTAAGGGGGCTGGCCAGGTGGTAATGTTTTGCATGTTCTTCCCATATGTCCAAATGTCCCAGATGGTGTTCAGTATAGGGTGATCTTTGAGTTTTCTCCGAATCCTCTCTTTTGGAGCCCAGAGCCATTCCGATACAGTGGCTGGTGAGAAATAGTGGTTATCCATATTAACCCAATGGATGTCTTTCCGATTGCGTAGATGTGGAATTAGTACTCTAAGTTGGGATGCTTCGTAGTATTTGTGAAGGTTAGGGAATCCGACCCCTCCCTTGTCTTTGGGGAGTGTTAAGATCTTATACGGGATCCTTGGTCTCTTCCCTTGCCATAGAAATCGGAGCATAGTCCTTTTGATTTCAGTAAAGAAACTGATCGGGATCCTGATGGGTAACATTTGGAAGGGGTATAGGAATCGAGGGAGGGACACCATCTTTATCGCATTAAGCCGACCAAGCCAGGATATTGTGAGTTTGTCCCATCTTGCCAGATCCAACTTGAACTGGTTCAGCAGGGTGGGGAAGTTAGCTTCGTATAGGTCACTCAGATTTTTTGTAACTTGTATCCCCAGATATTGTAGTTTTGTGTGTTCAATTTTAAGGCCCAGGGGAGAGAATTTGGTGGTATTCTCATCTTCTGTGCCTCGGAGGGGAAAGAGTGTCGACTTAGTTTTGTTTACTTTGAACCCTGATAATTTACCATATTCTTCCAACAGACAGAGGGCCCGAGGGATGGAAGAAAGGGGATTAGTAATGTGGAGGAGGATATCATCTGCATAAAGAGCAATTTTATACTCCATAGATCCCAGTCGAATGCCCTGTAGGATGGGGTCGGCCCTCATCGTTATCGCCAGCGGCTCTAGTGAGAGTGCAAAGAGGACTGCGGATAGGGGACATCCTTGTCTAGTCCCACGATGCAAGGAGAACCATCTGGAATATTCACCATTCACGAATATTGAGGCTTTCGGATCTGAGTATACTGCCTGTATCGCTGTCCTGAACCTCGTGCCCATTCCCACTTTACATAATACTGATTTTAGGAAACCCCATTACACCCTGTCAAAGGCCTTTTCTGCGTCGATAGAGAGTAGGACCGGGTCGTTGTCCAGAGTCTGGGATGTGTGGATGAGATGGAGGGCTTTGCGCAACGTGTCCGCTCCCTGTCTCCCTAGTATAAACCCAACCTGGTCAGGGTGTATAAGTTGGGGGATTAGTGTTTCCAACCTCGCGGCCAGGATCCTAGTATAGATTTTGGCGTCCAGGTTAAGGAGGGAGATGGGGCGGTATGAGGCACATTTCGTAGGGTCCCTCCCCGCATTGGGGATCACTGTGATCAATGCTCTAGTGAAGGAATCTGGGGGTTTCCCGGTGTCCATTATCTCATTGAAAAGGGTCGTTAGAAAGGGAGATAGTGTTGCCATGAAGGTTTTATAAAATCCGGCCGTATAGCCATCCTCTCCCGGGGATTTCCCTAGGGTTAGCCTCTTTATAGCGGCTTGGACTTCGGATTCTGTGATAGGGGATTCCAACAGTTCAGCATCCTGTTGGGGTATGCGGGGGACATTTATTGAGGACAGGTACGCTTCAGTGTCTCTTTGTTCAGAGTTCACCTCAGAAGAGTAGAGTGCCTCATAAAAGTCGGCGAACGATTCTGGAATAGTGGTGTGGACGTGTAGTGTTCGGGAGTTATCCTCAGCAATTTCAACTACTCTTCGTTCAGCTCTCTGCTCACGGAGCCTAGCAGCGAGAAGCGCATCGGCCTTGTCCCCTTTCTCGTAGAATTTTTGCTTCAAAAACCTTAATTTACGCACTACTTGTTCGTGTTCCAATAGTTTCAGTTCGTTTCGTTTCTCTCTAGCTCTGGCCGTTTTCTTGGGATCTGGTTCTGCGTTTGGTTCGGTTCTGCTCTCCAGTTGGTGAATTTCTGTTCGTAGTCTATGTTCGATAAGGTTACGCTCCCTCTTCTTCGATGAGCCCTCCCTTATCAGGATCCCCCTCCAGGTAGCCTTTCCTGCCTCCCAGACGATCTGTTTAGACGTTTCACCATTGTCGTTTGTTTCGAAGAATTTGGAGATCTCCGTCTCCATTTCGGTTCTAAAGACAGCATCTTTCCAGAGGCTCTCATTGCAGCGCCATTTGCCACACTTGGTCGGGAGATCTGCCCAATGAATGTCTGTGAGGACCATGTCGTGGTCCGACCATGTGATCGGGGATATGTCCGCTTTAGCTGTGACCTCAGCGAGCTCTCTGGATAGGTATATATAGTCAATTCGGGTGTAGGTATTGTGTGGGGCTGAGTAGAAGGTGTAGCCTTGTCGTTCGGGATGATGTGCTCTCCATACGTCTATCATATTATACATTTCCATCGTTTGTGCCAGCTCAGTTAGCTCTATTCTGTTTTGGTGGGTCGCGTTGGGGTTCCCAGGTTTCCAATCTTTGACCGGGTCTGCCCATTGGTTAAAGTCTCCGCCTAGGATGATGTGCCCGGTGGCTTCTAGTAATATCTTGGGGATCGTTCTGGAGAGGAATCTCGACTGACCCGTATTCAGGGAGTACAGAGTCGCAATCGTTACGTTTACCTTCCCTATTTGTCCATTCACGAGCAGGGCTCGTCCTTCTACATCAGACCATGTCCTGGTGGGAGTGAATGCTATACCTTTCCTGACAAGGATTCCCACCCCTCCTTTCCTAAGCGGGCCGGAGCCCCAGTATTCGTTCCCAACTCGTTTCCCAAGGATCAATCTTTCTTCTCCTTTTATGTATTTCGTTTCCTGCAGGAAGAGGATATCTATTTCAGCCCTACGGAATTCTCTGGCGACAAGGGACCGTTTCGTCGGTGAATTGAGTCCTTTTACATTGAGTGTCCCGACTCTCAAGGAGACATTTTTCCTTGTATTAGTGTCTATTATCATTGCTCTTTCTCATAGGAAACAGTCTCATCGTGCGTATTTGGTAACACATCGCTATCGTGGGCTGCTTGCTGCCATGTTTGTTTTGATGCACTATTCTCGCTGCCTTGACCCACCTCGGCCCGCAGGCCTTTCCCCCCCACCTCCCTCCCTCCCATTCCCATTCCTAATTGAAGGCGTCCGATCTAACCCGGCGTGTTGCTCCAGGTCGGCGTCGGACCACCTCGGGGGGCCGTTACTTCACGCCCCCTAACCAAAGAAGTCATTATTGTTCGGAGTGAGCCCCTCCATGGTTCCCCCCTAATTTTAGCCATTAGAGTCAGGGAAAATATGCGTGTTCGTATCGCCTCAGTGCATCATTCGCATATGTAATTGGAACTGTCTTACCAGTATTGTTCGGATTCAATTATCTGCTTCTGGGGAGATATTGCCTCTCCGGAACTTTCGCGACCCCTTTACTCTTTTTCTCCTGGGGCCCTGGATCCGCCACTCTCGTCCTTCTCCGTGTGATTCTCCCCGGCCAGCCTCCTCTCCCCGAGAGTCAAGGAGGTTAGATATGCATGCTTGTATTTCTTTCTCGGATCTCAGCCTGAATCTGGTTCCGTCGTATTCGAATGAAAGTGAGAAGGGGTAGCCCCACCTGTATCGAATATTCTTTTCTTTGAGCATCTTCGTGAGTGGGCCACACATCCTCCTGAGAGCGAGAGTCAGGGAGGAAAGATCCTGGTAAATTGAGATTCGTACTCCGCCTAAAGTGATCTCGTTGCTCCTTCTGGCCTTCTCAAGGATCCTGGCTTTATCTCTGAAGCGGTGGAATCGGGCAAGAACCGAACGTGGGCCACCTGTAGGGCCTCCTGCCCTGTGTATTCGTTCCGTTACGGGTTCATCCACTTCGTCATCCGCCGTGAGGAGTTTAATAATGTTGTGGAGTGTTTCCTTGAGGTCCGCCTCAGTTTCCCCTTCCTTTTCAGGAATGCCAAAGATGCGTATGTTGTTCCTTCTTTCTCTATTTTCCAAATCGTCCAGTTTGAGTCTAAACTCGTCTTCTTTCCGTTCCAGGTCCGCCATTCTCTGTCCAAGTTGTATCTCCAGTGTGTCGATTGAGGTCTGGTTATTTTCGACCCCTTCCAGCCTGTCTTCCATGCTGTCGAGTCTTTGGGTGATCCTGTCTATCTTGCCTCCTATGTTGGTGCCCAGGTTCTTTATTTCGCCCAAAAGGGCAGCAATGTCTCCTTTCGTTGCCGCTGCGAGTTCATTTCCCGTAGTGATGTTGTCCGCCATTGCTGGTTCAGTTAAGGCGGGAAGGGTGGGAGCGTAGACGAAGTGCTGGAGCTTATGTTTAAAGTCCATGCGGGTCTTTGATGGTGATGTTGGGATTCCTGCAAAGCGACAGACAGAGGAGGCACACGCCCCGGTTTTGGGGGCTTTACCCTCTGTAGTGGGCCGTTGCAGGGTGCATGGGTTGGTACCTTCCGGTGGCGTGGCGGCTGCCACAGCGGGTTTCAGGCTCTCGAGGTGAACCGCAAGGATGGTGGCGAGAAGAGCGGACCTGGCGATTGTGGTTGGAGGAGGCACACGCCCTGTGTCCAGGGGCCTTGCCCTCCGTTTGAAGTGGTTTCTGTTTCACCAGGATGGTGTGCTCCGTGGTAGTCTCAGGGTCGGAGATACCGCGCGTGTGTTATAGTATCAGTTGGGTCGCATGCTGGGGTTGAGGGCGCCGCTGATGGGGGCCTCCCCGTTTCAGTTCCTGGGTGGATCGTTGGGTGGTCTGTTGGTCGGCGCTAGGTGGTTCAGCGCCGTTGTGTCGCCATTTTCCGGAGGCTCGGTTTTTCTCGACCGTCGGGATCCAGGGTAGCGGGGGAGTCCTTGGGGGGCGAGGAGTGGGTCTGAAGC
This sequence comes from Ambystoma mexicanum, assembly GCF_040938575.1. NCBI lineage: Eukaryota > Metazoa > Chordata > Amphibia > Caudata > Ambystomatidae > Ambystoma > Ambystoma mexicanum. Next base: position 186,875,574 of record NC_090929.1, read on the forward strand.
CGTTATCCGATGCTGTATGTCCGATATCTGCTCAGGGTCGTGGTCCTCCGTGGCCGCGTAGGTCCTGTTGCGAGTTCGTGGCCCGGGAAGGCCCTTCAGCGCACGTGTTTTGCTTTCTCGCCGGTCGGACGGCCGCGGCTTAGAACACAGAGTTCTTCGGTATCCCGGGTCCGTTTTCGCTCTGGATTTTTCCCGGCGTTGGGCGAGGTATTCCTACTGCTGCCTCAAGCTTTTTCTCCGGTGGGGGGGTCCAAAAAGTGGGGGCTCAGTCCATCTTTTGGGGCGGATGCGGCGGAGCTCACGCAGAGTACATGGCAGTCTCTTTGCCCCCTGGTGGCCGTCCTCCGCCACTATTTTGTCAAACACTTTTGCAAATTCCATGTACTGTGAGGGAATTCCTTTTTCCACTGCTCCCACCACTTGGGGCCCTACTACCTTCTCAATTAACAATGCTGTGGGGCCTGTTTCAAGCAGCATGTGTTTTTGACACCGTTGTTCATCAAACCTTACTGTCCGTAGTACCCAATCAATTTGCGGGTTATGTAATCTTAACCATGGCATTCCCAGAATCAACCCAAATTGCGGGGCTGCTATAAGGTCAAAGGTAATTAGTTCTTGATGACCTCCTTCACAAATCATTTCCAATTCCTCAGTCTGTTGTCGTATGGGACCTGATATTAATGTTGAACCATCTACCGACTGCACTCCTTCTACCTGCTGCTTGTCAACTACAGGTAACCCTAACTGAGTAGCCAGTGATATGTCTACAAAGTTACCTGTGGCCCCTGAGTCCACCATCGCCCTAACCTCCTGTTTCGTCAAAGCAAAACATAATGTAACAAGAATGTAAAAATGGGAAGTTGTCCCACCCACCGTGTTTGCAATCCACCTGGGGAATCTTACTTCTAATGGGCCTGACACCTGTGTTCCCCTCAAGGCCGGCCCAATTCTTTTCCCGCTTCCTTTGAACTCTTTTCACCACTCTTCTGAGGAGTATTGGGACATGTTCGTATAAAATGCCCTGCTTGCCCACAATACAAACACAACTTATTTGACCTACGTTGTTCCTTTTCTGCCGCCGATAATGGCCCTCTGACACTTCCAATCTGCATTGGTTCTGCTTCACTTGCCCTTCCTCCTCTACTTCTGTCTAGTCGTACAAAAGGTGCTACTTCCGGTCTCTTTTTATCACCTTTCCTTTCATTCATGCGATGATCCAACCTCAGCGCTAAATCTATCATAGCAGTACATGTGCTCGGTTGAGGCTCCACTTGTGCAATGGCATCTTTTAATTCCTCCCGTAATCCTTGGTAAAACAATACTGTTTGTTTGGCTGTTGGCCAGTCTGTCTCTATGACTAGCCTGTTAAACTGAGTTACATACATTACTAGGTCCCGCACTCCTTGTTTTAATCCCAACAATTCCTTATCCTGAGCTAGAGATACCTCTCGGCGATCGAATAGCCGGCCAAATTCTGTCAAAAACCCATCCCAGTTATATAATAGGGGATCATCCTTTTGTACCAAGGGCATTGCCCATGCTGCAGCATCCCCGGTTAAATAGGAAATGACAAAAGCTGTTCTAGCTTGAATAGTCTCGAAGGCCGTAGGTTTACACAGGAAATGTAATCTACACTGTGTAAGGAACATCATGTACTTTCTGGGATCCCCCGAAAAACGCTCGGGGGCTGCCAAAGGGACACTACTGGGAGGGTGGACAATTACCGTGGAATTCTGACTAGAAGAGGCAACTCCCATTGCACCTACCCCCTCCAAAGGAGTTCTCTGAGCAACCAAACTTTGAACTTGAGTCTTCAAATTATCAGCTTCTTGTCTTGTCTGAGCTAATTCTAACTGCATATCTTGTAGGGCCTTTAGCACATCGACCAAAGGCGGAGGAGTCGCTTCCATTTGGCTTGGGTGGTTTGAGTATCCCAATATGGGGGTGGCTTATTATGTCACAATACACAATAATAGGAGGAGAGGTCGACACTCTCCCCCGAACCACAGAAGCCGAATGAAGTCGACCCTCCCACCGTGGTTGGCACAGGTACCTGATATATATATAGACAGGACACCACGTGGCAGCCAGTGGGGGGAAGAGGGTTAGGGAGAGGTGGTGGACAGGGTGAGGGGTTTTAGGAACACCGGATAGAGGGTAGAGGAAAACCTAGTTTGGATAGGACTGGGGAAAGTACAGGGAAACATCCTACACTTAGTAATACTTATAACATCATACTCTGCAATACTCTGATTACTTGATTTCATATGTGGTATTACTGCCTGTTACCTGATAACCCATACCTTGAGAACATCTTAATACATGTATCTCACACACTGTATGTCATTGACATGAAACAAACAAAGCATGATTAGCAGATGAAACATACGATGGGAATACTCCCAAGATGAAGACATGACACATGGCCCCCTGGGCTGGTATATGCAACACTTATAGCAACTAACAAGTACAACAAGCACGACAATAATTAAACGTGTAGAACATAAAGATTTGTCGAATGCTTCCTTGCAGCAGAACAGAAAAATGTGCACAGTCTCTCAACGCTGGGTACTTCTATGAGCATGCTCGTAATCACATGTGCATTTCATTAATGACCAATAAACCCTTTCCGCACTTATCTTGTGTCCGGGAAGCTCCTGAGCCTTCCCGGACGTTGAATGCTGTTGCCCGTAGCAGCCTTGAAGATCACTCCTCTCCCCGCTGCAAAGTGCTCACGCCCGCCGCCTCCGTGTTCCTGCCAATTTCATAGCGGGCGGCTCCTGACTTCTCCGAATGCTGCTCCGACCGACGCAGCTTCGACCTCCAAACAAAATAAGCCACACCTGCCGCGCGGCGTGGGCCGCTCATAAACCGTTAGCAATGATGATCAGCTGGCCCCACGCGCGCACGGCAGTAAACTACCCAGCCTCCCAAGTACTGCTGGGAATTGTAGTTTTGTTGGACTTTTTCAGTGTTTTAGCCCTCTGAGCCCAGTGTACACATGCTTGCCCTTATTCCTGACACCACACCCATAGCGGTGAGGTTTCCTCTACTGTTTTTCTCTTTTCCTGTTTTGTTACACTGGCATTATGAAAATATGAGTGTGCTCTTACACAGCAATACTGGCTTATTTTGGGGCAGCCAGTATGGAAACGTTTTCTTACAATGGAATCAATGCATTATGAATAAGGCTCCCGGTTTTATAGTTTTTATTTTTTTGACATTTCTGTCTGTATTTATCCATATTTATTTTTTGGTCTTGTTATCTGTATTTATCTGTGATTATTATTTTTCGTTACTGAAATTAAGTTTTACAAGTAGTTTTCCACATTTCTTAAATCAAATGTTGACATGAGCTCTTTAACTTTGAAGTTGCATTTTCAAATGTAACATGCATAGAAGAATGCAAAGTAAACTTTAGAATCCCATTAAGGTGGTAATGCTGAGAAACAATTACTGGCTCTTTACACTGGAAATCACCATGGCGATTAAAATGGTCACATGTTTTACTTTGCGATTCATTGTTAATGTTGTCTTGGGATGAGACACAAATTAAGCAGATGAAGTGCATAAATAGTTGTCTTTCAGTTGTTAATTTACTGCTAAAAGATCTCAAAGCACAAACCTTTAGCACCCTCCCGATGGACGATGGTTACTTCAACCATCCATTCTCCAATCACTGCTGATCTGCAGATGAAAGGGCTGCAAACCAGCGCAGAAACAAAGGGTGAATTAAAAGTATTTTCCAGCCCATCAAAAGGCCTTGCACAGAATACAGTTCTGCCTACAAAAGAAAGTCATTTTCTTTGATTACATTTCACAAGTTGCCAGTCTGTGGAGCCTTGGTCAGCCAGGCCTGATTAATAGCATGTGAACACATGCTTTTCTGTTGTTTATGGCTTTGTATACATGAATACAAATGGAAATTAATTGGTTTCTTTTCTGTATTTATGTTTAAATCTGTAAAAACAGCAAACCGTAAGCCCTAATTATGAACAATGCCAACATGAGTGTGTTCTTAGTTGGGAATATTGGCATATATTCGCACAATTAGCCTGTCCTAGTTTTCTTACACCGCCATTAGTGTGCTATGGGCAAAGCCAACATAAGTGTTCTCATATGTGGGGATTCTGGCATATACTAGTGTAGACATCATATACATGTATATTTTCACTGGCATTTCTACATTATGGACCAAGGCTCCATCAGTGTGTTCCTTTAGGGGGATATTGACATATATTGAAGCAGCCAGCAAGGACATGCTTGTTCCAGTAGGAGTGTGTTTTAAGTGTGTATACTTACTTCACACTTCTAAAATACAACCAGATTTGAAATACTGCTATGAGAAAGGGCAAGGGGACAAATTGTGAGCGCTCGAGCCTACTTTGCATACAATCAAAGAACATTTTGGGAGCATAAGAATAACCACAGGTTTTTATATTTTAATAATATGCCTGTGGTAAAAGAGCTGTATGCTTGGATCACCTACAACTTAATACACATTAGCCTTGTTGCTCATTTCATTTTTCACAGCACTCACCCTTACATTAACATATTTGTAACATTGAAGTGTGTACTGTAAATTTGAAATGTACTGATGCAGCCCAAGATTCGAAAGTGAGGATAAAATGGCTGGGACATCAATCATTCCTTTTGCATAGCTACTTATTAGGTGGCTCTCATGATTTGTCGGACTACAACTCCCATGAGCCTTAACCACTGGCTATGTTGGCAGAGGCTGATATGAGTTGAAGTCCAAAATATCTGCAGGGCCAGATCACGAGAAACCATGTAATTGATTCACTTGAGAGGTTTTTTTTTGACACATTCCAGTAGTGACTTGTCAACAAACCAACCACCTGCCTCACGCAGTTGGCACTATACAAATCAATAATATAAATAAATGATGTTGTCGAGGTTATCTTAAGCCAAGTCCATAGCTTGGCGAAGTGTCCCTCCAGAAAATAAGATGTGAATATTTTAGTCCATTTACCAGAAAAGGGAGCAACTGGTGTGTGATCTGCTTCTGTGGAATCTTAGATGTCCCACGTATTCCACTCTGACTAATTCTATAAGAATGGATGTCTACTTTCAACAAATCATGTAGTCCTTTCCCCGCACCTCAAAATGATATGATATGACATTTATAACGCGCCTATACACAAGTGTTTCAAGGCGCGACGAGGCAAGGGAGGGGGAACAGAGAGAAGACACACAACGATCTTACTAGGCCAGGTGTCAATTAGATCGTGCAAGTGCAAGGGAAGGGGGAAAAGGAAAAGAGCGCAGGGGTAGGGGAAAGTGCAGTACATGGGATAGTAAAATAATAACATAAAATAAATAAAGAACGGCCATCTGGTGGCAAGTGCAGGGTGAGTGCAGATATAAGTGCTGGTTTGGGGACTGTAGGGATACAGAAAACAGTCCCCAGGTGCAGGGGTTGCCAGGAAGGCAGCGCAAGCATGCAACTGGCAGGGCTTGGGCCCGAGATAAGATGGGTGGCCAGGTAACCCGTGCAGTCTCAGTATCAGCCAGGACTTCAACAGGGGAGAGGGGAGAGAAAGTAGAAGCAAAGAGGAAGGTTCTTAGGTGCTTCCGGAACCGAAGATGGTTCTCCTCAAGTTTTAGGGAGGTGGGGAGGCTGTTCCAGAGGGAGGCCCCAGCCGAAGAGAGAGATCTACCACCAACTCGTTGCTTAGAGAAGCGACTGACCCTGACGGAGTTGGAGGCGGATGAGCAAAGAGCTCGAGAGGGAAGATACTTAGGAAGAGAGAGTTGAAGGTATTGAGGCCCCAGGACACACAAGGCCTTGTGGATGATGCAGAGGGTTTTGAACGCAATCCTCACAGCCACTGGGAGCCAGTGCAGAGATTTCAGTCCTGGAGAGATACGATCCCTGGGCTTGAGGCCAAGGACACGTCTCACAGTCCTGTTCTGGATGAGTTGCAGAGGCCGTAGAGTAGAAGCAGGTAGATTTAGGAAGAGGCTGTTGCAATAGTCCAGCCTGGAAAGAACCAGAGCTCTGGAGACAGTGAGCTTCTGGGGGAAGGAGAGGAAAGGAAGAATATCTCTGAGGAGGTGCAGCTGGTAGAGTGACTTCTTAGAGACGTCAGAGATGTGAAGGGAGAAAGAGAGTGTGGAGTCGAAGATGATCCCCAGGTTTTTAACCTTGCAGGTGGGAGCAGGAATAGGGCCAAGAGAGGCCGGCCAGAGAGCAACGGAAAGGAGAGAGTGGGTGTGCAAATGAGGAGAATCTCAGTTTTACTGGCATTAATGAGGACGGAATGTGATTATTGTCTTTCATATTTACAATGTGGTCATTAAAAAGCACCTACCAAACATGACACAGTCTCTCAACATTCCAAACAGTTCATGTCTTGGCCATGCAGAGACTGCCTTTAATTGTCGTTGTCATTTTCATGTTCCTCTCCAATTTCAAATATAATTAATTTAGAGAATGTATATACACTCTGTGGTTAGGAAAAGGGGGTTACACAGCAAGTGAATCGTGGACACATTGCAGAGGTAAGAGGTAATTGGCGGCACACCACTCCTGGATAGCAGGCACAGTCAGAGATGAGGGACGGGGAATAGGTGGCCAAAGGTAGCCTGAAAATTAGCTGAGTGTCACCCGCATAGCACTGAAAGTTGGGGCAGAGGACGGAAATGCGGTGGGCAAGGAGTGCCAGGTATTGGTTGAATCGTATATTGATGCAAATTCTCATTCATCGCTCAGGTAAATGTGCTGCCATGAAGTACTCCATAACAGATTATACTTTGCTAAGGTCCAATTAAATGATGGTGACACTGTGGCAGATTGATGACTGCTGTTGCTCCCTAACTCTGGAACACCCAGCCAATCAAGGTAAGTAATAATAATAATAACAGTTTTTATTTAGCGAATGCTCACCCAAGGGGATCAAAGCGCTGCAATAACAGTTGATATCATTACTCACCATGTGATAGTAAATATATCGACCTCAGAAGGATAAAAGTCTGAGTTAGCACTGCCAGGATTCAAACCTGCATCAGCAGGAAACACGCTGATGTCAGAAACGAGGACTCATCTCAATGTGCTATCTGACCGGCATAAATAAACCAGCAGAAAAAACACCAGAAATTTCAAGGTAGCATTGAGCAGGAAGCTTTTCAAAGAAACCTTTGACAACTAAGCCAAATGCATGTGCAGCGATCAGTGCACTTCTAACCAGCTGCCTATCAATGCTGGTACATTATATATGATAATAAAATAAAAAGTATCCTTAACCTCAACATACACCTATCATCCCTGACATGATTTCCCTACAATATCCTGTTCAGTACAGGGATAGCCCACACAAAACGGGTGGTGGCACTGCCATCATCTACAAAGACACACTCACACTTACCAACCCACCCCCCCATACACAGCCTTTGAAGTCCTGTCTCATCTTGTCCCCTTCATCTCACCCACATCCCACATTCATCCACCCCTTTTACCACACCTACCACACAGCCCTATCCTTCACACTGAATGGTCAGACTTCACTGCTCACAACCCCTTGCACCAGCAACTACCTTTGCGATTTTAAAATGGTCAGTTACCCATCATGACAGAAACCCATCACTGAGCAGTATGCTCACTTTACTCACCCAATGACCTTGCCCAGCACACCACCTCCCTCACACACAAAGCAGGAAACACCCTTGATCTTCTGATTACTTCCAAATATCACGTCTCTGTCCAAAATTGAAAATGCGTGTTGTGGTCTGATCAATCTGCAATCCCCTTTAACCTTACTCTGCCACACAACATCCCCCACCTATCAGAAATCCCCCTACCCCATAACCGGACAAATCAAACACATTGTAGACTCAACCTTAGAACCACTCATGACACCCGCTCCTCCTCTTACAAACATCCCTCCATACTCCTCAATAACTACATTCAACAAAATGGCCCATTCAAAACACAAAACCCACAACCACCACCACAGACAATGGTTCAACCATTCGCTCCTCTCTATTAAGCAGTCAACCAGGCATCTTGGAATGGCCTGGGAAAAGAATCCATTCCCTGCCATCAGGATATTCAAACCCTGCCACAGCAAATACAAGATGGCCGTACACAATGCCAAAGCAACCTACTAACTCCAAGAATGCCAATCCACCACCAATTACACCCAGAAACTTTTCAACATCGCCACCTCACTTGCCAAACCACCACCTGTACCTTCCACACCACACCCACCTCAGTATACAACTCCCTCATGGACTACTTCAACTCTAAAATACACAACTTCATAAAAGCCATCCCCCCTGCATTCCCACTCTAGCCCTATGCTGCCAATCCTGCCAACACATAGGACACATACCACCCCATGACCAATGACACCCTCATCACCCTCCGAGCAAATACAAAACCATAACACTTCCTAGATAATGCCTGCCCACCTCAAGCAACATCCAACTGCATAACCCCCCATTTGCTCAACATCATCAACTCCTGTCTCACACAGAGTAGAATACCCTCTGCATTGAAAAGAGGACACATCTGCGATCTGTGTGGTACATTTAAGGCCTAAGGCAGAACCCCCCCTACAACATAAACAACATTTCAGCAGTTACCCAAAATTGGCTGTGCTTTGGTCTGCTGATCACATATGGGGCGAGAGGTGAACAAAGCCACCCCAAGACTAGCTGCATTTGGTTGTCATTCACGTGAATCCAGAGAAAACAACTAAAAATCAGAATGGCTGTGCATTGCTGTTCTGTCATTTAAATATTCAACAGGAAAATGACTTGCATTTAAAACAGCATTGCACTGGTGCTACTTTCATATTTAACATCACACAGTTTAGTTCTATTAAAAACACAGCCCTGTCCGTGTATTTCATTTTGAACACCATCAAATAAGGCCATCCATCCCAGAACGGCATTGTTTTTTCAGTAAAGTCCATGAAAAGCAAATGATTGCTGCTTCCAGTCTGCACGGCTTGGATTTACTTTTTGAAATAAATCAACAGACGCAAAGTATTTCAAAGGAAAGAGCTCTCTCCTGCCTGTGTCAATTACCAAGAAACCATTTTGAAGCATATCTCTGTGTCCAGAAACTGACCAGATCTATAAAAATCACTTCAGAAAGTAAATGCCAAGGAAGCTGTGGGCAAGGAAAACATGCATTTTTGAAATGAGCAAGAGAGAAAAAGAACACATGTTAATCTGCTTTTCCAGGAAAATGACATTTTGAAAACTAAATGTGAAATAATACAATTACCCGCACAGAAACAGTATTATATATGTGGTGATGGGTTTGGCTCTGAAATGTATGTTATATGTATTCCCAAAAAGACTTGGTTTCTGTTGAAAGAAAGAAAGAAAAACAAATGCTTGAAACCAGCAGAACAGGTTTGGCCTAGGCAGGCACTTCAAAGGTGCTCTGCCACCCATGGGAAAAGAATTCCCTCCACAAATGGACCAGCCCCCATGAGCATATGAAAGGGCCAAAGTGTGGAAGTTTGAGCCCTCTTCAGACTGACTGGCTGCTCTGCCAAAATGAACAAAGGAGTCCAAGTTGGGCTGAGCATAACAGTAAGGTGCGATTTCCTCAAGCACCCCTCTGAAGGGGGACTGTCAAAAACTTCAAAAGACATAACAAAACTCGTTGTTGCCAGCCAAGCTTAGCAGAGACAGTTGCTGTGGGGGGTGGAAAGACCACCCACATATGGGACAAATCCAGCCCATTTGGTTTAAAGACCTTTTCATATTAAGACATTTCTCCCAATGCCCGGAATAAGCAGTAATGTATATTATGCTAGTATTTTATGTGTGTTATGGACAAACCCAAAAAGACTAAGCACTTGTTCCTATCACCTGGTGAACTGGAAGGGCAGAAAAAATGCAATTCTGGGGGAAGCGTAAATGGCACAGATATTAAACTTTGGTAAAATCGGGCAAATACTATTATGCATATGTGTAGCCACTCGCTGAATTTTAGATAAAACCTTGCTCCAGAAAACAAAAAAATTGTGCCTAAGGATGAGGCAACATCACACAGAATTGGCGTTTGAACTGGCATATTCCTTGTAAAATATGGGATCTGCCTATCTGATTTTTATGATGGTGACTATTGTAAATATGAAGTTTTGTTCCATAACCCACTTTTGTGAAAAATAGTCTTGTGAGACAAAGGGAGTCATAGAAATGCACACATCTAAGGTGAGGTCACTTCCCTTGGACCAATCAGCCCGGAGTGAGGATATGACCCCAATAGCCTGGCCTATCCCATTCAGGGGGTAAGTCTGGGATACTTCTGCCCGTATTATACAATTCTCTGATGTCATTCTGGCTATAGAAGGGTTAGACAGGGAGACACAGGGATATTCAACATTAAAAATTAATCATTCAAGATTCCAAGACTCTCGATCCAGATCCAGGCAGAACCACCTATCCAGACCCAGGCATGCCCAATAATCCAGGGAGAAAGAAGGAAAGGCAACTGATCCCCTTTGGGAGAATCCAGTGACCAGAACTTTTGCCCAGCTGCCCTATCCCACTCTCCACAGTTACCAGGAGAGCCCAGCTGACCCAGTAACCAGAGCTCTTAACCCCGCTGCCCGTGACCAGATCCGTAGCCCTGCCATCTAGAGACCCTGCTGGCTGTCCAAATTACCAAACCCAAGCTTGCCTTGTAAGCATCCTATCACTGAGTACCCAAAAATGCATATCCCGTTATCTTACCTTGCACCCTGTTCAAACCCTATTAAAATTCCATAAAAATCCTTTTCAAATCTATTAAGAACCCTAGTCATTTTTAAAATTGCCAGTATCCTCTGTTCACCCTTCCCCTAGAAGAATCTGTTGTCAATATCAGTTAGCATATTTGTTCTTTATTTCCTTCAGTTACCAGGTAAGTCCATGGTACATCTATGTAAATAAAAATGTAAATGTTTGTTTGTTCAAAATCTCAAATCTACGAAAGTTCTTCACCGATTGCTTTGAAATTTTGACACAAAGTTGCATTCGAATAGGTGCATGTTTTTATATACCTACTATACATAGATGTCACACCTGTGACAGGTAAAAACATGCTTATTCTGAAAAACAGCGCCATCTGTTGGACGTAAAAGCAACACATGCTATACTAAATATTTTACTGAAAAACAGCACCATCTGGTGGACATAAAAGCAACACACCCTATACTACAAATGTTATGATTCCATTTAAGTGTTTCTGATTTAGAATGGCTCAAATATGTGCCGAGGAAGCAGCAGAGTGACATGCAGCCACAGTTGCGAGCACGGCGATCGCATTCTGCAGCTTCAGATCTGCTTCTGAGAGTGGCTGAAACACATCAATGAGAAACAGCAGATCAACGTCAAGCACGACTGCGTGCTCAGCAATCACGCAATTACAATCGCCTTGCATTCCGGAACAACCCAGCTGATGATTATAGTTTGAGCCGGCATGCTCTCATCAGCACTATGACTGAAATGTGTCCTTATTGCAAGGTTCTTAAATTTATTGGAGCAATGAAAGGAATGTGTTGCGCCACCGGGAAGATTAAACTGCCTCAACTTGGAGAACCGCCAGAGCCATCAAAAACTTTGCTTGCCGGATATACCGCCAAATAAAAGCATTTCCTAAATAACATCAGGAAATACAACTCATGCTTCCAAATGACGTCGTTCGGTGCAGAAATCGTAACAGCTCAACTCATGGCAACTTGCGTTTGCAATCACCATCAACAAAGCTCAAGGCCAATCTTTAGAATTGTGCAGTTTAGATCTAGACACGGATTGCTTCTCACATGAAGAATTATATGTTGTGTGTTCTACAGTCAGCAAACCAGACAATCTCTATATCTGCACAGACAATTGAACAGCAACAAATATTGTATACCCATAAGCATTGTGAAACTTAACATATTAGAAACGTGTGCTTTCTCTTTTCTTTCTTTTCCATTTAACCAGACTGAGACACAGCAATGCATGACCGGGGACAGCTATTTTGGAATAAATTAATTAATTCCTCATTGAAAACTCATGTTCATTATTGTTGCACTTCGAAAGTAACAATTCTGTCAAGTGTTTTTACTAATTATAGCATTAATATTTAGTTTCAGAAGAACTAATCATTGTGCTAACAAAAATCGGATTTACATTTCCCATAATAAAACCCATATCATCATCCCATAAGAGTCATCCCTTTCCCTTAGCGTCCAATCTGTTCTGTCTTTGTTCCCATCCCAAAAACCGATTTCCAATTTTGCGTGCTAAGCCCATTTTCTTAACTGTATGCCAGTTTAAAGCCTGTGTAAAATGAGAAATTGCAATTTTGCAACGTGTGATTTTTGTTGCATTGTTTTCCTCCCAAAATCGATCTTCTGATCTGTGTCCACGTTGCTTTAGTGCTCTGATCAGTAGTCTGCAAGCTTCCTTGTCCCTTTAGCGCACAAAATTCAGTCCTATCTATCCTACCACAAATGTAAACTGATCTGTAAGTAACAAGTGCAATCTGAGTATGCTATTTTGCTCAATTTGAAGGTTTAAATTTTTTGTTTTTGGCCTCCCATTCTGGGCTGGTGGGTTGAATGTAAAAACTGATTTTTCGCTCATCTTGTTGACTCCTTGCCACTGCTTTCCATCCACACAGAATGGTGTTAGCAGGTGTGTGGGGACTGTTGCAGTGGGAGTGCATAAAATATGTTGGTGTTGGTGAGTCGGGCACTCCTTGTTTTTACAGTCAATTGTAATTAATGTTAATTCAATATTATAAGTTTGGGGTTCAAACCCACTATAGAAGGTGCTTCCGTGATACTGCACCTGAAAGAACCAGAAAGAAAAAAGACCTTGGCCGTGTGGCCAGCGGTGCGGGCTGCACACCCTTATTCCACTACTCAGTGGCATAGTTCAAAAATAATTGTAGAAAAAATTCTTGAATTGATTCCTTTTTTCAAAGAGAAATTTTTAATAAATCAAACTTCATTCGCTTGCTTTAAATCAAAGATAAATTATAATGGCAGAATTCATCACGTCTGCGGCCTATGCATTTCGGGTCGAAAAACCCTTCTTCAGGGCCTGTGATTACACCTTTTCTTATAATACTCGGTCTCAACTGTCTTCACATAATTCCATATTGCGAACAAATCAACATTGCATTAAACAATCAAACACAAATATCATAATTTGCCAACATCAATAAAACATTTGCATATCAACATATCAGGTGCATATGTCAAAGAAGAAAAAACACAGTAGCAATAGTACATTACCCCATTTCCATTTGGATGATGCAAATCCCATGAACCATGTCAAGGTTGGAAAATGTTGAAAATAAAAAATAAAAAATAATAATAACAAAAAACGAAAATAATGTAAAATCATAATAAAGAAAAAAAGAAAGTAATCATCAGTGCGGTGTCCACAGTATACCTCAATGTATCTATAACAATATTTAACTCTCAATACGTCTGCCAAAACGGTATCACTAACCTTCAAAACGTCAGAGCTCAAAGAAAAACCAGCACGTCCACCCGTGCGGAAAGAATATCTGATCAGCAGTCGTCTCTGTAACGAGAACGTCCGCGTGTTAGTTAATACATTCCGGCTACAAATTCAAAACAATACAATGTCTTCAAGTGCACCAGTTACTTACATATTTCGTTAACCAACTATATTCTTCAGGACCTGGTTGGTCCGACTGTATGCTTGCCACTTTCCCATGCGGTCATGTCCGCAGGAGACTAACGCATGCAACTCGTTCTCTGTAATGAGATCGAACGCGTATAAGTACACTTAAATTATTCTGCATGCTATCCTATTCGTGTTCCTATTCCATTTCACTTACTTGTAACTAGAATGGCAGCAATCTGCCGGAGCTGAGCGCGTTGACACGCTTCCTCTGCAATGTCTGTAGAAAAGTGTTGTGGCAGCAACCTGTTGCTAAGGCAACCATTGCTTTGTATAGAGCGGCCATTTTAGAATCAAACAAATGACTAGCTTTCCTCACGCTTGTTAGGCAACCATATTGGAACAATGTGGTAATAGATGAAACCTAATGTTGTAATAAAACGAAATTCATTCCAATTCATTTAAAAGACGTAACATAATGCTTTTGGAAAAAATTTGCCACTTGCTGCAAATTGTGGTAAAATAAAAATTGTCAAAAATTAACAAAAATTAATAAAAATAAAACCACAATAATACAAATAACAATAATAAAAAATAAATAATAAAAATGAATAATGAACATAAATATCAAAACCAAACAGAATAAACTAAAATAAAGCTCAAAGATCCATCAAAATGCAAAAACCATTTCCCTTCCTGTATTCATATTAATGTGTCCAAATATTCACATTTCAGTGTTACTCAAGTTTGCAGTTCTGGAAGTTATACCAACCAAAGGCAAAAACAGAAACATGAAGAAATTGAGAGCCCAGAAAGAAGCGCAATGGATAGAAAGGATGGGGTCGATCGCTCCAGATGGAATGAACGAGGAGCTAGATCTGAGCTGTTTTTTATGAACAATTCTATTGTGTTTTATGGTTGATTAACACTGAAATGTGAACATTTGGGCACATTAGTATGAATACAGGAAGGGAAATGCTTTTTGCATTTTGATGGATCTCTGAGCTTTATTTTCGTATTGTGGTTTTATTTTTATTAATTTTTGTTAATTTTTGACAATTTTTATTTTACCACAATTTGCAGCAAGTGGCAAATTTTGTCCAAAAGCATTATCTATCCTGCCATATCCCACCAGAATCATGGAACGCTTCGTCACCAGCCAATTCCCAAAAAAATCACCACAAATGACCTCCTCAACCCCGTTCAGTCTGGCTTCTGACCCAACCACAGCACAAAGACTGCTGCACTTCACATCCCTGATGGCCTCCACTACATCACATAGAAAAAACACATCTCGTCTCATACTCCTCAACCTCTGTGCAGCCATCAACATCATCGACCACACCATTTTTCTAAACATCCTATCCACCGGATGAACCTCTCAAGCGCTGGTCTTGACTGGTTCACCTCCTTTCTCACTGACACTATGCACATTGTCTCCACAACCCCCTATCGATCCAGTCCCGTCCCAGTCAAGCACAGGGTTCCCCAAGGATCCTCCCTGCCTCCACTGCTCTTCAACCAATATGTAGAATCCCTTGGACAGACCCTTAGCAAGCACAAGGTCCATTTCCACCAATACACAGATTTGCTTCCAGGTGTCATCCCACTCACAACTCTACACCCTCAAAGGCTGTCTCTTCACCATCAAAACTGGATGGCCGCTCACTTCCTCAGAATCAATGGCTCCAAAACCGAATACCTCAACAGCTGCCCCTCCAGGTACAAATCCAACCTCACACCCTGGATGAAAGAACTTGCCATGGACAACCCACACATATTCCTCACCACACCTGTCAAATACCTGGGCTTCACATTCAACCCCCACCATACCTTCACACTCCACATAGCTGCCATCACCAAAATATGCAGCCTACAACCACACCTCCCACCCAGCATTACACACATCCTTCCCCAGCCTGGGCTCCAAATCTCAGTCCAAGATCTAGCTCTGTCCAAGCTGAACTTTGGGAATGCTCTCTTTACGAGTCTTCCCAACAGCACCCTCAACCACATGCTGGTCTTACAGAACACAGCAGCAAGACTCATCCTGCACCTACCCAAACACTCACATACCACCCCAGCTCTTTCCCAACACCACTGGCACCTCGTATATAATTGGTTTCAAAGGACCCTACATTATATACAAAGCCATCCACTTCAAAACCCCACTCTACCTCCACAACAAATAGGAGTCCATCACCCAAACAAACACCACGCAAAGATAGTCATAGATACCAACATTTGATTTTCAGTACAGGGGCAGACATTCCCACAATGAACCAAGTGACAGAGCCATACCAATTCCCATGTCGAAACAACCCATTTTAGAGCACATTTTGCAGCAGGAATTGGAAAAGAAAGGCATAGGATTTACACGCATGTTTAAACCTATAACATTTCTGCAACAGTCGCCTAACCTGCTGAGCTGTCTTTCCTCAGCATTCTGATTTTGGATCGGCACCTTCCCCCTAGTTCTTCTTTGCCTGTCAAACAGTGTTGGCCTGTCCATCCCGCTGACTCCTCCTCCATCCCACAATTAATGCTCAAGTGGTCCACTGATGAGGCAGCCTTCTCACTTTGAAGTTAGCAGCACTTGCTAATTTTGCAAGATGCAAGCTAACACTTCACTGAGTCTCAGCCCGGCAGGAGAGAAGCCAGAAGGACGGGTGCACCAAGTGATTTAAAAACGCACAGTACTCAATCAATTTTTCTCTTTTTTGGGTTTTTTTCGCCACCCCCCACACAAATACATGCAGAATATCCACAGGGGCAAAATGACACCACTGTCCCCAGGGTTCAAGGAGTACAGGGTCAACTCCCCCTCAGTCCCCATGTACTCAGTGTCTATGAAGGCAGCCATCATCCCTTATACATTCCACTCTACAAACTGACATGCACACAAAAACAAGCACTGAGCGGGTGGGCACCCACAGCCTGGTACAACCTACATCCATCCATCCATCCATCAACGCATCCATCGATCCATCATGGTACAACCTACTACTCCACATCCACAGTGCACGCTCAATCCCGAGCCACACCATCTCCCCTGTCATCACCTGTCTATCCTGTCCTGAAAAATATTGTAACTTCTCTTTCACCTCCCACCTTCTGAACAGTTGGAACTTGTAAGATAGGCCCAGCTGTTAGCAAGTATTCAAATAAAATAAATGCATTCATAATCCTCAACTGCCTTTTAACGATCCGAAAATGTAATCATTGTTACTGTGAATGGCTATGAAGTACAATTAAAAAAGGGTAACACATGCTGCTAGGCCTCTCCTTTTCCCATGAAGTGGTGATAAAGGCCACCTATCCCACCTTGACTAGGCCAAGGTCATGCCACAGGTGCCAGCTGAGTAGCTGTCCACTCCCAAATTTTGGGAAAGATGTCCTGTCTCCTATAATAAAATCATGTATCAGAATACACATACTAAGGTTGAAGCAGTCAAGCGCTTCCGGCGGAAGGGTCCTTAGCAGCCCTGCCTCTGCCTCTGAGGCTGTTCTAGACTGGTGAGTGTCAGGGTGGACTCCCTACCCCTCCTTAGCCAAGCATAGAAAGAGCCAGAATCAGATCATTGGGTTTTAACTGCCGTGGGGTCCCCCCCAGTGCCAAGGCCTTTTTTGGTGATTTCGGTATTTCGCCATTCAATGCCTTCTAACGTTTTTCTTTCATTAACCCCTTAAGTGCCAAGGACGAGGTAATCCCAAGGACGAGATACCTCACCCTTGGCACTTCAGATCATCAGATGTGCCTCCACAATCGATGCATCCCTCAGCCTCCTGATTCCTGCCTCGTCTCCAACCACGGGCCTCCAGATCCAGCCAAGAACAAAGCAGTATGTCATTTCTCCGGGGAATTGCAGGAAAGGTGCTTTCATTTCACTCCAGGCTAAAAGAGGTTTGCTTGAAAATCCTCCTCACCATAGAAAAATCCTCAAGGGGGCAGAGATGAAACCTAGACCTAAAGGAGTCAAACACTTCACCCAGGGAGCCCATTTCAAGATGGCGGCCAGCGGTGTCTGGTGAAAATCTCCACGTCACATGAGCTCCAGGATGCGCCCTTCCATATCCCTATAACACAGGCTTGTCAGAGATGTTTGCATTTCTATGTCCTTGATGTGCACTTCCTGCTCCGAGATCTCCCATGTGCTTTTAAATTAAATGTGACACCTAGGGTCTTTATGACGGTCATAGTGCTATTTTAAGGTAGTTGCATAACATGGAGATTTTAGTTCACCCCTACTTAGATGATTGGCTAATTGGCCTGTCTCCCACCATGGCACAGAGGAGGGCATGGAGGGAGGTTGCTGTTCCTAAGGAGTAGACTCATGGATGTCGTCTCGTGCTTGGGACGTGCCATCTCCTATCTATTTTCCTCAGAGAACATCTGATCTTGTTTCAGGAACCATCTTGGAACGGTGTTCCCGCCAGATGCACACACTCTCATGCAGAGGCCTTATTTAGTCAGGCTGCTGATGCCGGATGCATGATTGACCAGGAATAGCACCCGCTGCAGAGAGACACTAATCATTTCTCTCTTCAGATTCGCTGTTTTGTGTGTTCACTCCTCTACGAGCAGGTGCACTTTTATTAGCATCTGGTCTGCTGATCTGCAACAGCACTGGCGCCCCGCCTGCCAGCAATGCAATGACTTGACTCCTGTTCCTGGAAGGATCCTGGAGGCCCTGCGTTGGCGCCGCCTTCTTCCACAGAATATTCTCAATTTCACGATTGTTTCCTTGTATTACCGTTTGAGCAGAGGGTTATTAATGATTACTGCAACCCACATCGATCTGAAATAAAGTAGAAACTCCATTCTCTTCTCTGAAGCCATTAAGCGCCCCCGCCGGAGCACGCCAGGAGAAAAAAAAGACAGCAAGATCTTGGTTATTTCCTGAAACTCCCTTTGAAATATGTGGTTTTGTCATCAAAACTACATTGCAGCCATATATATTTTTTATTGGGATTTTTTTTTATAGCACCCCATATCATCATCATGTCGGTAGTGAGCCGGCTTCAGGTTGACCGCGGCCAGAAAAATAACTGTTTTGGTTTCCAGCAGGTGGTGCGGGGAGGGGGGAAAGGGGGGGCTCCTATTGGAGACGCTTGTGCAGTGAATAATGTAGTTTGGCTCCACTGAACGATAAGATGTGGTTCCCATATAAGCTTCCCCGAGCGTGGGATTTCACTCCTGTCCGACTGTATTAGCAGGTCTGGGACTGTGAGCTGTATTAGCTGTTTCCGAGCTGTTTAGAGCTGTATAGTGAGCCTGCATGGTGAACAGCTGTGTGAAGGAGGATACACAGACTCTTTAACTCTATCCTGTATTTAACAGGGATGCAGTGAAGGGTTTCACGCTACTTTTAACCTGGAAACCCTTAACTGTGCCCTTCATCAGGCGTATCTGCCTTCGGATGGCACGGAGATACAGCCCAGCTTGTCATAACGCTCGGGCGACGAAATGTCGATAGAGACTTCATTTTTGCAGCGCTGGTCTTTCCTATTCTTAAATAAAATGGGATGCGAATTGTGCGTTTTAAAGAATATTTACTCAGCAACACTGGTCAAAATTATTATCTGCATAGTGAAGTACCTCATCAACAGTGCCATGGAAGTGGTTTAAAGTGGAATTGATATATAGGCTGGAAAAGGAGCAGCATGAAAGAAAATGTGCCATTTTTAATTATTATTTTGGACATTTCCTTTGATCGGAAGTCAACTGCCAGCTCCGCCCCCCAGCCCTGCCTCCTTACGCACCGCCCCCCCAAACTCCACCCCCACCCTTGCCCTTGTGGGATCCCCCACCAAATTTTTTCCATTTCCACCACCGGGTGTCAGATGCTTGGGTCCGATTAGTTCAGTTGAAGATAACCACCACTTTAACTCCGAGAATGCATCTGTTCAATAAAACCCGATATCCGAAAGATGGTTCCATGTGATAATGTTGCCTGAAAAAAGTCGTCAGGTAGGCGACTTTTTTTCCTGACCTCTAAAATACTTTCCCAAATATTCTAGGAGGGCTATAATCAAGCAATAGAACCTGAGCGTCGTGGGCTTTTTTTTTTGTCCCGAAACGCTGCGGCAAAAAAAAGAAAATGGCCGCCGCCATGGAAAGGGAAAACAGAGTCGTTTTCCCTTTCCATGGCAGTCATTGGGAGGGACACAAGCGTTCCCAGCACGTCCGCTCCTGAAAAAAATGATCAAAAAGAAGGTAACTGGGGTTGGGAGGGTGGGAGTGGGACGGAAAAAAAGAAAAAAACGTACCTGCGTCCCCAGCGGGGGATGAGGGAAGCCTCCAGCCGTGTGGAGGTGCGGACCGGGCCCCGCTCCGGGTCTCCACGCGGCTGGAGGCTTCCCTCATCCCCCGCCGGGGACGTAGGACCAAGAAGGTAAGTTGGGGGGGTGGGTGAGAGGGAGGGAAGGGATTAAAAAAAATAAAAATAAAAGACCTACCCGAGTCCCCGACAGGGGGCGAAAGCAGCCTCTCAGCCACGGGGAGGCTCGGAGCGGGGATGGCCCGCTTCGAGCCTCCTCATTGGCTGAGGGGCTGCTACGCCCCCCGCCGGGGACAAAGGCCGCGGAATCCCGACGGAGGGATTCCCGGCCGGGTAGGGATATGGTGAGAGCCAATCAGAATGCTTGTTGCATTCTGCTTCGCTCTCGCTGGGTTACTAATTGTATATAATACATTCCATTCCTAGAATCGTTGGGTAAAGTGTTTGTTTTTACTAAGGGTGCATGTTTTGGGAAATGTCGCCACCTGGTGGCCATTTCCCAGGCGACCTTATCACTAGAGACCAGAAAAACGATGTCCCAGAATCACTTGGTAATCCAAGTACTCAAGTATAGTGAACAGGATTCCTAGACAGAGAAACATACTGCAATCCAGTAGCAGAAAGTAGGCATTACTATGGTAAGGTGTCCAGGTGGGCAGCTCGAAAATAAAGTGTTGTTGGTCTTTGGTGTGCAGGCATCCGGTCCTATGCAAGATCGAATACGCAGCAGCGCCCAATACAGTTAAATAATAAAGTATGGTATTTACAGTACGAACAGTGGGGCAGAAAGCAAGTTTAAGATCGGGGAGATTAAGCTGATAATGTATCCCAAGTTGTGAAGCCAGCGCATGTGCAGCTTCAGACTATTTAGACTATGTTGTTGATTTAAGTTCTCACTGTAAGATTTTCGTCTCGTGAAACTCTCCCACTCTCGCCAAATATTTGCAAGTCTACTCTTTGTCCAACTTGGAAATTGCTTGGTCTTTTCTTTTTTTGTTTTTTTATGACAGCTTCTCTGCCCATTGTCATTATTTTTGTTTTCATTTTAAAGTGCTTTTGGAGGGACAGATTGTTCCTGCTCCCTGGCAGACTGCGACCTTTCCTGCCCTCTCTGTGACTTTTATGTGTGGTTCGGGGTTGGGTGCCTGGTACTGAATGAAACGCCCTCTTCTCTGCATGTAGTTCTCCAGACGTTTTATAAAGAGATGTAATGACTCGAGCAAAACAAAGAATCGCATGGATAGTCATGTCATCTGGGAATCTGTTTCCCAAACTACAACTTGCTCATGTCAATTTCACGTTAGAATCACTGGCATTCGCTGGGTGCTGCTCCAGTACCTAATCTAATTGGGTATTTACAGATAAAGCAAAGCTTGTTCATGGACTGCAAAGGGCGTTCACATGTGTCATGCTAAGAGAGCCATGCATTGGGGGAAGGCAACAGGCAAGAGCTCTTTTAAAATGGTCTGTATATGTAACACATGGATGCATATGTAGGCACAGGCATATCTGTAGACAAAGATAGGGTCATATCCATATCCACCCACTCAAAGCAGTTACTGGTGGCAGCACCCTTGGCCAAATAACTGTCTAGCGAAGGGATGTACTTGTCATCTCAGCCATCCCAGTTATGGAATGTGTGCCTAAATGATCCTGCAAGCACTCTGGCAAAATAAACATACATGCCCGGTTTTGCTGTGGGGACTGAGGGATGCTTCCCTTGGTCCATGCGTGGAATAGGACAAGAGCCATTAGCGTACAATTAAAGCCCAAAGCATGGTTTATCTGAACTCTCAGCCAATGGTTCTTCTTGTGACGCAGACCCCCAAGCAATCAGTCCTTGCCAGTGAACAAGCCTTCAGGCTCGCCTTTCAACGCCCAGACTTCCAGAGGGTTTCTGAAAATCCAGTTTTGAATAATTTACGTGAGTCACCAAATAACAAAGAGGCACACTTAATATAAACAAGAAAAACATTTAGTGTGCCGGTCGATTATGCCACAGCATTTTCAGTGGTCATGCCAACCACAAACTCAGCTTTCTGGCACATTTTTACTCTCTATTCTCTGTAGCAATGGTGTTGGTGATATTTTGGTGGCTGTGCCCCATGAGACCAGTGACATCATAAAGGGACATGGAATGGTAGCGTCACAATATGGGCCCTTCCCCAAAAAACCTATCCCACTTTCTGATTGGCTGATCGGAATGGTGTACCGTATAGATTTGCCCTATAGATCTTAGTTAATTGGCCTTCTCATGTCAGGTGGCTAGCCTGCCTCTTCCCCAAGAAACGATCTATTACATTGCTGCAGGGTCGCAGGATTACCATTGGCCCTTGCCCTCTCCCATTCACCCCTGATTGGCTGGAACTGGTCCCCCAGGCCTGAGACCCAGCTCTGTTCTCAGCGCTCTGTGCAGCTCTTCAAGTTGATGAGAATTACTATGTGTTCCCAATGTATCTGTTAGCAGTACAACTTTTGCCTGTGAGAGTGCCCTCACTGTTGCAACGTTGTTGCCAAGTTCATATGTCACTTTATGTCTGTGTTGCTGAAAACTGTTCATCTTCCCACCGGAGGTGAATATCCATTGTCTAGCTCAGCCACATCATGTGGTTTAGGATGACGAAATCAAGCTCTTCTGTTCTGCAATTTATGAAGATTTGTTCCGTTTTTCTGCAGATGCCCCCTTGTCTTTTAAAGTTTGGAATGTGCTACATCTCTCTGACCTTGGCTGCAAGTTCTGGCCTTCCTGTTCTGTGCAGCCTAATTCTGCTTTCCCTCATCTCTCATCCTGTGGCTTGTGGCCTTATCTGATCCTTGGTATACTTATACTGTGATTCCTACATATCTATACCATGCTATGTTTTCACTAGGGTAGTCATATTTGGTCCTTCCAGGTTCCTTATGTAATCCTGTAGTCCCATTAAATTAGTTGCCATAAGCATCTGCAAGCTTGTTCTGCATTTCTTTGTTACCTTGCGTTCAGCGTTTCTGTACTTAGCTAATGAGGAAAATAATAAAAGCTTTTGACAGCGTGTATATGTATCTGTCCTCCATCTACAGAACTGTGTAAGCATGTTCTTCGTGCATTCATGTGTGTGTTTGTATAACATTGAGCATGGCTGTGAGTGTACTTAGTGACGTGCCTATGTCCTGGTGTTACTAATGTATTTGTTTATTTGTATTTGTTTATTTGTAGTGTGCACCTTGCCCATAGGCGTCTGGGCGCATAATTTGAAGGGATTGGTTACACAAGGTTATAGGCATTCAAAGCGACTTTCCATCTGGTGAAAGTGCAACATAATGGTACAGAAACAGACAGTAATACATAAGATAAGATGGCAGGTTACAAACGTACAACAGCAATGTCAGAAAAAATTGTTACAAAAGAGGATACTGAGAATTGGGTGTGCTACAGCAGGAGCCCAACACTACGTGTATCTAGATGCAGTTGGTGAGGGCAGGATAATGACACCAGCACAGTGGTTTCTCGGCATTAGTCAACATCATGCATTGAGGCATTTGGGTCCATGACCAATGTTGAAGAACCTGTATACATAAAGACATTCACTGGATAAGGTTTGAATGGCTGTGTGAGAGAATATCTTTCCGCATAGGTGTCAGTCACTGGTTCCATAGGGGAGTGGCCCAATAGTCACTTAGTGCGCTTTTGACTCTTCTGGCCATCATGTTCATTGGGGTGAGGAGGAGCATTCAAGGGACCCTCTCTTTGGTCCCGCCTCTGGTCGACCTGTTGACCAAACCTCCATACTTCATCACTCTTACTTTTGGTAGCCATCTCTTCCTTACTCTGCCAAGATGTCCATAGAAATGTGCACGGTCATCAAAACTCCAGGTCATATAGCTACACTCTCCCTCAGGGTTGCACCATACCCATTTCCCCCAGTATCTGTTGTTGATGAAAGGATTGTCGAATGTTAGCATCTCAGCCGGGAACAGTGGGCATTTCTTCATTCTTGCTCTCAGGTTATTTCCTTCTTCTGCTAGCTTGTCTTTTTCTTTTTCCATGTTCACATCCACTAACACCTTCATCCATATTGTCTTCTCAGTAGTTTTACAACATTGTGTAATGCAGATCTACACCAGACACAGCCCCACTAGTACTAGTATTAGTGCTCATAGTAATACTTTCTGTCCGTCTTTTAACCATGTTGGCATCCATGACCATATGTATGACAACCAGCTCTGGTCCTTTCCTGTCCATTTGGTTTCCTTCTCCATCTTGGCATGTATCTTCGATAATTTTGTCACTGCTTCTGTCAGTGTGCCATTCTCTCCATCATTTGCAGGCATGAACATGCACTAAGAACTCCCAATCTTGGCGCAAACTCCTCCTTTCATTGCTGTGAGAACGTCTAGAACCTATCTGTTCTGGAGTTCCATTAACCTTACTGCTTGGAGCTCTTCTTGTTTCACATTGAAGCCTTTTACTGTAGAGTTTATCGTTTGCCTCAGTTCCCATCGTGTTATCTGCAACCATTTCACATTTGTATATGTCTGGACATCTAGAACTACTGACGCGAAAAACATCTCTGTCCTACTGAACAACCAATGCTCAGATGGTACATTGTCAAGTGAAGCTTCTGATTCTGATGAGACATAGTTGTATCTTTTCACTTTACTCACTTGTACTGACTGTTTCTTTCTTCCCTTTTTGTCCAATTCTATTGATCTCTTCTTTCTATTGTCAGTGTCCATTTTAGGGAAGTCGTGTATCATTAAATCATTCTGTGGCACTACCAGTGCTAGCAAATTGATGTGCACCAATGAGCAAACTCCTCCCCAGTTGGGTGGCAGCTTCTCATATGTCTTAGATCCACACGCCCAATAGTGATGCATTAGTACTGCTGTGACAACCTTCATTGCTGGATGCTTTTCTGTGTACCTACACGCTGTGTTTTCTCCAACCTTTACTGCACAGTCATTCTGATAACAAAATGCTGGTTTCTTCAGTGGCATTATGGGCATTGGTCTGGCTTCATTGTTCACCCTTGTGAGCAACTTTGTGCTTGCATCCCATTCTTTCATGCACTTGTCATTTTCTCCTTGCAATGTGCTTACTGGTGCTTGTACTAGGGTGTGTGCTTTGCTTCCTACTACTCCCTCTTTCCATTCGTCTGCTGTGCATACTTGGCCATGCACAAGCATTTCTGGTCTTTCCCAACATCCTGGTTATCCTCCTATTTCTTTTCTTTGACTCCCCTCTTCGGGCAGGGTAACTCCTTCAGTGTTATTGTTTTTGTCTTTCCTTTCCATTGGCTGTCAAGTTTGTATTGAATAGCCTGCTCTAATTGCCAGCAATTGATCATCATGTCAAGAGTTTTTATATAACTGTCTTCATAGGGGAATGTTGCCTTAGACATCCATCTCAATGTTGCTGTTTTCCCTTGGAATCTTCCTCGGGTTGTCACCATGGATAGGTACATAAGGCATTGTGCTCTTGCTGCTTGTATTTCAGTTTCTATAAATATTCTGGAGACACTCATAGCATAGGGGATAAGTGAGCAAATATAGCAGCTCTCCCCAGTGGTTTCCTTGTCTACTTTGGTCATTTGCTTGTACCACATATTGTTAGACACTCAAGCAGTGTCAGTGAAATATAGGTCCACCCCTCCCATGTCTGTATCAGCACTGCACTTACCTCTCCTTACTGTGCTTACAGTGCTCCTATGTCCACCTGACATGGTCGTTCCACATGCTGAAGTTGGGGTAATGGTAGTAGAGGATACAGCAGTAGCACTGGATATAAGGGATATTCACCAAAAAAGGTAAGCAAAACCACCACTTGGAAATAAGAGACACGACAAGATGAGCCTTTTGTTAAATAACCATCTCCATTACCTGCGCTGCTTGGATCCTGGTGCAGCTTGAGCTTGACGATATAAGTTGTCGACTGAAATGCGCAAAAATCAGCGTTAATGTATTAGCATTATGTTAATTCAAGCCCCGTGGACCATGTAGTCTGGCAAAAATGAACAGTTGTTCCCACACAGCTTTAATTTTAGGGTCTCTGAGGACTGCGAGGACGGATGGGTTTCCTCTTTCTAATTGTGGGTAAACTTGCTCCAGGTATGCTATGAAGACATGGAAATACACATTGGGATGCCGTCCCCGAGGTCTGTTGGATTTTCTAACAAATTGACCAAATTGGCCTTGGAAGTTTTCAGGGGAGGGAAAAGTGGGAAGCATGGAGGAAATGCAATGAACACAGTCACACTTTCACGATGAATGTGTGCAGAAAGAAAAATAACAAACAGACAGTGTACCCCCAATCTGGATGTGTAGGAATTCCTTGCCCTAATTCTGCTGCACATGAGCAAGTAATCATTTGGGTGTCCTCTGCTCACCAGTGCTGATTCAGAATTATTAATTTGCCCTTCTTGCTGAGGATCATTGTCCCTGTCGATGTCAGTGCTAGGAGAGGCCACTGCTTCGTAGGGATTGATGTCACTGAGGTGATTCCAAACGTATTTCCCAACTAGTTTAACAGCTCTCTGTCACAATTTCTACTGCATGAGGGCCAATAAACCTTGGCGCATCCCACTTGCAGAAAAAGTATCTCAGGAGAACCTGCTCTCCTGTGTACACCGGTGGCTGTTTAAGAAAGTCCTTGCTGCTTTCGATGCTTTTGCTTTCTTCTCCGGCTTCAGGTCTCTCCTGTTGCCTTTACAAAAGGAAGTTGTATACTCGTACATTTCCTGACCAGATACATCAGCCACATTCTCAGCATCCTTTAATACCCTAGTAGGAGGAGCCAGGGGAAGTCGCATGCACCGTCCTGTCACCACCTCATGTGGGGTTAAATGGTGGTTGGAACCGGGCTCATTACGCAATGCGAACAAGGCTAGAGGGAGGCAATGCAGCCGGTTTTAATTCGCACTCCTTTTAGTTTTGCTTACAGCTGCTTTAAGCAATCTGTTGAGGTGTTCACACATCCCGTTCACTTGTGGGTGATAGGCACACGAGAATTCGTGGTGGATTCCGAACAAGGTTGTAATATGCTGGAACATCTCATCAGCGAAGTGAGGGCCATTGTCAGACCACACAACCTCATACACGCCCCATCGTGGGAATATCATCCAGACCTGGAAATTCACTGCTCTAAGGGTGTCAGGATGGGATCAAGGGCCGTCCTTGATCAAATGGGAAAATGGGCACACAATCACTATCATGTAGCAATACCCTTGGCAGACTTGGATCATGTCAACATTGTCGACATGTAGGTGTTGGAATGTCCCCGCTCTACGAGGTATGGCTCCTCTCATTACCCTTAGGGCATGACCAGCAGTATATTGTTTACACACTAAACAATTAATCATGAATTTGCCCACGTGTTCCGCCAAGTTAGGACAGAACCATGTTTCTCCAATATGAGCAGCAAGCACCTCCTTCCCTATATGGATTGGATAGTGTAGTTGTGTCAGTGCTGTGTGCAACAATGCAAGTTGCATTAGCACCTTCCCTGTGTTGTTTTGCCACAATAGGGCATCTGTTGGAGACACTGTAAATCCCTTCCTTAGCCACAGTTCCTTTTCCTCCCTGGGTGCAGCACCATGCTGCTCCATAATTGTGTCACTGTGTTGTACCCCTCTTTTAGTATCATAGTTCTTGCATACTCATGCACGTGTGATGAAGCCTCCATTTCTAAAATGTCCCCAAAGTAGGCGGTGCATTTTGCCTCTGCATCTGTTGCTTCATTACCCCTGGAGAAAGGATCCTTGCTTTTTGTGTGTGCTCGGCATTTCACTATTGTTATTTGCTCTGGGAGATCTATGACCTTAACCAATCTGCCCAATAGGAGTGCCTGCTCCACCAGTGACCCATCAGCACGTCTGAAGCCCCTTTTCATCCACTGTGATGGCCCAGAATGCACTGTGGATGTCACATAGGCCGAATCTGAGTAAATCATCACTTCATTCTCCCTGCTGCACTCCAGTGCCAATATTAAGGCCACTAATTCTGCTGCTTCTGTTGAGTAATGTTACGTGAGGCGTGCACTCGTCACTACCTCGCTTGTCCCGTCCTCTCTATGTCTCATGACTGCTGTCCCAGTATGTCTTTCCCCAGTCATTTGGTCAATTGTTGAAGACCCGTCAATATAGAGCACGTCTCGCCCCTCAAGTGTGTCTGCCTGTAAATTACGAGTGTCACTGAATTCTTCTAGGTTTGCTGTGCAGTCGTGTGCATAGTCTCTCTTCTGTAAAACCTTGGTGAGAAAGGTTGCTGGGTTGACAAGTCTGCATCTCACTATCTTGAGAGCTGGGTTAGATAGTAACACCTCATACCCTGAGGCTGTCTGTGTTGTGAGTGTGCTCTTTGGTCTTTTCAGTATTGCAAAGAGAGCATACTCCAAGTAGAGTGTGGTGCTGCATCCCATGGTAATACTCCCTGATTTGTCCACTGTGAATGTAGCTGTAGCCAATGCTTGTTCACAGGGATAGTGTCCCCTCATTGCAGGTTCTAATGTCCAACTGTAATAGGCCAGTGGCTTTTGCCCCAGGCTGGTCTTCTGTGTCAGCACTGTGGTCATAACTACTCCATCGGAGTGTGAAAATAGAAAGAACTCCTTTTGATAATCTGGGTTCCCTAACACTGGAGCTGTGCATGTTGCTTCCTTCAGCTTGTTGAATGCCTCAGTCATCTCTGCTGTCTAGTGTATTGTCTTCTCCCCTCTTTGTGCTTACTTCAGTGGACTTAATAAGGGCCTACTGTAAGTGCTGTAATAGAATAGCCAAGCCCTGCAGTAACTACATAGTCCCAAAAACTGCTGCATCTCTCTGACTGTTGTGGGTTTGCTGTCCTGCTTATTGCCTATGTCCTCTCTGGTATCACTTGTCGGCCATTTTGAGAAATCATCTGTCCAATGTATAACACTTCTGTCAGGCAAAATTGTAGTTTGGTCTTGTCCACCTTGTATCTCTTTTCTGCTAGTACTGTCAGCATATGTACTGATTAAATTTTACACTGTTCTTCTGTCTTCCTGGAAATCAATATGTCATCTACGTACAGTATAACCGTGCTCTCCATCTGTATGTTGCCTAAGTCCATTTGGAGTACCCTGTTGAAGATGGAAAGTGATTCACAGTACCATTGAGGAAGTCTTGTATGTTTCCACTTCTTATTTCTATATAGCAATGAAGTTAAGTCCTGTGACTCTGGGTGTAATGGTATAGAGAAGAATGCATTCTTCAAATCTATGAACATGAAGCCAGCAGCTTCCATGGGGATGCTACACAAAATGTTTGCCGGGTTCGAAACTGAAAGATTTTCTGCTTCTACAAAGTGGTTAAGATGGAGCAAGTCCTGTATAAAATGCCATGACACCCTCTTGCCTTTTTGACAGGGTACACAGCCATGTTGCATGGTGATTCTGATGGCACTAGGATGCCCTGATTCACTAGTGCTGCAATGGTCTTATAGATGCGCTTGCCTGTGTCTCTTGACAGTGGGTATTGTTTAACTTGTGGCAGTATGGCTCTTGGCTTTAGTTTTATCTGCACTGCTCTTATCCCCTTCAGAAGCCCCACATCATAGGGACTAGTGGTGCCTAAGATGCTGGGGTCCTTTACCAAATCCTCCTTGAGAAATAATGGTAGTTATTTCAGCACCATCACCATTCTCTGTAGTACTTCGCTGTAATGTAATCTCACCCAATATGTGATGCTCATTTTGAACACCATCTCGTGATCTGACCTGTTGTCTTTAAATAGTTCTTTGTCTCTGACTGTAGTCAACCTGTACCCTTCAGCTATGGTGATCACTGCTCGCCATGGACGCCCTGTGGCTTTTGGCCCATGCACTGCTATCCAGTAGTCCCCCACGATCACTGCCTCTAATTCTAGTGGCACAATCATCCCTTCTTTCTCATCTAATGGTATCTTTGGCCTGAATAAGTACTCATTTGGAAGGTGCCACATTTTCCTCTGAATCCCTGGAAGCCATGCTATTATTATTTCAATCCCATATTTGATCAGCTCCTCGTCCACTGGCACCCCCCCTCTGTACCCTTTGTCCACAATAAGCTTGAATGAGTTCCCTCACATTTAGAAGGTGTATCCCTGGGGTGGAGCACACTATCCATTTGTCAGTTAAAGTCTGCTCATGATGTCTATCCCCAGGACATTTACAGGTGTCTGGCGAGAATAGAGTAGGGACTCGCACACGGCATCCAGAGAAACAGGAGTCCTCCTTCCACTGCAAGCCCAGTGCTCTGCCGGGGAATGAAGCTGGAGCTTCCCCCCATATGAGGTAGGCCCCTTTGGCTCGCTCTGCCTCATTTCCGAAATGTGTGATCTTTGCAAGAATATGCACGGCTGCCTGTGCTGTGTCAGCAGACCCTTTGATGTTACCCTCGTTTGACCAGAAGCTGCCTCGATCACCCACTCCTTGCTGGGAAATCGTCCGTGACCATTTTCTTTACATCTGGAGGACGCCATTCCAAGATGGCCGCCCGCCACATCCAGGCTCTGCTTCCTCTTGCCAGAGCTCACCTAAGCTGGTTGTGACCTACCATTGGCTGCTTCTCCCCACATCTGAGCCAATCAGCTGCCGGCAGACGCAAGCAGGCTTTAGCACGAAGGCGTGCACAAAGGCAGATACCTGTCCTAGCCTGTGCCTGCTCACTTGCCACTTGCCGGGACCCCTGCCCATGGCTTGTCCATGAATGAAGCCCTAAGGTTACTATAACAACTAAGACTGCTATCATTTAAAGTATATATTGCTGCATGCAAATCCGACCCAATCTGCCATGGTAATTGCAACGTTGACCAGGTTTACTAGCACATCTAGCTGCTTACCCTTTGCGAAGCTCTGTGTCGACTACTATAATGCTTGTTTTAGCTCTTACTCTCTCCGAAGTTCGCCTCTAATGCTTGCACGTTTTCTCCCAGATATGTGCACTGATCCCGCGCTTACCTTCTAGTTTATATTGCATATGCGATTCACGCACCGACAGTTCCTCACGGCTAAGGTAAGTTAATTCCTCTACTTGTGTACACAGACCTACTGTGATGCCGGAAATGCATCTGAGGGACAGGGCCTCTGAATCCTTGTCCTTTTTCTGTTTTTATCGTGTGTTCTGTTATGTTTTCTGCCCAGGAGTCCATTTGCGACTCCTGGCAGTGCAGCTCTCTCTTTTGGTTTGGTGAACAGACCCATGGGATACCCTTATGGCACCCCTGGGTAGGGGTACAACCCTGTGCCCCTAGTGTATGTTTTTGGGCACCTGTGGGTGGCCCACAGAGCAGGGTATGGGCTGGTGGCAGCTCCATGCTGAATTGGACAGGTGCTCTGGGTGTCCTCCATTTTGGGATACCCAGGCCCTGCCATTGGGATCAGTTGATTCCTGATAGAAAACAAGATGGCCCCTGTGGCCTCTTGCTTTCTATTGCCTGTTGTCTTGTTTTTCCCAAAGTCCTGGGAAGCCCTGGCTCTGTCCCTTCCCCCTGGCTGGCTGTTGGGTGGAAGTTCCATATATGGTGTTGTTGTGAAGGCCCAGCTAGACTGACTGGAGCCTTCCCTTTGACTGTATGTTGTGGGTACCTCCTGTGGGTGGGACCTGGGTGAATGGAGTGTGTGACCAATATACACTTCTTGTTGTGGTTGTCTGGTTTCTGGCATGTGAGACAAAGACTGAGACAGCCCTGCCCGAAACTGGCCTGAATGCAGTGTGTAGTGTTGAATGGCTGGGTACTTGTCCCAATCCACATTCCTTGTTGTGAGTGTCTGAAAGGGAGGAGTGTGGCCTGAATGCACTGTGTGCCTGATTGGCTGACTGACTGCATGAATGCCCTTCTGTGTGATTGGCTGCTGTGTGTGTGCCAGCAGTGTGGATGAGAGACAGAATAGTATATCTGGGGACCTCTCACCACTGGAAATTGTTCAGAAGCATTCAGAAGCTGAGTCTCCACTCAAGAGTAACTGGATTTGCTGATCCTCGACGTCCAGCTGGAAGAAGAAGACTTGCTGTGGCATTTGCTTCGACGGAACTGAAGGTTGTCGAAATCGTCGAGGACTGACCCGAGAGAGGACCTGGCTAGGCGCCCTCTTCCCGTGCTCCGAGGGACCATCGAGCACCGCTGAATCTTCGCCGAAGCGCCCTGGAAGTCAGACCCTCGAAAGGCTGCCGACCCGAGACGGGACCGCCGAGGAGATCGAAGTGAAGCACCCGGACATCGACGCCGTCGAAGTCCATTGCCGTCGACCAGGGTTCGCAGGTCTGTGTAACCGCTGGAGGCCCGTCGAAGTTGTGTTGCCCAGCCGTGGGAACCACTTGACGCCGAGCCGCCGACGACCGGAGCCGTCCGCTCCTTGCCTAAGAACATTTCAATCGAAGGACTCCCTCGACCGCATCGTCGACCGCTTATCCTGCCGGAGAAAGTCGAGGACGACCAACGCGCCGAGGAGAAACCTGCCGGTGGGTTTCCCGCCACCCAACGACCTCAAAGACTCGGACGACCCGACGCCCTTGCTGGGCTTCCGTCTCCACAATCTTTGCGGTCCAGAACTATTGTCATCGAGGTGCCCCGCACACCTCCGCCTTGCAGGACGCCGACGCCCCGACGCCGACGAGCACCGCTCGGACGAAGCTGCCGCCTCTTTGACATCGTTCTACCTCGTTTGTCGACGGACGTTCGACGCCCCGTGCCTCCCGCTTGAAAGGGAAGGCATTCAGGAAGGGCCGTCGATTCCCCGTCGCCGAACCCCGAGGTCTTCGACGTTTCTCGACGCCTCTCGACGATCCGTGACTCCTGCTTTAAAGGGGGTCATTCAAGAAGGATCTGTCGACGCCTCTTCGAAGAACTCGACTCCACCAGGTACATTGGGGGGGTAAAAACATTATAGGAGAGAAATAGACTATTGAACAATATATGGACTGGGCTGGTGTTATATCTCTTTATTTTACAGGTTGCCCAGGTGGGGGGATCTCCACACAGAACTGTGTCCAGTGGTAGGGGCCAGTATTCTGCCTATTGTTTCAACCCTCTGTTATCTCTCCTCTCTCTATTGCTGGTTTCCTTCTTATTGATCTGTGTGCCATTTTAACAGTATTGTGAATGCACTTTAATGAGGTCTAATATTAGTGGTACCACTTTAGAATTGTAGATATTTACCATTGCTGATTTTCCTGAGCACAAAGTGCGTTATTGTGATAAGTGTACATAACCCTTGAATATTAATTATATAAAGACTGTGTTTTCAGTAATACAGTGTGTGGACATTCCTTTGTGGGGGCTTGGGGATACACTGTACTTAAGAATCAGCCTGCATCACCTCCTGAGAAGCTAGGCCTTGATTGCTCGTCCATCGTTACCATATTAGAGAATCTTGGCTGGGGTCCTCTGTGCCTCCCCTCTACCATATAGAGAGCGGAAGTACAGACCCCCCTACCAGTCTTTACAGCTGGTGGCAGCGGTGGGATGCTTATGGTTTTAAGACTCAGTGTATAACCGTGCCACTTACAAAATATCCGCACTTTTATTAGATTAAGGTTCGGGTGTGTTCCGAATAACTGCATTACAAGCAATGGAGTCCATTGCAAATGGTAAATTGACTCGGATGAGCTTAGAGGCTCTCCAGAGTGCTTGTGAAGCCAGGGAGTTAGACTTTGTGGATAAGTCTAGGGCTGAGCTGATAGCTGCCCTGGTGGATTACCAGACTGATGGTGAAACTCTTGATGAAGTGGGGGATGCAACCAGTGAGGACTCTGCCCCTGGGGTTGTCACTGAATCTGTTTCTGGGAATGCCACCATTCCTGCTGCCTCTGTTCCAAACCCCAGCAATTCCATGGAACTTGAGTTATTAAGGATGAAATTGGCCTTTGAATATCGCAAGTTGGAAATAGAAGCTGAGCTTAAGAAAGAGGAGCTGGCACAGCAAGTGGAACTCAAGAATAGGGATCTTGCGCTCAAAGAAAAGGACACTGAATGTCAGAGAATCCAGTTAGAGAAAGCTCGGGTGGAGACTTCAGCTAGACCAATTGAGAGTGGCAGGTCCCCAGCCACCAAGTTTATGAAAGATTTGGTTGGTGTGTTTGTGGAGGGTTCAGATATCCTCCAATGGATTGAAGCGTTTGAAATGGCTTGTGCAATTCATGATGTAGATAAAAGAGATTGGGCTAAGTGTTTGTTAAGCAGAGTGCCTCAAACTGGATATGACTGTATTCTGAAGCTGAGTGTGGAAGAAAGGGGTCAGTATGAGTGTATGAAGTCTGCTTTGATTGCCAAGTTTGGCAAGACACCTACCCAATACCTTAAAAGGTTCAGGGATTTTAAGAAGAGAGAGAATGTGTCTTGGGTTGACTGGGTGAGTACTGCGCACATGAACATGATGGGGTGGATTGATGGTTACAAGGTGAAAACTTTTGTTGAGTTGTCCCACCTCTTGTTTTTTGAGCATTTTTCTGAAGCCTGTTCACCAGAGCTGCGTCAGTATGTGGCTGACCAGAACATTTTGGACCCCTTTAAGCTGGCTAGGTTGGCTGACAAGTGGGTCTCCCACCGGGTGTCCCCTAAGGACTCCAGTGGGAAGGACAAGGACAAAGAAAAGGGGGCCTCTCAGAAAGCTGAGGAGTCCCAAAAGCAGTCACAGTCGGGTAAACCAAAACCTTCCTCTCCTAAGACCCAAAAATCTAGTGGGGATAAGTCCTCTGTGGGTGGGAATAAGAGTAGTGGTCCACCTGCTGCAAAGCAGGTTCCCAGTGGTTCCAGTACCGTACCCCGCACTCCTGGCACTTGTTGGGATTGTGGGGCTCTGGATCACAAAAGGGGTGACCCCAAGTGTAAAGGTAAGGCACTTGGAGTACAGGCTGTCAGCCTGACCTACCCTTACCCCGTGTCTGAGGTGGAGGCCACTGTCCTCCCCTCCTCTACCGGAATCACCTTTGGTGCTCCGGTAGAGATTTCCTTAGTGTCCCTTGGGGCCTGGGACCAGTACGCAGAAGTACTGGCGACTATCCCACAGAACACCCGTAGGTTTTTGAGAAGTGTCCTCTTGAATGGCCAGCCTTCTACTGGTTTGAGAGACACTGGGGCAAGCATGACAGTGGTGGACAGGACCCTGCTCAAGCCAGAGGACTATGAAGGTGCTCCTCTGCAAACCACCAGATTAGCTGGTGGGCCTCCCAAATTATCACCTGTAGCCTTAGTCACACTCATGATTGGAGACAAGACAGCAAAGCTTCCTGTCCTGGTTCAGGACAATGTCCCTGCTAACATTCTGTTAGGAAATGATCTAGTAGAGTTGGGGTTGATCTCGGATGGTCTTCCCATGACTGCTGCTGCAGTCACTAGGTCACAGGTGACACCGGGTCAGGCTGTGAGTCCGGTACCCGAGCCAAAGGCGAGGCCTAAGGCAAGAAGAAGGAAGACCAAGAAGGCCACCTCTGTGGGGGGAACACCATCTCTTCCTGCTGTTCCGACAGCACCCATTGGGATCCATGCTCCGGACGGGCTGGGTCCAGTGGAAAACCCAAACTCAACTCCTGTGGGAGAAGATACAGAAGACTCTCCTGTGGGAGAGGTTCTCAACCCGGAGGATCATCCCGACCTTCAATGCTTGTTAGCTGAAGGGGGACCCTCCCGGGCAGACTTCTGTAAGGGACAGAGAGAGTGCCACTCTCTCGAGGGACTGAGGAAACAGGCCCTATCCCAGGCACAAGGAGAAGTGCCTAAGACATTCCGGATTTATTGGGAGGGTGAGCTCCTTGTTAGTGAGCCCACTAAGCCTGAACCTGGTGCCCGCAAGAGGTTGGTGGTACCCCAGGTTTACAGGCCCTTCCTACTGCAGTTGGCGCATGAGGTGCCCTTGGCTGGTCATCTTGGGACTAAGAAGACTAAGCAGAGGCTCTCTGCCCATTTCTACTGGCCACGGATGGGAGTAGAGGTGGAGTCCCACTGCAGGACCTGCCCCACTTGTCAGTTGTCTGGCAAGACTGGAGGCAGGGTCATTGCCCCACTGCAGCCATTACCAGTGGTTGGCACACCATTTGAGAGGGTGGGCATCGACATCGTCGGTCCCCTTGACCCTCCCACTTCAGGTGGACATCGGTTCATCCTGGTCTTGGTAGATCATGCCACCAGGTACCCTGAGGCCATACCCCTTCGGACTGTTACTGCCAAGGTGGTTGCCAGGGCTCTCCTGGGCATTTTCACCCGTGTTGGATTCCCCAAGGAGGTTGTCTCTGACAGAGGATCCAACTTCATGTCTAGTTACATGAAAACCATGTGGAAAGAGTGCGGGGTAACCTACAAGTTCTCCACCTCTTACCACCCCCAGACCAATGGTCTGGTTGAGAGATTTAATAAAACTCTCAAGGGCATGCTAGGGGCTTTGGAAGAACCCCTAAGGAGGAAATGGGATCTCCTCCTGCCATGCCTGCTGTTTGCTTACAGAGAGGTACCTCAAGAGGGTGTTGGTTTCAGCCCCTTTGAGTTACTCTTTGGACATCCCGTGAGGGGGCCCCTCGCCTTGATCCGAGAAGGCTTGGAAGCCACCCCTCCAGGTCCCGCCAAGCAAGTGGGGGACTATGTGTTAGGCCTCAGGCGGAGGATGACACAAATGATGGGTCAGGCAACAGCAAATCTCAAGGCCAGCCAGGAATTGAACAAGTACTGGCATGACCTTAAAGCTTCGCAAGTGGATTGGACTCCGGGACAGGAAATCCTTGTGATGGAGCCTACCAAGCCTAGAGCTTTGGCAGACAAGTGGACTGGACCCTTCAGGATCATCTCCAAGATGGGCGAAGTCAATTATCTGGTTGACATGGGAGCCTCTGGGGTAGCCCCCCAGGTATTCCATGTCAACAGGCTCAAGCCTTTCCACAGACGAGCGGAGGTCTCATGTCTCTTGCTAGCTTCAGGGCAAGAAGAGGATGAGAGTGAGCCCCTTCCTGATTTGCTGCATAGCAACCCTCAGGATGGCTCAGTGGAGGGAGTACAACTCTCTCCCGATTTGACAACGGAGCAGCAGAGGGCCTGCAGGGCTTTGCTCCAGCCGTATGCCTCTCTGTTTTCACTGACACCGGGCCTTACACCGTGGTGTAAGCACGAAATTGACACTGGTGACAGCGTGCCTGTCAAGAGCAGGAGCTATCGTATGTCAGATACCGTCAAAAACCACATCCAGGCTGAGGTCGCCAAGATGTTGGATCTGGGTGTTATTGAACCCTCAACCAGTCCCTGGTCCAGTCCAGTGGTCCTTGTCCCCAAGGCAAGTTCCCAGGCGGGTACCAAAGATTGGAGGTTCTGTGTGGACTACCGAGGAGTCAATGCCGTCACCAAAACGGACGCGCACCCATTGCCCAGGGCT
Source organism: Ambystoma mexicanum (assembly GCF_040938575.1). Classification (NCBI taxonomy): domain Eukaryota; kingdom Metazoa; phylum Chordata; class Amphibia; order Caudata; family Ambystomatidae; genus Ambystoma; species Ambystoma mexicanum. The sequence goes on from NC_090929.1 coordinate 186,912,791, forward strand.
GATGAGCTCGTGGACACCATAGGTGCTGCCAAGTTTGTGAGCACCTTTGACCTTACCTCAGGCTATTGGCAAATAGCTCTGACGGACCATGCCAAGGAAAAGACGGCTTTCTCAACACCTGAGGGACTCTACCAGTTTAGGGTCATGCCTTTTGGGTTGAAGAATGCCCCTGCCACCTTCCAGAGATTGGTCAACCATGCGCTCAGTGGGCTGGAAGCCTTTTGTGTGGCTTACTTAGACGACATTGCCGTCTACAGTTCCACCTGGGAAGAGCATTTGACACATCTGGATAAGGTGTTGCAGGCCTTGAAAAGGGCTAACCTCACTATCAAGGCCACCAAGTGCCAGATAGCTCAGGGGAAAGTTACCTATCTTGGTCATGAGGTAGGAGGGGGTCAAATCCAACCTCTCTCCAGTAAAGTACAGGACGTACAGAACTGGGAGACTCCCACTACTCAAACCCAGGTGAGAGCCTTTTTGGGCCTCACTGGGTACTATCGCAATTTCATGGCAGACTATGGAACCATAGCTGCACCCCTGACGGCTCTAACTTCGCCCAAACAGCCTAGGAAGGTTAATTGGACTGAAGACTGTCAGAGGGCCTTTGATGGCTTGAAAGAAAGTCTGTGTAGGGCACCTGTGTTGTGTGCGCCTGACTACAGCCGACCCTTTATCGTCCAGACGGATGCCTGCGACACCGGAATTGGAGCTGTCTTGTCCCAGTTAGATGACAAAGGGAGAGAACATCCTATCATATTCATCAGTAGACAACTCAAGGGTAGAGAACTTAGGTGGGCTACTGTTGAAAAGGAATGTTTTAGTATAGTTTGGAGCCTTAGGCGTTTTAGGCCCTACCTTACGGGGTCCACCTTCAAGGTCCAAACAGATCATAAGCCCCTGAAGTGGCTTATGCAGATGAAGGGTGAGAATCCGAAATTGCTCAGGTGGTCGATTAGCCTACAAGGGCTAGACTTCACCATAGAGCACAGACCAGGGAAGAGTCACGATAATGCAGATGGCCTTTCCAGAAGGTATGTTGACCGTCTGGATGAGGGTGTCTATCCCGTGGGAGATTAGGCACCCTCCACCTCAGTCTGGGGGGGGCGACTGTGATGCCGGAAATGCATCTGAGGGACAGGGCCTCTGAATCCTTGTCCTTTTTCTGTTTTTATCGTGTGTTCTGTTATGTTTTCTGCCCAGGAGTCCATTTGCGACTCCTGGCAGTGCAGCTCTCTCTTTTGGTTTGGTGAACAGACCCATGGGATACCCTTATGGCACCCCTGGGTAGGGGTACAACCCTGTGCCCCTAGTGTATGTTTTTGGGCACCTGTGGGTGGCCCACAGAGCAGGGTATGGGCTGGTGGCAGCTCCATGCTGAATTGGACAGGTGCTCTGGGTGTCCTCCATTTTGGGATACCCAGGCCCTGCCATTGGGATCAGTTGATTCCTGATAGAAAACAAGATGGCCCCTGTGGCCTCTTGCTTTCTATTGCCTGTTGTCTTGTTTTTCCCAAAGTCCTGGGAAGCCCTGGCTCTGTCCCTTCCCCCTGGCTGGCTGTTGGGTGGAAGTTCCATATATGGTGTTGTTGTGAAGGCCCAGCTAGACTGACTGGAGCCTTCCCTTTGACTGTATGTTGTGGGTACCTCCTGTGGGTGGGACCTGGGTGAATGGAGTGTGTGACCAATATACACTTCTTGTTGTGGTTGTCTGGTTTCTGGCATGTGAGACAAAGACTGAGACAGCCCTGCCCGAAACTGGCCTGAATGCAGTGTGTAGTGTTGAATGGCTGGGTACTTGTCCCAATCCACATTCCTTGTTGTGAGTGTCTGAAAGGGAGGAGTGTGGCCTGAATGCACTGTGTGCCTGATTGGCTGACTGACTGCATGAATGCCCTTCTGTGTGATTGGCTGCTGTGTGTGTGCCAGCAGTGTGGATGAGAGACAGAATAGTATATCTGGGGACCTCTCACCACTGGAAATTGTTCAGAAGCATTCAGAAGCTGAGTCTCCACTCAAGAGTAACTGGATTTGCTGATCCTCGACGTCCAGCTGGAAGAAGAAGACTTGCTGTGGCATTTGCTTCGACGGAACTGAAGGTTGTCGAAATCGTCGAGGACTGACCCGAGAGAGGACCTGGCTAGGCGCCCTCTTCCCGTGCTCCGAGGGACCATCGAGCACCGCTGAATCTTCGCCGAAGCGCCCTGGAAGTCAGACCCTCGAAAGGCTGCCGACCCGAGACGGGACCGCCGAGGAGATCGAAGTGAAGCACCCGGACATCGACGCCGTCGAAGTCCATTGCCGTCGACCAGGGTTCGCAGGTCTGTGTAACCGCTGGAGGCCCGTCGAAGTTGTGTTGCCCAGCCGTGGGAACCACTTGACGCCGAGCCGCCGACGACCGGAGCCGTCCGCTCCTTGCCTAAGAACATTTCAATCGAAGGACTCCCTCGACCGCATCGTCGACCGCTTATCCTGCCGGAGAAAGTCGAGGACGACCAACGCGCCGAGGAGAAACCTGCCGGTGGGTTTCCCGCCACCCAACGACCTCAAAGACTCGGACGACCCGACGCCCTTGCTGGGCTTCCGTCTCCACAATCTTTGCGGTCCAGAACTATTGTCATCGAGGTGCCCCGCACACCTCCGCCTTGCAGGACGCCGACGCCCCGACGCCGACGAGCACCGCTCGGACGAAGCTGCCGCCTCTTTGACATCGTTCTACCTCGTTTGTCGACGGACGTTCGACGCCCCGTGCCTCCCGCTTGAAAGGGAAGGCATTCAGGAAGGGCCGTCGATTCCCCGTCGCCGAACCCCGAGGTCTTCGACGTTTCTCGACGCCTCTCGACGATCCGTGACTCCTGCTTTAAAGGGGGTCATTCAAGAAGGATCTGTCGACGCCTCTTCGAAGAACTCGACTCCACCAGGTACATTGGGGGGGTAAAAACATTATAGGAGAGAAATAGACTATTGAACAATATATGGACTGGGCTGGTGTTATATCTCTTTATTTTACAGGTTGCCCAGGTGGGGGGATCTCCACACAGAACTGTGTCCAGTGGTAGGGGCCAGTATTCTGCCTATTGTTTCAACCCTCTGTTATCTCTCCTCTCTCTATTGCTGGTTTCCTTCTTATTGATCTGTGTGCCATTTTAACAGTATTGTGAATGCACTTTAATGAGGTCTAATATTAGTGGTACCACTTTAGAATTGTAGATATTTACCATTGCTGATTTTCCTGAGCACAAAGTGCGTTATTGTGATAAGTGTACATAACCCTTGAATATTAATTATATAAAGACTGTGTTTTCAGTAATACAGTGTGTGGACATTCCTTTGTGGGGGCTTGGGGATACACTGTACTTAAGAATCAGCCTGCATCACCTCCTGAGAAGCTAGGCCTTGATTGCTCGTCCATCGTTACCATATTAGAGAATCTTGGCTGGGGTCCTCTGTGCCTCCCCTCTACCATATAGAGAGCGGAAGTACAGACCCCCCTACCAGTCTTTACACCTACCACGCACTTGCTATTAATCCTTGTACCTCCACCTCTTCACAAACGCCATCTATTATTTTGCACTAAATGATATCAAGTGCCTGCGCCTGATGCTTGAAGGTATTGCAAGAATCTGCTCTATGCCCCGTGCTCTAAAAACTGCATTTGTCTGCTAACATACAATTTACCCCAGCCCAACATGTACCTACGCTATGCTTGCTAGTTTGTGATACGGTTTAATGGCTACTACACTTTAAGTGGTTTGTATGAGAGTGTTGCAGCCCTTGGTACTAAATCTACATTATGTATCTTGATCCTAGTGCTGAGCACGGCCCTAACATAGCACAAATAGCCTTTCAGCTTGCATATTAGGATGTTATCCTTACGACACACTCCAGCTATGTACTTTAGACTCTAGCGTCATTTTCAAATTTGATGAGTCTTTACGGCTTCTTAGTTTAGAATGCACATGTACACATTATGATCACCGCACTATTAACCATTGTGTTCGCTGTTTCGATTGTTTAGCTTAGCCCTACTTCTAGGCTTCAACCGTTTATATTAACCCACTGTGTTGGTGCTTGCTCTGACTACTTTGCATTCTGTGTCCTGCCACCACGACCACTTGCTCACACCGACAAGATATAATTAACACTATATCCAACACTATATCCTCACGTATTGTGCTGTGCCACACTTCACCCAATTAGTCCTATTTGCTTAGAGCCTAGATCTAACTCGTAGCGTCAGTGTGCTCCCGCCATCACCTACCGCAGGCTGGTGCGACCCATCTTGCACCCAAGGTGCCTTGCACCGCCATCATGCTCCTTAGGGCCTTCCATATTCTCTATTACATCTTGGCCATACAGGCAGCCAATATTGTTCAAATATTGATTGTGACAACACCCTCACTTCCCCCACGAGCGCAACTCACCCAGCTGCTCTATAGTCTTATCCATCTTACCCCCCACCACCAGATACTGTCCAGTTTGGTCCCTACAATGGGCCCCATGACCACCACCACTGGTCTACACTACACCAACAACCACACAACCAATACCTTAATAACCCTGCTCTATGGTTGGAACACTTTGCAAGGAAAACCACTCTGAATCAACCCTGCTCCCTCTCGCTTAGAAACAAGAGATTAGGCACCAGACTCTGCCTACTATAAACCCGCAGTAACAATTCCAAGCAAACGTTACATACAACACTTTGCTCACCCCCTCCTACCGCTACTCAAAAATCCACTAATACAGCTGCTAAACCGCCACAGATCAAGGGTGCCCTTATCAACGCCAGATCTCTTCCAGCTCACGCACTAGACATTGCAGACCTCATCACAACCTCGGATCTTGACTTTATTGCCATAACTGAAACATGGCTACATGCCACATCCGGACCTTCAATGTCCTTGGCCTTACCGCCAGACTATGGCATCACACGATGCGATCGCATCACTGCCCAATCCAGAGGCAGTGGAGTGGCCTTCATTCATAAATACTCTCTTGGTCTAAGAGTTTCGACCAACTCCAAACTTGAGTCAGCCGAGCTACTCACTGTTAAACTACCACTAACGCCCAACCAAACGGCCACCCTCCACCTCATCTACAGGCCCCCAGGTCCTGCACCCTCCTTTGTCGGTGAAATATCCACCCTTCTCCTCGACAAAACTAAAACCAACTCGCAAATTATCATTCTAGGAAACCTTAATCTGGGATTTGGCAACCCGAAAGATTCCACTGCATTGGATCTGGAGAACGCACTAACTGACTTTGGCTTCACCATGCACATTCATGAACCCACTCATTCCAAAGGTAGGACCCTTGACTGGTTAGCCAGCTCCAATTGTAATATTAATGTCCTCTCCAACACCTCTTGCTTATGGTCTGACCACCACATCATCACCTTTAATATTGAAGCAATCCCAGGTGTCCTGACTATGATAGCTCCAGCCCTCCCCACTAGAAATAAAAGGGACATAACCAAGGAGAAACTTCTATCATTGATACTCCCATCTCTCAATGCTGCCTCACACTCCTGCACGGATCCTACTTCCCTAGCAGACACCTACAACCTTAGTATGCTCACGGCTATAGACTCTATTGCCCCCATCAAACCAAGGAAGTCTAAACCATGCGCACACCTTAACTCTTGGTTTACACCACAGTCAAGAGTGCTCCGCAAAGCTAAACACTGTGCTGAAAATCATTGGAAAAGCCACCCTTCCGATGAGCACAAAGATGGTTTCTTCCGTGCATCCCGCACCTACAAAGAAGCCATCATCACTGCTAAAAAGGAGTCCTTGAATAACCACATCGTGCAAGCTGATTCGAACACAAAAGAACTTTTTAAGATCCTAAAAGAGCTTGAAACTCCAGCCACCCCCCCAGACACCTGCACTAAAGATAGTAAATGGTGTGCCAACATCCAGTCAGCTCTACTGAATAAAATCTCTATTCTACAATCTAAAATTAAAGACAAACAAGACAGTCTGAAGCTGGACCACCGTCCACCTACCCCTGTAAGGGTCCTCCCTCTAGACTCTTCTAATATTAAACGCTTTGCCTTCTCCCCTCTCACTATTGCTGAGGTAGAAAACATCATCCTGAGAATCAAACCATCTAACTGCCAAGGTGATCCAGGCCCCACTCCCATCATTAAGGAATCCGCCCATGATTTGGCCCCATTCATCACGGCCTTCATCAACTCCTCCTTTAAAATAGGCATTGTCCCTGACAACCTCAAGGACGCATGGGTGATCCCTAGACCCAAGCATTCCCACTAACTTCAGACCCATAACCACCGTCCCGTTCTTGCGTAAAATTCTAGACCGTGCAGCATACCTACAGATCCAAGGCTACTTGGAATCCAATAATCTTCTAGGTCTACGACAACCTGGATTTTGCCCTAGACGTGGGACTAAAATGGTTCTGGTAGATCTAAAAACCCAAATTGAATTATTGAATGACAAGGGCAAACTGGCAATGCTACTTCTCCTCAACCTTTCTGCGGCTTTCGATTTGGTCAACCATCAGATCTTATGCAAGCACCTTCACTCTGCAGCCCATTTCTCGACCTCAGCCACGGCCTGGATCAAATCGTTTTTGAGTAACAAATCCATGAGAGTCTTCTCCTCGTCCGCAGCTGCGGACCCCACTCCAATTCACTACGGCGTTCCTCAAGGATCCTGCATGTCATCTACACTTTATAACGTCTTCACTAAACCGCTCTTTGATGTACTTGACTATCTGGGTGTCTCCTACACAAACTATGCTGACGACACCCAGATACTCATTCCCATCACTGGAGACTATTTAGTTGACACCAAGGCCCTGAATGACGTCTACCTGGTCATCCAAGCCTGGATGGCCCAACACCAACTATGGCTCAATGACGATAAAACGGAGCTCCTCATCTTGGGCTCCTCGCAGCGCCTTAGCAAACTAGAGCCTTCCTACCAGTCCTTCATCATAGATGGTAATGCCATCAAAGTCTTGAAAGACACAAAAACTCTAGGCTTTTACCTTGACGCCACTCTATCCTTATCTCAACAAATAAATGCAGTCAGATCAGCCTCTGCATACACCTGTAAACTCATTGCAGCCTGCAGACCGTTTCTGACCACTCCGAATAGTGTCACACTTGCCAGAACCCTCATTATGTCTTAATTTGTCTATTGCAGTGCCCTCTACTTAGGAACTAGCCAAGTGAACCTGAATAAACTACAAATCACCCAAAACAACGCTATTAGAGCAGCCTTAAACATCCTGCGTAAACACCACATCTCCAAATCTAGAACTAACTTACATTGGGTACCTGTCAAGCACAGAATCTTACTCTAAACACTTGCCCTCACGCACAAATGCCTGGCTAACAAGCCCCCCCTTACCTCTGCAGTCAGCTTTCCCTCCATTCTTCCACCCGACCTCAAAGAACCGCCCAGACCCGTTGTCGAGCGATCCCCAGGTTCAAACTCCAAAAAGCGGGGGGCACGAGCTTCCCTGTTCTAGCCTCCAAGTTATGGAATGCCCTCCCGTCACCATCAGATCTGAAGACTCATTTAACACCTTCAAGTCTAAAATGAAATCATGGCTTTTCAATCACTACTGAGACCCCTATACATGCTCTGCACACTACCGCCTACAAGCACCGGCCCATTGATCCTTGCTTGTTGTACTTTCCCGACTGTATGCCTCATGTCAACATTCTTTGTAAATCATGTATATAGCCATGATTGCATATTATCTATGTATATAATTATGTATGTATATAAGCTTTCTATGTAACTCTGCAGAAGTTGCGCCCTGATGCCTCCGGGCCGGATGGTGCGTGTTATAAATAAACAAAACATAAAATACAAATTGTGCTCCCCTATAGCGCAAAAATCTTCTGTAAAAGGAACCACTTCTGGCACCCCAGAGAATCCTTCAGCATTCATGGCATTGCCTGACATACTTTATTTCCCTTCCTGGATGCAGGATTTGGTCGCCCCTGTGTCTACAAGAAAGTAAAAAGTCTTCCCACCTATCGTCACACCTATGCGTGGTTCCTCTGCAGGGTTGGGTCTAATCGATAGGATGGAACTCATCAAGTCCATCTGTGGACTGTCCTTTGGAGGGTATAATAAAATTCTGTTCCACAGGAATGGGTTGCCCCCACCACTGTCCCATCATTTGGTTGTGTGCTGTTTTGCATCTGTGGTAGTTGCTGTGCCGTGTATGCATGTTGTGTGTTACCCTGCATCTGTGGCATCTGCGGTACCTGCAAATACTGCTACATAGGTACTTGCATTTGTGGTGCCTGTGTCATGGGCTGGTGTGTCTGTGGGTATGTGTTTGGTGTCTCTCCTTGTTGTAGTGGCTAGTACTGGGTGTAATACTCATTCTGGTCCCCCTGGGATGCTTGTTGGTATTGCATCCGCCCAATATTTTGTGCCCCTCCCCTGTTTTTGCACACCCTCGAGATATGCCTTATCTGTCTGCACACCCAGCATTGGGGTGGTTCTCTGGCCCGCCTTTGGAACCCCCCAGAAAATCCCTCTGTGCCCTGTTGTGTTTGCTGCCCATATCCTGGGAACCTCCCCAGGAATCCCCCGTGATTCTGCTGCATCTGATGCCCGGACCCGCATCCTCTAGGTGGCCCCCCTCTTCATCAAAACCCAGGCTGTGTATCTCCCTGCCCCATGAATCCACCTCCCGTGGGCGGTGGTGTGCACTGCATCTGTGATGCCCCCTGTCCTCCTGGGCTCATCAGTACCGCCCCTTCCATTCCTCCTGATTTCTTTCCTCATGCTTTTTCATTGCATTCTCTTGCAATAACTTACAGTAGTGTACTATCGTGAGCTGTATTTCTGACCAAGGCTTTGCCTCCATCCCCACCAATTTCTTCAGTTGCCTTTGCATCTCTTCTGGTGTGAGAAACCTGAGGGTACACTCCTGAGTAAATGTTTTAGCCCCCTGAATAAGCATAGAAGAGGTTCAACCTCCATTACATCTATAAGTGACTCAGAGGAATCACAGTTGGAACAATGCCTAGGTTGTGGAGAGTGGGGCCACGTTATGATGATCTGCCCTGAAAGCATAGAAGAGGAATTAATGGACACTCATGAGAAGAAAAGAAAAATAGAGAGAGAAAAGGAAAGCAGAGAACTCTTGAAATCATCTCCTCTACCAGTCCTCATCAACCCAGAGGAACTTGGAAGTTCCAACAGTGATAATCAAGGTTATATGCTGGAATTCCTGGACCAGCAATCGGGGTGTTCCACAATGGAATCTCCAAGTAAAACACTGTGGTCCAACCAGCATAGCGAAGGGAATGTGAGAAACCTGTGGGTACCCTCGTGATTAAGACCGGAGAATCCCTTATCCGGGTGGGCAGGACACGGCCATCGCTGTTGGATTCAGTTCCTGGGGGTGGACCGGTGAGGGAGGATCATCTGGGTAGGGGAACCCGTGGTCAACCTCGGGGAAAATACCCCATGCGAGATGCGGTATAACATAGGGGAAGAAGACAAGGAGGAACAAGTCCCTGAAGTTTTTATAGGCCACTCTAGATCAACCTCCCTTCCACCCAATGAATTTCCCTTCCCAAAATCCAACAACCCCTTCACATCGGGGTAAACCTACTAGGTATCCAAACCCTGCAGCCGTGGGAACCTATATCTCACAGAATCCCTGTTGTCCTGTTGTCTACCTGAGCACTCCCAGTCATTCTTCTCACTGTCCCTCTGATTATTATTTCCTGAACTCCCAGTCTGCTTTAATCAAACACTACCATTCCCATAATCCCCCTTGTTCATTTCAAGATAATAATCACGGTCATTTCCATTTGTTCCACAAACCCTACCCCGTAGGATATTTGGAAAGTCTACCACCCCCCTCTTTTGATACAAACACTTTCTCTCACTGTGACAGACAGAGGACTAAAACCAAAGCCTCTTACCTAACATATATTCCGACACACTGGTCAGGCAGAGTCAGGCAATTGACAATAACCATGCACACCTGATGGCCCTGTACCTTCCCCGCAGGGATAAAAGGTGGAGCACAAAAGCACACTTTGAGGAAGGTCGAACGCACGAGCAGACAGCTACACCAAACTGGCAGTTTAAAAGGTGAAGAAAGGCTGTGAGACCAGGAAGGAAGACAAAGGGGGAATTGCCCTTGCCCTTTTTTTTAACTCATGTCTGCAAAACCTCTGAAAGACAAATCATTAGACCGGGAGTTGCAGCTTGATAATGCAGGTGGAGAGGTAAGCTGGCTACTATGGTACTATCCTTGACTCCAGAGATCTGAGAAGCCAACGGGTTCAGCACAGCCGGCGAGTTGGAAGAAGCTGACAGCAAACTGAAGTGTGTGAGCCCTAGGATGCAAGTAGCAACATTTATGAACGAGAGGAATTTGCAAGACAAATAGCTTGTTTGTATGTTTTGAACTTTAAAGAAAGCACAGTTGAAGTCCAAGTGCTGAGGGATATGGCGCCACGTGGGTGCGGATTCGAAAAGGCTCTGACCGGGACCTTATTGAAACTACAAGAACCAGTAGGCCCTAGGAAAGGGTGGCGTAAGGCATCAGAGTGGTCCTACAATGATTACGTGAAATCCCTACTACAATAAAAAGTCTCTGACCAGATGCCAAAGGAAAGCTAGGCGTGGGCAACCCACTTTCCAATAAGGTTGTGAACTGTAAATTGAGGCAAGTGTGAACCCGACAGAGGAATGCTAAGAGAAAGCTAGGAGAAGGAAAATCTGAACTGTGCTAAAGGAAGGCTGTACTGGACCCGACAGAGGGAGGCCCAAACTGTGAGAAGGATCCTAGCCCGACAGAGGGAGATCCTAGGGGCAAAGAGCAATCCCCCAAGGTGCAAGACCACAGAGAGAACTTTTGTTTGTAAGATTGTTTACGAATCAAGAGTATTACACCCGTGAACTGTGTGCCGACAAGAGTGAACCCGGTCGAGGGTTGTCCGCAGCTGGAAGTTGTTTAAAGGACATTTTAATATGACAAGCAATATTTGAAAGGCTGTAGTGAACCCAACATAGTGAGGCCCATATTGCAAGAGGGATCTGAACCCGGTGGAGGGAGATCCGAGGGGCGGAGAGCAATTGCCCAAGATACAAAAGTACTGAAGAAACTTTTTATTTGTCTATTTATTTCTTTGAATCAGCTTGCCTTCTAAGACAAGAGACTTTGGCAAGAAGGAGACATAGGGCCTCATCACGACTTTGGCGGTAACCCTTAAAATCGGCGGTAATGCTATTAGCACCGATTTTAAGGGTCCGTCGGATCACGAGTCGACATGCCGCCGGCGCCATTACAGCCGGCGCAAGTACAGCCGGCTGTACAAGCGCCGGCCATAACAGTGCCAGGAACCATTCGTGCTAAAACATCAGCAATCACGAGTCTGGCGTAGGCACTATTAGTGCCCGAAAAGTGGCGGATAATCCACCGAAAATACCTCCAGAAAAAAGCTGGAGGTAACAGAACACAGGCCACAGAAATAAGGGCCCAGGTGGAACCAATGCAAATCAGAGGCCTACAAAGGAGCCACCCATGCACAATACACCCTCCCCAACACCATTACACCAGCAAGAGCAGGGAGAAGACAGCAATCAGGACCCAGGTGGAACCAATGCAAATCAGAGGCCTACAAAGGAGCCACCCATGCACAACACACCCTCCCCAACACCATGCTGCCATTGGGGATGAGGGGAAGGAGGGGGAGAGCAGCACCAGCAAGGCGGCCTGCCATCCCCAGGGTCAGGCCAACACCCTGGGCCCTGACTGATAGTCAGTTGGTGACAGAATACGGCTGGACAGGGCAACCATCACCCAGTTGCTGGACACAATCCAGGGTGACATTGGCAGCCGCATAGCCACCAGCATGGCAGTACCTCCCCTAGTGAAGCTCGTGTCTGTGCTTCAATTTCTTGCGACTGGCAGCTACCAACATACCGTTGCCATGATGCATGGAATGGCCCAGTCCACATTCATTGCCATGCTGGGACAGGTGCTTTATGCACTATTGAATCATGTGAACTAACACATTGCTTTGCCAGCCACACATGGCACAGGTGCACCAGCTGAAGGGTCAATTCTATGCCATTGCCCAAGTCCAGAATGTAATAGCAGCCCTGGACTGCACACATGTGGCACTCGTACCACCCCAGGCACATGAGGCTGCCTACAGAAACCGTAAACAGTACCATTGCCTCAACCTGCAGATGACATGTGGTCCTGACCTCACCTTCAGCCACTGCTGTGCCCGCTACCCAGGATCCACCTACGACTCCATGGTCCTGCGCAACAGTACCCTGCCGGCGTACATGGAAAGGCACCCAGGCCAAAACACATGGCTACTGGGTGAGTACAAATGTATACTATAAAGCATGTCAATCCACAACTGATGGTGCCTGTCACAGAATCCATTATTCCCAATAGGCAGCAGCATTACTGCAGCATTCACATTCAAGCACCTTGAACGATAAACCTTGGACATGTCCAACACAGCAGAACACACCCATGCAGGATGGAAGACATGTGGCGGCCGAGTGACATATGGAAGCCCCACCGCAATAAAGCCTCCTGTGTGAGTAGCAACATGGCTCCCAACACTGAGACAGTACAGAAATCCCACCCTGGCCATCCGACAGTAATGAAATTCCAAACCATAAGCTGGAACATCCACAAATGCACCACACATAAGTAGGCCGAGTAATGACAATGTACATCCCACGAACACTGTCCCCAAAATGGCCAGGGAAATGCATGGAGAACAGTACAGAATAGTGACAACCAGCAAATGCAACTGTAGTCAAATGGATTTGCAATGACACATGAGGCAGCCACTTCTGTCATGCAGAAGTAGATGGAAGGGCCCCCTTATCCTGCGACAAGTGAATGAGTACTGTTACATACAGGAACATAGGCGTCCCAAGCGGAGAGTACCCCATTGATTCAATCGTGCCCGTAGGACAGCACACTCCACAATGTCATAGGCCAAATGACAAATATGGCAAAATCACACTGATGACAGAGTTCTGTACACCCACTGGACTTACCTTGTCCCCATACCGGCTTTCTCTCCCCTGCAGGTGATTCTGGATATCCCCAGTACACATAGCTCATGACCCCTGTGCGTTACCCACACACGGCGGCGGAGCGGGCACACAACCTGCTGTGGCAGAAATGTGCCACTGCCCCCTGATGCTCATGTGCAGCCACCTGAGGATGGTAGTGAGGGCAATGAAGTGCCAGAAGGTGTTGAACATGCACAAAGGATTGGGCTAAGGGAGGGGAGGTTGGCAAGACAGGGATTGATAGATGGTTTCTTTTAGAAATGGGTTATGGGTAAATTGGAAATATGTCACTTCAACATTAAATTGCATTAGTAACAATCACTACTGTCCATGCATTGTGATTTTTCTAACGTGATTTATTTTCAGTCCAACAAACCCCCCTCACCCAGTAAACACCCAGCACACAATCCCCCTCCCCCCAGTAAACACCCAGCACACAATCCCCTCTCCCCCCAGTAAACACCCAGCACACAACCCCCCCAGTAAACACCCAGCACACAATCCCCCCTACCCCCAGTGAACTACGCCCAACTGTGCAGATAGGCACATGTGTCTTATCAGGGCACCAACAACGATGTCATACACCACTAGGATGGTTGTGGGCGCTTTCCTTTTCCGGGCCCCTCTGGTGTGCGTGCTCTTAGATGGCGCATGGACCGGCGCCTAGGAGATGGCTCAAGGGATCCCTCCATGGGTGTGGTCGATGTCGAAGGGACTGAAGAGGCGGCCATCATGTGCTGTCGCATGAGGTTGTTTCCCTCCCTTGTTTGCTCAGCAAGTGCTGAGAATGCCTCCGTCAGCTCCCTCACTCGTTGCCCGAAGCCTGTCAGGGCAGCGGTACATTGTTCAACGACTCTGCATTTGCGCGCATTCTCCCGTGCTATGTATTTGCACCCATGCCGTATAGATGCACTGACAGCCTTGATATGCCAGCTCTGCACCTTGGCCATTGATTCCACCCTGGCCTGTTTTGCCTCAATAATGTTGAGTCGGTCCATCACTGCTGCCCCAGTGACGAAGGGCACCCCTGGTGTGTCATGTGTTGGCCTGGGACTTGTGTGCTATCGGGTGGGGGGGGTGCATGGCGACATGGCGCCAGCTTGGACAGGGCTGCCTGGCTCAGAGTGCCGGTCTTCTGGGCTGCCATATGATGGCATCTCCACGTCCGGCTGTGGTGTGCGGACACGACGCACAGGCACATGTTGACTTAGTGCATGGTGTGTGCCTGGGCTTGGACTTCCCTGGGGTGTGACCATCCCTTCGGCCTCACTGTTTCCGGGAGAGTGCTGTCCTCCGGCATGATGGCCACGTGGAGGTGTTGCTCTCACGTCGGGCTCAGATCCAGACCTCTGTCCCCCAGCATCGGGGCTGTGACTGGTGGCTTGGGGTGAGCTGTCGGTGGCCTCCCTGCGGCCATGTGGCTGCTGCTGCTGTCTGGTGGGGCTGCTTTGGGGTGAAGTGGGTGTTGGCCTGGGTCATTTCCCTTCCGTACAGCCTCTTTGTGGGGTGGTGGTGCTGGTGGAGGCACACTGCCGTGGGCGCTGTGTTGGTGTGGCCTCCTCCCCATCATCTTCGTCCCGTTGGGATCGTCGTGTGCCTGTTGGGTACATAGGGTGTGGTTTTAGTTCAATGCTACATATATTTGTGTGATGCAGTTCATGCCAACAAGTGTGATTGAGGACAGTATCAATCACGCATTCAACTTGCATTCTGTTCAGTCGCCATGTGGTGCTGTTGTGAGTGTGTATGGAGGTACACTGCATGGGAATGTTGGAGTGACAAGATTACATGTGTGGTTGGGGTGCACTGCGCTCTGGGTTTTGGGGGTGTATTCATACACACTCAAACTCTACGTAGCTGTCCTATGTCTATGGATGTCTATCCCTTGCCCCTGTCATTCATGCACTGCACGTGCAGGGTCGTCTAGGCAGCACTACGGTTCAATGGATGTAGGCCTCACTTATGGGTGTATGCAGTACCTCACACACATTTCTTCGCATTCATTCACTCAGGGTCTGCATGTGTGGTACTTTCAGCTGCATGCATTCGGGAGTGGGACTCACCTGCATTTGGGTCGATGCCAGTGCCCACCTCTGCTCCACCAATGCCCTCGATGGTGCCAACATCTATCAGGGCTGTCATTTTCTCCTCCCAAGGTGTGAGTTCGGGTGGGGGTGGTGGTGGGCCTCCTCCAGTGGCCCTTCATGCACTCCGGTGCTGTGACAGGATGCCACGGACTCGCACGCGCAGGTCGTTCAGGTGCTTGCGACAATTCTCCCCATCCCGGGGCACACGCCCCACAGCACTGACCCTTTGGCTGATTGATCGCCAAATTTGTGCTCTGCACTGGCCACTTGTTTTGCGCTGCTGCAGCTCCTCATGGTGTATCTCGGCCTCTTCGACCAGTACAGTTAGCTCCTGGTCACTGAATCTGGGCTTTCGCACCCTGTCCAGGGCGGTCTTGCCCCTAGTGCGCTCCTGAGACATGTTTTGGGGTTGGATGGCGTGGATGGCTTCCAGGGGCTGTGATATCCGACGGATTGTGATTTCATAGATGGCCGCCGCTTTATTTCCCGTTCCGGTGGTGACACGTTTCCCACACGCTATGAGCGCGCTCTCATAGCGCACGCTATGAGCGCGCTATGGCGGTACTGCACGGTGTGCCGGATTTAAAGGTCCGCGCTATTCACGATACCGCCATGGACCGGGGCGCGTGCACGATAACTCGTGATCTGGCGGATTATCCGCCGGGGGCCTTGACGTTACCGCTATTTACGTCCGGCGGATAATTTGCCGCATTACCGCCGAAGTCGTGATGAGCCCCATAGTCTCTGAAGGTTTTGATATCGTTGAACTGAACTGTGAACCTCGTGCTGACGAGGCCAAGGAGTGTTCTGTGCTCGAGAGTCCCGCATTGTGCCTTGCTTCAAACGTGAGGAATGGAGACCCAGCCATACCATCCTGATTTATCATTTTATGAACACTTCTTTCTTTTCTGGTGAATATTATCCCACACTCTTTTTGTAATTTCGTAGTAAGGATTGGCAATCGTTTTATTTTGTATAGGCCCTGAGGCCACTAGGACTGCCTTATTATTATTTGATGGTCGTAGCTTGCTTCCATCTTAGATATAGGTTTAGATTAAGCATTTATCTCACCCGTTATAAAGTTCAATACTTTACTGCACACCGGAAGTGCCTGGAAGTGCTGTTTGGGCTGTTACCCTCCATGTCCACAGTCTCCTGCGCCCCTCTCTAAAGGATTTGTTTGCTGCCTCGAGACGCCATCTGTGAGAGAAAGCACTGTGCTCCCCCGGCGCTCGCAACATGGAGGAGATCCTGCATCTCATGACCCAAGAACTGCCTCCTAGAAAGAGGAACGCCTTTCACCTCCTCTCTGCCCACCCCTGAACAGCCTACATTATGGCATAGGTCTGCGCACCCCGGAAGTGCCTGGAAGTGCTGTTTGGGCTGTTACTCTCCATGTCCACAGTCTCCTGCACCCCTCTCTAAAGGATTTGTTTGCTGCCTCAAGACACCGTCTGTGAGAGGAAGCACTGTGCTCGCCCAGCGCTCGCAACATTGAGGAGGTCCTGCAACTTGTGACCCAAGTCATTACGCTCACTGTTTGTGTTATACTTGGCTCTTGACTTTTTGAGACTCATTTACCTGCTCTGCTGATCTTTGGGACATTACTTGTGTAACTGGTGATCCTTGGGACATTACTGCACTTTCTGGACGTAGCGCTCTTCCCTTGACATAAGCATGCAACTTTTCCTTTGATTCAAAGTCACCAAACGAATACTAAAGCGTCCCTCTTTTGTTTTCATTTTCTCTAGCAACTGCCTCCTAGGCTTAAGAACGCCTTTAACCTCCTCTCCGTCCGCCCCCTGAACAGCCTACATCACGGCATGGGTCTGCGCACCCGCGCACGCAACCCAGAAGTGCCTGGAAGTGCTGCTTGGGCTGTTCGGGAGTTGAGGGTGGTGAGGTGACGCCTAGGGAATTAACATTTATCATTCACCAGCGTTAAAGTGTTATTGCTATTTGAGCCTTGTGGCTACTGCATGGTGATTCTAGCTATATATGATACGCCCTGCTGATTGTTGCAGACTGAATAATTGCTTTTTAACTTGTTACTAAAAAGAACAGTGACGGGTGCAAGTAGCAAGGGTGGCAAGCCACTGAATTCATCTACCTATTAACCTGTGTCTGTGAGGAATTATGGCCAGTGGTTTAAGAAGTGGGAAGGTATGTGAAATGATATCAAAGCCTGTAAATGCTACTGAGGATAAAACACTGCAAACCCCCAATAGGCACAATAATGGTAATGATAACAATGAAGAAATAAATGTGCAGGTAGGTGAGAAACTTAAAGTACATCCGATGGTACATACACCTTGCATGAACTTACAGGGAATAGTCTCCTTCCCCTGAAAGAAATGTATGATGGAGAAAGCTCGGTCCAACATAGCTTTCTGAGCATGCAAGAAGACCAAAAATCTATCCCATCTGTAATTGGGCCTGGTGACATGTTTAACTAGGGTATTTCCAACGACTCAATGTTGGCCCCAACAATAATGGCTGAATTGGGAAAACGTGTCCGCATGTCCTTGGGACCATCTACCCCTGCCAATCCTAGACATGGAGGCATTGAAGAGGTACACCTCATTGGAGCAAAAGGCGTAGACGCAGATAGCTCCCACATCCCTTTGATGGGAAGCTTTGTCCCCGCCCTAGCTCCATTGACTACATCCATGACTTCTAACAGTAATGACTTGCAAAATTTTGAGGAACAACCAAACCTCAGATGAAGGTGCTACAGCATGTTCCAGCCCAGTTGATGCAAAACAGATATCTTTGGCAGCCCATGAAGCATCTCAAATTGCATCTCTGTGCATGTCAAATGCACTCAATGATTTCAAAAATGCAGAACATACATTCCCTTTACTGACCAGAATCTTGAATTTACTAGACAGAGGACACAAACTAACACACCTAGAGATCAAAGAAATGAGACAGACATCCAAAGAAACCCTTATGAAAATAAGCAAAATAGAGGGGTATCTAATGGGGAATGGAAAAGGTATCCCAACAAATGTAACCAAAATTGCTCTAGACCGGAAAGGTGTTGTTAACTCAGAGTCCACACAGACACTAGAACCTACAGTGCACTCTAGAACTGTACAAACTAACATATCTGAGAAACCATTTGTGGCCTCCTCGAGATCATATGCAAAAGCTTTGGATAAAATACTGATGTCAACTAAATGTACACAAGCTGAGTTACCTGGCAGGGCATCTATAGCCACTGATATAATTAACACAAAATTAGACATGCTCGAAACATTGATAACATAGCTAGCATGTAGAATAATATCTCCTACTATTACCTGCCCCTAGCATTCTCCACTGTCTAATCAAGCTTCATGTGGAGCACCTCTTGATAGTCCTTCTGCCCTCACCGATTTTATTCAGAAAGAAAAAGAAGGATCGGGAGGAGAAGAGATGGCAAGTATGGTACCCCTGTCTTTGCCTACTGTCAATAAGGGATTTACCTCTGGTCCCTACATGTCTAGTAGAGAAAAACGTATCTACACATGTCATACAAAGAGAAATTCACGGACCAAAAAGGAGGTGAAGGCTTCTGGAACAATGGAGTCAGGGAGTCTCACTTTAACTGGAAATAAAAGCAACCTGAAAGGAGACACTTTGTGTGCCAATTCAAGTGAAGA
Source organism: Ambystoma mexicanum (assembly GCF_040938575.1). Classification (NCBI taxonomy): domain Eukaryota; kingdom Metazoa; phylum Chordata; class Amphibia; order Caudata; family Ambystomatidae; genus Ambystoma; species Ambystoma mexicanum. Next base: position 186,931,592 of record NC_090929.1, read on the forward strand.
GGGCACACTTGACCTTGATCAGTTAGATGATGGAAGTAAAAAAGCGCTCCAGATATCCAATCATGGCAACCTCAACTGACGAGGGCAATAAAACAAAGAACGCAAATTTTAAAAAAATAACAAAACAAAAAATATACCTGAGGAGACTAGCAATGACCTTACAGATAATTGTGGGACACTAAACGATACTTGGGAGAATAAAGTGTCATCACAACCTCCTCCAGCTGTAACAATTTCCGGTGAACCCAAACCTTCTAAGCAATCCCAACTCTCTTCTGTTTTCCCTCTAAAGTGATGCTCTAAACCTTCAATTAACAACCCAAAATTGAAGATCGATAGCAAATTGACACTCAAAACAGTTCCTACGACATTGAAGGATCCTGAGAATAGTGCATGCTCTACGTCCATCACAGAGAAGGAACAAATGGTTGATAATGAAGTGAGTAGGAATTGCAACCCAAACGCCGAGAGACAATAATACTGGTGGAATTAGTGCACAGGTGAAGAGTATAGGTCCCTTGATGGAACCCCCCTCTAATGCTACCAACAAACATGACAGGGAAATGGCGAATATAATAGGTTGGCAAAGTGATGAGGATGTAAATGGTAAGAAAAGCATTAACCGATCGCACTTGTTGCACATTTTCAATCTGATTCCTTCCTTAAGAAATTTGAGATCAGAGATATCGTATGGATTGAACTTCATAATTCCAATAACAACAGAACGGTATGTAAGACCCACTCTCCTATAATAGCCAAGATATTACGTGAACACTTTATGGACTTTGAGCTTTTTTGGGATTAGAACTTTTCCAATTTGAGTCTCATGAGGCGGCCAACATTTTTCTACAATTCCAACCTCCAATGTATTCTACTAGTGTAGAAGATTCTGCAATATATCAAGGCCTTAAAGATACAGAAATATCTGCGCTCTCCCAATTTGCTAATTTGACCACGCAATTAAGGATTGGTCATGGTTAATTCCACTGGCAGAAACCTTAAATGAAGTAAAACCAACTTCTAAATCCTCATAGTAACAATGATTTATCCATCTTATCCTGGAACACATGTGGGTTTAAACATGTCAATACATGGCAACACATCTTTCCTTCTTTTGCTCAAACCTCTATAATTATAGTACAGGAAACCATGAACATACGGGACTTCATGGTAAATGGCTTCACTACGTATGCAACGAAGGCCAAGCTTGGAAGTGGAGGGCATCCTTATGGACGGCTTGCAGTCTGCCTTAATAATACTCTAAATATTAGGTCAAAGATGGTACAGGAGGCAGATAAAATATTAGACACTGAATTTTCATTCATTGGTGAATCATCAATGCCATTTTGTGTAATTGCTATATATTGGAACCTTTGAAAATGCCCTTGGACGCAATATTGAATCAGCTGAACTCAATTCTGGAAGATATATACTCACGTCACCCACTAAATCATATCATAATTGGAGGAAATTTTAATTCATGTTGCACTGGATATACGTTTAAGAATTCTAGATCTGCTCCGTCTATTCACCAACTTCAAGCTTAGGCCAATTGCGTGAGATGGAGATATTTTTTGGAAAGCTGGGACATCTGTTTTTTAGAATTTGGCTCCATGGCTTTAGTCCACACATGGAGGCGTGATAAGTTGAAATCCAGAATTGATTACCTAGCTGATTCACATACGCTTGCACCACCAGCATCCCCTATATTACTCTAGATGTACACTTGGGTAATCATGTAATTATAGGTACAACTATTAGGGTTAATGTATCCTCACTACCGAATGATCCTGTACTATCATGTGTAGAGACTGGGCACACATCCATTTCTATAAGATGGAACGACAATCTCTGCGGTAAATTAAACAACATGATTAAAACGGTAGTTCCATGGCTAGGCTCACTACATCCGGCTGACAGCGATATTAGCAGGATAGAGAAGTACTTCACTGAGATGATAGCAGATATGTTGCTTTGACTAGGCGGATCCTGTTCAAGGCAGGTAAATAACAATTGTCTACCTCGTAATAGTGAGATTCACAAATTAAAATGTCTTAAAAATAGACATATTTGCAGATTAGGGAAGACCTGCCATACTACTGAGTAATACCTACATTTGAAAAGAAAGATTTGTAATATTTACACTAACAAATGCCGTAATATAAAATGGGGCCTCAAAATCAAAGATAATCAAAATATGGTATCCTACCTTTGCACAAACAACAGGAGATCGATATGGGCCATGCTGCGACTCGGCGTGGACAAAAGAACTGATGGTCTGGAATCTCCCATATCGGCGTCAATTTGGACCACCTTTTTTTAGACAAATATCAATTACCTTTGAGATTTCTTAATAAATCCACTAGCTATGTAACACCTTTTACAGCTTTGTCCTGCCCATGGTCAGAAAAAGACATAGAATTGGCGATAGTAAGAATGAAATACGTGAAAGCACCAGGACCCGATGGGATCCCTGCATGTGTGATTAAACAAGACCCCGGTTTTTGGGCCTATGTGTGTAAAATAAAATATGATAACATCTTCAAATCTCAAAAGATACCAGTATCATGGAACACCGCTATAGTAGTCCCAATATGGAAAAAAGGCAGACGTGAAGATCTAGCGAGCTACAGAGCCATTGCATTACTAGATACATTTGAGAAGATATTCTCTATTCTTATCCTCAAAGAATTAGAAATCCACATGAAACGCATAAATATGGTTTTAAGGTTTCAAGTGAGATTCCGTCGTGTAATGGGTACTCCCTTGAACGCCACTATTCTAGCGCATCTGTTGGCAAAATCGAGAAACGGCGAATGCGGCCCGATTTACATGGCATCTCTGGACCTAACGTCTGCCTTTGATACAGTAATCTGCACCCAGCTGTGGTCCAAACTAGCAACCATGGGATTTAACCATGTTCTCCTCCATATTTTGGTTCGCTACACGAAAACACTCATGTGCGCGTTCCTATCAACAATCAGGAAACTCTGACTGATGCTATTGTCACCTTTATCGGAGTCAGGCAAGGATGCAACCTAGCAGTCACTCTGTTTAACACGTACTTGTGTGGCATGGACAACATATGGCAGGGGAAAGTAGTCTATCCTGCTAGGCTTGGTAACCTGAAAATACAGTGGTTGGCATTTGCAGACGACAACCTACTGTTTGACTTGACACCTTTTGGCCTGCAAACCAAATTAGAACTTTTTGCATTTTATGCGCATCTACACAATCTGAAGGCAAACACAGCGAAATCCAATATCATTATATTTAACAACTATGGGAAAAAAACTTGTTGTATCTAAATGGTCGCTAGATGATTCTCAAATAGAACATGCCCCCTCAGTTAAGTATCTTGGATACAATCTATGTAACATTGCGTCAAAAACTATGTGGAAATCTATGATTAAAGATAAAATCAAATAATTATTTTTGCAAATATATAATAGATATTGTGAATATTCTATCACTCCACTATTTGATTATTATACCCTAAAAGTGGAAGCTGTGGTCCTGTACAGTCTGGACATGTGCCTTCTGAAAATTGGTCCTGAGTTAAATCAGGCCAAGCCTCTATGTGGAAAAAAACTTTGAGGCTCTCCAACTCAATACCTAGTGCACTGCTGCGGCATGAGCTTGGATTAATATCGCTTGCAGCCCGTCTCAATTGGAGGCCTCTCAATATTTTTTCTAAAATGTTGGACCCTCCACAGAATTTCCTGTATGAGAATCTATCCAACATGATGGTAGAATAACATCCAAACTCCATCAAAAGATATCATGAAGAAATGTTAGGTCTATTGGACAGCATCAATGTGACGACCGATGACCTTCGGATGCGCTCCATATACATAAAAAAAAGCTCTTCGAACATGATTGGATAATTACCATTGAGACCATCCCAAAGTTTAAACTGTACACGGAAATTGCACAGTTTCTTACCAAATGCACTCCTAGATTGAGATATCTGATACAATTTACAGGCAAATTTGGCCATGACACGTATTTACGTTTCAAACTAAACCAGTTCCCCACTAATGAAAAAATACACTCTTGGTGCAAAGAGCCGAGAAAGGCGAAATTTGGTGGATGTCGGTTTTGTGCAAATTTAACCACTAAGGAGACACTAAAACATCTCACAGTACACTGCAAGTACTTTGCTACTTATCGCAACTCAATTTTTGGGGAGGCGAATGTTAGTTCCACGCTGTGCGGGAGGGAATGGTTGTGGATTCGATGTATGTGGGGGCAAATGTTACTCTGGTCCTAGCTTTGACACGGCTACTGTATGTTATTGATGTAGAACTACAGCAAAAGTTATCTGCGCTCAGGTGAACAAATTCTGTAACTTGTATGCCTGACTACTCCTGTAGAAAAGTAAAAGGGGAAAATGTTGTTGCAGACAAGTGAATATGGCTTTTCTTTGACTGAATGTGCCCAAGTAAGAACTCTGTTAGGTATGATGAAGCTAACTGATACTTATGAAGACTCAATCTGCATCTAGTGAACTCATGGTATTATATGGAGAAGTGGAGGATGATGGGTCCTTTTGTCAATAGTTAGTAATTAGTGCCCTTGATAATTGAATCTCTATGTCTGTGGAGTGGAATACATGAATAATTGTTGGTTTATCTTGACGTACATAATGGACATTGTTTGTATCCCAGTGTATGGACATAGCGATGAATTGTATCTGGTATTATAACAAATATTAATATTAATTGTTTCAGTGAAACAGTGGAATTCGATAAGAGATGCTTATCTGTATTAATTGTAAATATATAATTATAATTTTTTTCTTTTTAATGGAACAAATGTTACAGTAAGAAATACTGCAAAAATGTAAATGTAAGATATTTTTGTAAAAGTTTGCTTAACGAACTAAAGACAACAAAATACATCTTAAAAAAAGTTCAATAAACACCCTTGAACTATGATCACTTGTGTCTGTCTTTACTGTTGCCACCATGAGTTCCTTACACAGCAACCCTTCACATAATATGTGGTAGAATAATGCTAATGTTTGGGCCCACAGTTCTCACGTTTCAAGGTGCCAAGGCTCTTGAATTGTCCGAATGTAGTGTAAGGGGTCTTTGTCTTCCCCCATTTTATGTGTCATAATCGCTACTAATGTCTGACCTGTCCGTATACTGTGTCATTAGCGCTTGCCATACAGCCACTCGGCAGTTATCAAATGGCACGCCATTGTGCGCGATGTCCTGAGTGGTTACTTCTGGGTAGCCTGCCCTTCCCCACACGTCATCAGCGGCTTCCCAGAGGATCAGCACTAGTAGCTCCTTTATGTCCCCGACTGCTGATTTCTGTCCCGCTGTCATCCTTTCCATTCCATATATCCATTTCCCTGCACCCACGGTTAACAAGGGTAGCCTAGACCTCAAGTTTACATTGTCAATGGTCTTCCATGGTATGTATTGAGGTCGCCCCCTTCCCTTTTCCAGTAAGGGCAATTGTGTGAGCCCAATCTCTCCATTCACCCCTCGTGTCAGCCTGGCCTGAATATCTGGTATCTTGGCATCTTTAATGTCAGTACATGCTTTTGCTGGCTCCCCCTTCCTTTGCCCTGGAAGATCTCTAAGCCTCAGCATGTGTGGGACCAGGTTGTTCATACTGCGTGATGCGTCTCTGGACTATTGTGATCGATCGTCCTTCTCACCCCTAGATCCCCCTGTGGCTTTCCCTGCTTCCCATGTCACGCTTCTATCTGTGCTTCTTACCAATGATCATTGCCTGGGAAGCCCTCTTCCCTCATCCTCACTTCCCTCTGCATCCCACCTGAGTCACTGTCCACACATCTGTCATGTCTGATGGAGTTGCAGTCCTGTCCTGTGTGGAACTGCTGTCTTGCTCTGTTCACCTACCGCCTCCCACTTTGTCGTCTACCATGCCCATTCCCCAGTTTGTCCTTATGTCTCACTCCGTTCTCCTGCTACTCCTTGCGTTTGCGCTCTCTTACAAGTCACTCTATTTCCCACTTTCTCTGTACCCTTCTCATGAAAACTTGCCTTTTCCTTCTCGTCTTCCTCCCTTTGCCTCTCTACCTCCTTGAACTCCATCATCCTCCTCATCTCTCTCTGCTCCCACTCTTTCTCCTCTTCTCTTTGCTTGTCTCTTCACGCTCTTTCGCGTCTCTCCTCTTCTTCCTTCTCCCTTCTTTCTACTTCTTCCATTATCTCTGCCCAATCTCGCGTTTTTCTGATCCCCTTATGATCCTCTATTTCTTTACTCACCCCTGCTGATTCTCCTGTAGTCTTCCCATCCAATTTCAGAAGTATCTGACCTCCTACCCATTCATTCGATGCTATGCCATCTAGCCCCACCTTGGTGCTTGTTTGGGTCTCGCTGCGTGCTCCCTTCCCACCATCTGTCTGTCCGATGTCTTTCTACCCCTCCTCCTGGGTATATGGTGGAGGTTGACATATTGGATTTGTATACCCCTCTGCTGGTTTTAGCTGCCATATAGGGTAAAACTCCTGCGCTTCTGCTGCAGCCCTTTCTTTCTCGTTGTCAGGAGGAGGTGGGGGAGCAGGGGCAGAGGGCACAGCGCCCAGTTTCTCCTGCTGGCTCAGAATCCATTGATGCCTCGCTACTTCCCCCTCGTCCTCCTGGATCATATTCCAGAGTTCAAATATCACCATACGATTGGCCAACTTCTGCCCCTAATAGGTGTCTTGTATGTGTGTCTGTAATGGTTGCTGCCCATCTTTGGGGAAACTTCCACATTGTGGCCATGGCTTAGTCAATTTACCCTCTGTTCTTTTTGTCCATTCTGCACTATATTTACAAATCTTGATCTTATATCACGGTAGGGCCTTGCATAGGTGCTGTAGGGGGAATATCCCCCGCACTTCCCTTGATACATTGCCATTATACTTACTTGATGTCAAATCAAGTCTTTTGACACTCCCGTTATTACACAAGCACAATGAATGTGATGAATACCAGTTCTCATAAATTCTTCTCAAGCCTCTCTGGCCCCACAACAACCTGTATGGCATGATGCGCGCACCACCCTTCTGCAACCCTCTGCCTCCTCAGGCATATGCACCAATCTCGCACATGTGCCTTCCATGCTCCGCCGCTGAACAGCCTCCTCTGTCAATTTTAAGTTTCTCAACACCAACTTCTATAACTCCTTGTGCTCTTCGAGTCCTATGAAAAGACTTGATGGGTGACATCACCACTTCACTAAACAAGGGAGTGCTAGAGATCACTTACAATGCTCACAATGCTAATGTCCCGTTAGACAAACATTTACACAACCCCAACACAAATCCACAGCTGTCTTCCTGCCTCCTAACAAGGGATACCGATATTTCTCGTGTTTGATCTGTACCTACAATGTCACCTTGCAGATAAGACTCCTCCTCGATACTTAACCAGAAGAACACCTTCCACAATCTAGGCCAGCTCCCTTTGCTAAGCCTTTACACAGGGATACCATCATCCATGACCGAGCTAAAACACCCAATTCACAGGGAATCTAATATTCACATAACGTCTGTCATCGTGCCCTTAAGTCAATAGTCTAGGTTATTCACGAAAACCTTTTCCCTCAAGACTGAATGTTCTCTAACCACAGAAATTACCTCTAACTCCACTCCTTTCCCTACTATGCTTCAGAATACTCAACACTACTAGACAATACTTCAAAGATACTCAACAAAACTCATTACCACCCTGCACCCACCGTTACATTTCCACTCCCCATAGTTGCCGTGTGGCAGAGTCAATACTTACAATGCACGATCCACTGATGCTGTTTGGCTACCGGCTCCCCCAAAGCTACCACACCACCCTTCTGGTCTGCTGGACTCCTCACGGACCATGGGCAGGATATTTGCAAGCTGGTTCCTGACAGCCTTTGTACAGGGGTGCACAACCCACCTGACTTGATTTCCGTGAGGTGCGATGCAGCCCTCCAGGCACTGTGGCGGAAGATGCGGTGTATGCCGAACGGGCATAGTAAACCATCCCTCTAAAACCAACTTGTTGGTCATGTATGGTATGCCAGAGGTCTGGCGGTTGCTGCGAGCTTACCCGTTCAGCTCCCAGGGACCAACAGCCCTCCCCCAGAACAAACAGAGGACTCAGCAATGTGCAAGTTAGAACTGTCATTTATTAGAAAAACTGACAGGGATCATACAGGACATTCAAGAATCTCCAGAGTCACCGCTACCAAACGTGTGTCAGGACATAGCGTCACAACATTGGCCCTTCGCCAAAAACCTATCTCACTTTCTGATTGGGTGATCAGAGTGGTATACCATATAGATTTCCCCTACAGATCTTAGTTAATTGGCCCTCTCATATCAGGTGGCTAGCTTGCCCCTTCCCCAAGAAACTATCTATTTCATTGTGACAGGGTCGCAGGATTACAATTGGCCCTTGCCCTCTGCCATCCATCCCTGGATTTCTGTCCACTGATTGGCTGGAACTTGTCTCCCCAGCCCTGGGACCCAGCTCCGTCCTCAGCACTCTGTGCACCTCTTCAAGGTGATGAGAAGGACTATGTGTTCCCACTGTATCTATTAGTGGTACCACTTTTGCCGTTGATAGTTCCCTCACCGTTGCAATGTTGTTGACAAGTTCATGTTTCACCTCATGTCTATATTGCTGAGAACTTTTTGTCTTCCCACCGCACGTGAATAACCATTGTCTAGCAGTCGGCAGCATTACGTGGTTGAGGACCACATAAATTGAACTCTTCTGGTCTGTAATTTATGAGGATTTATTCTGTTTTTGTGCAGATGGCCCTTTGTCATATTAAGTTTGGAATGTACTGCTTGTCTCTGCTTGTCTCTGACCTTGGCAGCGAGCCCAGGCCTTCCTGTTCTGTACAGCCTAGTTCTGCTTTCCCTAGTCTCTCGCCCTCCGGCTTTTGGCCTCACGTGATCCTTGTTATACCTATCCTGTGATTTCTACACATGTATACCATACTATGTTTTCCCTAGGTTGGTCGTATTTGGTCCTTACAGGTTCCTTATGTGATCCTGTAGTTCCATACGGTCAGTTATCATAAGCATCTGCAAGCTTGCTCTGCATCTCTTCGTTGCTTTGCGTTTAGCGTTTCTGCACTTAGCTAATGAGGACAATAAAAAAACCTTTTGACAGTATGTATATGTATCTGCCCGCTAGCTACAGAACTATGTAAGCATGCTCTTTTTGTATTCACGTTTGTGTTTGTGTATCATTGTGCATGGTTGCAAGTGTACTTCAAGACTAACGTGGCTATGTTGTGGTGTCACTAATGACATAAGTATAGTGGTTTCTCAGCATTAGTCAATGTCATCCATCGAGGCTTTTGGGTACATGAACAATATTGAAGCACCTATATCCATAAAGACATTCACATGGAATATCTTTCTGCATATGTGTCAGTCACTGGTCCCCTGGAGACTGGCCGAATAGTGTGTGGCTTTATGTATTTTTGACTCTTTAGGCCATCATGTTAATGGCGGTGAGGAGGGGCATTCCAGGGACCCTCTCTTCAGTTTTCTCAGTGTGCATGCATGGCTGGTAAATACCATCTTTCCTTTACAGTGGATTCTTGCAGGACAGGCCCCCTTTCTCACGTGCAAATTGTAAAGAACCATCAATGCCTGCTCCTGGGTCTGCATCGTGTTTATATTTCATTTGGCGGTTTTAAAATGTTGTCTTTCTGCGCACTTGTGAATCTAATATGTATCAGTTCTAATCAAAAAAGTAACACTAAAAGTAACATATCCCATCCATTATTAACTACACTTGATACATATGAAATTGCAACATTGTGCCAAATTGGCCGCACTCCCGTCATCAATAGGATGCATGCAACATGAACTACTTGAGCTCATGGGGACACTTCATGAACACCTCACTATTCCCACCTTTAGTTAAATCTTTAACATATTATCATCTTCTTGGGGACCAACCCTACAACCATCCTTCGGGGAAGAAGGATAGCTCAAGGGCAACATGTTTGTCTTGGAAGCAAGACAATGCAGCGCAACACAGGTTTGAATCTTAATCTCATGCTTAGAACCCACTTGTCGGTATTAAGCATGTTATAAAAGAACTATAATAATACCATTTCCAATATAGGCATACTCCTCTGCTGAACAGCCCCAACTCGTCCCCCCACCATGTCCGCAATCTACCCACCACTCCACACAACTATCACAACTTGGTGGATGAAACAAAACCGCTTCAGTTTGAGTAATCATATGGGATGAAGTGGTAGTGGGCCTAGCCCTAGACAGGCTCACAGTCATCATGGCAGTTGCTCTTGGCACCTGGGCAGAACAACAAGCAATTGACAGGAACAGAAAAGAATAAGAATAAAGACACAAAAAGGCAACAGGATCTGCACAGCGAGGCTCATCCAAGATGGTACCCAGGAGAACAAAGACTATAATCATGAATTATTGGAAATTCCTGCCTCATTTTCCATGATTACCCTGAGCTTATGAAAGCCCCTAATAGCAATAGTCTGTGTTAAAGTACCATTGCACAAATGTGCAGGACCTACTCTCTGACATACTCTGGCCTCCATTGCTGTTAGGATGTTGAGTTTTTACCGGTTCTGCAAAATCATTAGCCTTAGTGCCCGCATCTCTTCCCTAATGGCACTAAACGCTGACTCAGATGTGTTGACAAATAGTAAAAGTTCATATCTGGTCACCTGGAGCCATTTGGAAAGGTGCCAGAAGAGAAGTGAAGAAGGTTGCAGTATGGCTAAACAGCTGGTAATGATCAGGGATGTCCCTTAAAGCTTTTGATGATGCTGCTGAAAGATAATTGGACCATCGCCTACTTTGCAATTGTTCCTGATTTCCATGAACCAAAGTCGTTGGTTTGTCCATATTTGTTGATGAAGTGGGCACAAGGGCACGGGGGTAAAAAAGGGGCACAGATGTAACCTTGGGCATTGGATGGGCCAAAACCAGGTGTTGCTCAAGTATGATGAGGACTGGCAAGTGAAGGGTAGAAAAGCTGCACACACCTCACGAGGCTGGAGTTAACTGCCGGTATGCATTTGTTCCACAGGTCCAAACAATCTCCAGAATGGCAGCCGTGCCTTCAGCCAGAATAGCAATGTGGAGCATGCAACGTTGTTCCCATTTGTGCCAGTGGGCACTCTGCCATCACCCTTAAAACATAGAGGAAAAATGGGTACATGTCTGCATCTTAACAGATTTCTCTGGCTCCTTCAGCCACGTCAGATGCTGCAAGTAATTTCTCCATAAGGTCCCAGATTATTGATTTATTTGTGCGTCCCCTTCTTGTGAGAATCCCCTCATGCCTCCAGCTCTGCAACTCTTCACCCCTTGCTCCCACTGATTTTCAGAGTAAAAATGCCCTTCTATACTCAGTTGGGCTCTCTTGATACACCATTCATTTTTCTGCTGTTTACGAACAGCAACTCTTCATCGATAGGAAGACTTAATGGCGTGAGTGAATACCCCTTAAACTACCATCCTCGGACTCTGCACAGGGCTAGATGTACTTCTAGAGGAGCAGATGTACACCTCTGCAGGAGATCCCACCCCCTACCTCCTTCGTATTGGAGACATGAGACCGCGCCTTGCCTGACACCAGCTATTGTACCAATACTGCAGCGGGTATTTGGAAGGAGATACCCATTGAGACAACCCTATCGAAGGTACCCCTGAAGTGATGACAACCTGCAGGAAGAACTCCCTGAAGGAATTAGAGAAAGAGCTAAGAAAATGAACTGATGAAGTCAACGGAAAGTGTCCACGATGTCCCGAGATACTGCATGAAGATAATGTATAGATCTTAAAGGACAAATGATGAAGCAAAGAATTGAGTGGACAATCAAAGTGGAAAAGAAGAAGATTGCACATTAAGAAAGTGCCACGGAAAACTGAAGTTCAATAAATGTACAGATGCTGCATACGCAAGGTAAATCAAGTCATCGTATAGGCCAGCGATAAGTAGTAAATAGAAAGCAGGCAAAGCCGCCATTGTACAGACACTGGACATTGGTATCATGAAATAGTAAGCCAAAAAAACATGAAAGAAGAAGGAAAAGCTGTGTCGCAGCTGAATAAGCAGGCTAGTGGAGATGCTTGGCGAAGATCCGAGTAAATCGAGGTCAGCTATCTACTCTGAAGAGAACGGAGGATGAATCCTCTTAATTCATGTAAGCATTTACAAGCTACAGAATGGACTAAATCGTTGTCTCTTGTCACGTGAGCCAAAGATAGAAATAGAGCTTGAACTTGGATTTCCAGACATGATAGCGAGTGCCCTCAATCCCGTGCATTCCCAAGACGAGAATACTCTGCAAGGCCAGGTACAACAACAATTTCATGGCAGAAGGCTTGGGTGATGAGAGATGTTGGGCTAATTAGGTGGTGAGGTAGTTTCATGTCCTATCTCCCTGCACCTGGGTTTTGGCTTACGTGCTGCTAAATGAACTGAATGGCACAAGCGTGCCAACCAATTGTATTACTCCATATAACTAAGGACCTTATAGCTTAGGAGACCAATTAAAACGAGTGTTTCCGAAGTGACATGTTTGAAGAGGTAGGCATAAGTTGTCCACCTGATAAAGGACAGCCAATAACAATCCTAGCTCCACTATGATGGTACATCTAGATGTTTCCCTTAACCTATCCTGACCCTTGATCGGTGTTGCACTGTTGCCACGTAGTATGACTTCACTCTGACGCATAAAGGAGTATATGAATTATATTTTTTGTGGAAGTTATGGAGAGACGGAGGGTTCGTCTGTTGATGTGTGTAACCTCCCTGGTTTAGATCATTGTTAATGAAAGAGTGACTTGCCATCTTCTTGAGTTTTTCCGGTTATTTGGACTCAGAATTACTCTGGGTTAATCCCATCCTTTACATATGCATGTTGCAAAGGGCCATAAGCTCACATTAGGTATAGCGCACCTGCTACCTCTACCTCGTTCGAGAAAACACCCTAGGGATGCCAGAAGCATGGGGGGTAAGAGAGTAGATGTAGCAATATCCTACTGATCTCTCTCCCCCCACCTTAACGCATCAGTCTGAGTACACCTAAAGGCGGTGGGTGGAAATTCTGGAGTCGGTGCACGCAGACGGGTTTCGAAATACGCAAATCAGACTGAAAGGGAGCAGTGCAGACTGAGTGACAAGCCATCTCCCCTCTGTACGGAAAACGTTGGCATGTGGTCATCTTGCTGGGTGCAGCATAAACCCCCAGGCCGTAAGGCCGGAATCCAAGCTATGGCATAGCGCTTTCTCACTGTGAAAGACCAGAAACCACCAAAAGGACTGAATGGAAATGCTCGAGCCAGCCCATCTCAACCACTGGGAATTCCTCGGGGCAGCGTCCCTTCCATTGCTTTTATCTCGCAAGCAGCTAGCCACGTGCAACCCATCATGGCCCCTCTGTATTGCAATCTTTCACAAAAGCCAGCCCTCGTGAGCAAGTGGCCATTGGTTCATTTCCAGCTCTTACGTCACACGGTGCAGGCAGGCAGCCATGCCATCCTTGCCTGTGTATTGCACTGGCTTGTTGTCTGGTGGGTCCCTGCGTTGTTCGTGTTTCTGTGCCTTGCCTCGTCCTCGCTTCCCTTTGCGCGTGAAGCGAGCGCCTTCGTGGGCTGTGGCTTGAGTTGCTGCTGAGCGCCTCTTCGCGCATTACTTGTCTGCTGCTATCAGCGCCAGCCGCGCTGCCACATTAACCATTTCGGGTGGTCATTCGCATGATATAATTGATTGCCTCATTACTTGACGAATTGCCTCGTTCGTTCTGCTCTTCATTTATGAACTACTCTTCCTTATTTACTTGGGCGTCTTCTTGTGTGAGAGTCATTCATTGCTCAGGGGTCCTGTAAGCCCTCATCAATTGCTGTGCACGTCAACCTGTTGTCTGGCATGTATTCATTCATCCATTGAATGGTGTGCTCATTCGTCCCTGGGTTTATTCATTTGTGAATGCATCCGTTTATTAATTCGGCCATTTGGTTTGATCATGAATCCATTGGCACGTTCGTTCCTCTTCAGTTCATTCATCCACCCATCCATTCTCCCATTCACTCTCCATCCATTCTCCCATTCATCCATTGACATGCGCATGGTTAGATCGCAGGGGTTGCGCAGGCAGCAATATCCTAAGCATAGGCGTGTCCAGGGGTGTGGCCTGGGGTGGCACAGGCTACACCTGGAATCTGATTGGCCACCCCAGGTGCCACCTCATTATCCTAAACTAACCATCCCCAAAACTTTAAACACAGGAATATAAGACACTAATATTACTGATTCATGTAGATGTGGTAGTGGAGACAAATAGCAAATGAATACTATTCAGACGTGTGCGTGCGTGCGTGCGTGTGTGTGTGCGCGGCTGCGCGGTGGTACTTCATGCCACCCCTGCATAAGTCAGTGCCCCATTTGGGCCACCCCAGTCTAAATAGTCTGGACACCCCACTGGTCCCAAGGCTGTGTGGTTGGGGCAGATACCGCAGCGAGTTCAACTCTGATCTAGTTCCTTGATTCATCCATTCTTGAATTGTCCCATTCAGCCATTCATCCAGTCGGCGTCCCCTGAGCTGCACGTGACATGTTCAGGGTGGGGGTTTGCTGTCCCCCGGTGTGCCTCTGGTATACAGCAAGGTACTCGTGAGGTCGGTGCACTGCTCAGGTACCCCAAGCCCGAGCTCACCCCCACGCAGGTGCAGCGCATCCGCGCATTCTCGTCGGAGGGCGGAATTGGCGGCTGGCTGCAGGGCCTCCCCTTTAATTAAAGGGGCATGCGTTGCTGCTGCAGCTAGGCTGAGATTCGCAGGGCACTGCTGTCTGTAGACCCAGCACCAGAAGCAGCTTGGGCTGCAGCACCCGTTTCCAGGAGCGTCGGCAACATCAGCACCAGCTCAGGCGCCGCCGTCAGCATCCTGCCTGCGGGGCTTCACCGGAGGGGGGTCGCAGCAGGTCCTTCGGGGTGTCACAGTCGGGGGGTTTCAGCCTGAGGATCTGCACCGGCGCAGCCGGACTCTGTGGAGCGGGGGACAGAGAAAGCTTCCTCCGAAGACTGCAAGCCCCTTCCGCGTGCGCTCATCTGTGCGCGGGCAGTGGGAGAGGAGAAGAGAGGCGCCGGGCGGCTCCATCAGCAGTGACACACTGCATCCCATGCCAGAACAGCAGCAGAAAGCCACTAACACTCCGGAGCCAGCCTGCCGCACACACCCACAGGACTCACCCCCATCACCAGCCTATCACAAGGACCCCAGGCTCAGGCCACATTGGACCACCCCAAAATATACCTCGACAAACAAGAAGAGTGGATCCCCGTGTATTCCGGCACTTGCCTGCCACAAACCTGGCAGGGCTAGACCAGCCTGGACACTGGGCCACCAACCTGTACCCTCTGCCCAGGGTGACTCCCCCACCCCAATGGGCGGTCAGTACCTAGGTATCTGGCACTCCAGCCACGATCCAACCATCTAAAGCCCAGCCTTCCCCAGCCACTACCCACTCGCTCTCCCACACACCTGTCTAAAATGCCCGTGCACAGCCAGTGAGCAAGGGGGACCGTGTCTCCCTCTTCTCGCCTTATCTAAGTGCAAGTGTGTAACTATTTCACGTGGTCTGCAGCAAGTCCCTGGACCCGCGTGCAACACCCCAACCCTCCACTTTAAGCAACTTCTGGAACTAGACTGCAACATCTGCCCTCATCTTTCAACATTCCCAGACTGCAACATCTGCCCTCATCTTTCAAGATCCCCAGCCTGCAACATCTCCCCTCATCTTTCAACATTCCCAGACTGCAACATCTGCCCTCATCTTTCAACATTCCCAGCCTGAAGCATCTGCCCTCATCTTTCAAGATTCCCAGCCTGCAGCTTCTTTCAAGATTCCCAGCCTGCAGCATCTGCCCTCATCTTTCAACATTCCCAGCCTGAAGCATCTGCCCTCATCTTTCAAGATTCCCAGCCTGCAGCTTCTTTCAAGATTCCAAGCCTGCAGCATCTGCCCTCATCTTTCAACATTCCCATCCTGAAGCATCTGCCCTCATCTTTCAAGATTCCCAGCCTGCAGCTTCTTTCAAGATTCCCATCCTGCAGCATCTGCCCTCATCTTTCAACATTCCCAGCCTGTAGCATCTGCCCTCATCTTTCAACGTTCCCAGCCTGCAGCATCTGCCCTCATCTTTCAATATTCCTAGCCTGAAGCATCTGCCCTCATCTTTCAAGATTCCCAGCCTGCAGCAGCTGCCCTCATCTGTCAACATTCCCAGCCTGCAGCAGCTGCCCTCATCTTTCAACATTCCCAGCCTGCAGCATCTGCTCTCATCTTTCAAGATTCCCAGCCTGAAGCATCTGCCCTCATCTTTCAACATTCCCAGACTGCAACATCTGCCCTCATCTTTCAACATTCCCAGGCTGCAGCATCTGTTCTCATCTTTCAACATCCCCAGCCTGCAGCATCTGTTCTCATCTTTCAACATCCCTAGCCTGCAGCATCTCTCGACCTCTGGACAACCCCTGGACCAGTCTGAAACTCCACGCCTCCAACCATTCTACCCCCTCCCTAGGAAACCACGGGGACCAGCCTGCAACATCTGCCCCCATCTTCAAACAACCCCGAAGAGATCAGTCTGCAACATCTCCCCGTCTTCAAACACACAATCGGATCGCCCTAAAACACCTCCCCTTTTTGAGACAATTTCTGGGAACAGTCTGCAACCGTTCCACATCTTCGGACAAGCCATGGGACAGGTCTGCAAGAGCGCCCCCTATTTAGACAATATCTGGGAGCAGTCATACATAGACACCCCCTTCTAGCAACTTTTGCCACCAGCCTGGCACAGTGCTGCACTCTCCAAAGACACCGGCCTGTCACAATCCCCAGGACCTGCTTAGAGCAACCTGCAGGACGAGCATCGCTTCTGCTCTTAGCCCCAGAGACCAAGTCAGCATCCTATAGGCTCCGCCTGCTCTGACCTGTATGCGCGTGACCTGCCTGCATCCAACCTTAAGGTCAGTCAGCATAGCTGCCCTGTCCATAGGACCTGCCTTCAAGATCCTCCGGGGTCATTCTGCAACCCCTCCCCCTGTGCGTGATATCGTCCCTGCCTGCAGCATCCCCACCCGCAACTTGAGGAAGTGCTGTGACTACACAGAACATTCCCTCCCAGTTGGGATCTATCTGGAACAATACCCAGGACAAACGTGCTTCCTCGACCCTCTTCGATAGAACTGACCATTGATCCATCTGCCCTCTCTGGAGCTCCGGGGCGTGCCTGCCAAAACTTCTCAGAACTGCCTGCAAAAACCACCGGAAAAACTGTGCAAGGGCTCCTGGGACGAGCTGCAAGAACCCCTGAGAAGTGCCCGCAAGGACTTCTGGGACGAGCTGCAAGAACCCCTGAGAAGTGCCTGCAAGGACTCCTGCGACGAGCTGCAAGAACCCCTGAGAAGTGCCTGCAAGGACTCCTGCGACGAGCTGCAAGAACCCCTGGGAAGTGCCTGCAAGGACTCCTGGGACGAGCTGCAAGAACCCCTGAGAAGTGCCTGCAAGGATTTCTGGGACGAGCTGCAAGAACCCCTGAGAAGTGCCTGCAAGGATTTCTGGGACGAGCTGCAAGAACCCCTGAGAAGTGCCTGCAAGGACTTCTGGGACGAGCTGCAAGAACCCCTGAAAAGTGCCTGCAAGGACTCCTGGGACGAGCTGCAAGAACCCCTGAAAAGTGCCTGCAAGAACCCCTGGGACGAGTGTGCAAGAACTCTCCCGCGAGCCTGCAAGGACCTCTGGGACGAGCTACAAGAACCCTGAGAACTGCCTGTAAGAACCCCTGGGACGAGTGTGCAAGAACTCTCCGACGAGCCTGCAAAGACTCCTGTCTGCAGGAGCCCCTGAGCAGTGCCTGCTAGGACTCCTGGGACGAGCTGCAAGAACCCCTGAGAAGTGCCGGCAAGGACTCCTGGGGCCTGTCTGCAGGAGCCCCTGAGCAGTGCCTGCTAGGACTCCTGGGACGAGCTGCAAGAACCCCTGAGAAGTGCCTGCAAGGACTCATGGGGCCTGTCTGCAGGAGCCCCTGAGCAGTGCCTGGTAGGACTCCTGGGGCGAGCTGCAAGAACCCTGAGAACTCCCTGTAAGAACCTCTGGGACGAGTGTGCAAGAACTCTGCGACGAGGCTGCAAAGACTCCTGTCTGCAGGAGCCCCTGAGCAGTGCCTGCCGGAGTCCCTCGAGCGAGCTGCAAGAGCCTCTGAGAAATGTTTGCTGGGGTCCCTGGGACGAGCTGCAAGAGCCTCTGAGAAGTGTCTGCTGGGGTCCCTGGGACGAGCTGCAAGAGCCTCTGAGAAGTGTCTGCTGGGGTCCCTGGGACGAGCTGCAAGAGCCTCTGAGAAGTGTCTGCTGGGGTCCCTGGGACGAGCTGCAAGCGCCCCTGAGAAGTGTCTGCTGGGGTCCCTGGGACGAGCTGTAAGAACCCCTGAGAAGTGTCTGCTGGGGTCCCTGGGACGAGCTGCAAGAACACCTGGGGCCTTCCTACAAGAGCCCCTGGCACTGGCTGAAGAGGACACCCGGGCTCTGCCTGCAAGAACCCCCTGGGTTGCGCCTTCAAGGACCCCTTGTTACTTAGGGTATTTATTGAGCGCTGCCCTGATTTCGGGAAGCAACGAGGCGCTTTAAAAGTCCTAGGGGGAAGTGCACTGTGAGGGAAGCAGAGATAACCCCTGGCACGAGCCTGCAGGAACCCTGGGATCTACCTGCAAGAACTACTGTCGCCGGCCTGCAAGGGTCCCTCTGTCCTACCTACTGCGGGTATCCTTTGACACTGCCTTCCAGAGCCCCCGAGACCTGCCCGCACGAGCCCCTGGGGCATGTCTCTAACTGCGCCTTAGGGCACCTGGCATCCTGTCTGCCCATAGAACCCTCCAGCTCTGGGTCTGAATGAGAACATCCTCCTCCCTCAACGTACCAGCCTGAAACGAACCCCCCCACCCCCAGACCCGGTGGACCTGCCTGGCCACAGGGCCCCTCCCCCTCCAGTCGAATCCCTCAGCCCCTGCGCCCCGCTCCCGCCTGCATTCCTCTCCGGGAGAGCCAGGGAGAGGGCGGGGAGTGGTGGGCCAGCAGACCTGACTGACATCAAGTGCAGAAGGACCCATGCGCTGCTCCGGCTCGGCAGCCTCTCGCTGAGGGCCCCCTCCCCCTTTCCGTGGGAAGCAGCCCCTGCTGTGCTCAGCAGCCTCCCAGGATGAGGAGGCTCCGCCGATTCGTGCACCTGGTTCTCCTCTGCCCCCTCTCGAAGGGCTTGCAGGTAAGACGCACGGAATATGTGGGTGCACATTAAACCATATGAAGAGGAAGCAACGCAGTTTGTCATAATGCTTTAGATGTGACTGTGTATTCGTATGAAAGAAAAGCGTTAATCATGAATATGACTGTCCAAGATCACAGGGCTGCGCTGCTATGCAGCCCCTCGCCCCACGACTGTCGCGTGCTCTCCCCCCACACGGGCCAAGAGGCAGCACCAGAAGTATTCTGTCTTTGGGCTATTGACAGCAACACATACGGGGTTTGCTTTAAAGACTGCTCGACACCCCAGGGGACCCATCGGGAGAGGCTGTGGCTGCCCCCTGCGTGGACGACGCTGGCTTGGGAAGCTGCCTGCCATCATCTTGCGTGGAAGGTGGGACCAGGGCATGTCCTTGTATCTGTGTTAAGGCGTGTGACTGCTCACCGCCTAATGGCAAATCAACCGTAGTGAGGTACTCAACCCGTGTGCTCGTGGACCAAGCTGCCCTACGAGCAGACTATTACGTCTTTCTCCCCCAGAGGCTCTTTATGCCATGCTCTTGCAGTTGTCAAGCACTCTACATAACAGCTGGGTTGTATTGTATTGTTGTTTATTTCTATAGCGCCTAAATACAGGAAAGTGTTTCAAAGCGCTCAATGTTGCAAACGAACCTCAACAGATTTAGGAAACACGCGCATTAACTTGCTGGGCTATTTTTTTTTTACCAGTTTTGGAGTTTTACGTTTAAAATGGCAAAATCCCCTGCGCACTATCCCCAGATGTAAAAATTGGCCTGACCAAATATAGCACGCACCGAACTTGGGGTAGTTTTGGCCCAATCTGACATGACTGTAAAGAAAGGCGTCCCACATCTCTAATTGGCCAGCAAATGAAAGCTTTGCCGAATTACAATATATTTGTTACACTGTATTCTGGAAGGCTTGGTGTTGTATCATTCGCATCAGGACCACTCCAGGCTCCTGCGGATCAGGAGGGAACTCACGACCCTGCTCTTCAGGGAACACTTCGGGGTGGGGGGGGGAGACCCTTAGAGCCTGATACTCACAGGCATATATCACCCCTGTAGTATGGGATGTCCTAGCTATTATAACTTCCCTTCGATCTATGTCTCTTCTCCCCAAATGACTTGTACAGCGCTCCCTTGTTTTCCTGTTGGGGCTAAACTACATACACCCTAATAAAACACACACACATTCAGCATATTTCATTCCTCTCCTTTTCTGTTGGGCGTCGAGCTGGGCGAGTGAAGTGTGTGATATGATATGTTATTTATAACGCGCTTAATAACGCGAGGTTTCTAAGGGCGGATCCAGGGATCGGGTGTAGCTCCGTGCCAATGAGCTATCTTCCCGAGACATGGGTCACGGGTGCGGTACATTGTGCAGCCACGCGTTAAGGGGATTGTGTAGAGCACGACGACTGCGCCCGTTCGGATGCTTGAGCGATCGCCCTGCAAAGTGCGCGGTTTTGCATGTGAAGTCGGCCCAGCTCGCCGCCTTTTGGCCGCAGGGATGGAGCGGCGCGGTGGCGCTCAGAGGCCGAGCCACGGGCAGTGTGGATCTTGGCCATGCGAACAGCAGAGGCCATCCTCAGCAGTTCTGCTCTAGTGGCTAATTGGCTGGCCTTGGAAATTAGACACCTGGGTTTTAATCAGCTCCGGCGCTTGGCCAAAGCATCGTGTGATTCTGGGCAAAACACGTTTGATTCCGCTGAGTGACTATAATGTGTGCAACTATGTATGTGTAATTTGAACATTTAAAAAAAACAAGTGTGTTGTCTGATACACATCCCCACGCAGTATGCTTCTCCGTGTACTGTTGTTCATCAATGGAAAACACACGTGTACACATATGCAATGTTGCGGCTGCGAAAAGCCTTTTTTTCAGGATCTGTGAGTGTGAAGAGAGAAACATTTATAATCCAATCGCATCATTCAAGTAAGACAAGCAGGCCCTGAAAACAATGTGAGCACCCCAGGGCAAGCACGGCCGTGTGGCTTAGAGATGGGCCCTCCCTAGTCTCCAGCTCTGTCTTTGTTCTACATGCCTGGTGGTTGCTGATGAGAACGCCCCCCTGACTCTCCTCTGGCTTATGACGATATATGCCTGTTTGTTTTGTACATTATTGCCCCGAAGCTATGTTTCCTTGCGCACTATCTCTTCCACGATGAAAAAGCCCGGGTCCAAACCAGGTGTAACTAAGTACGGGTGGCGCAGTTTCCACCTGACAGTAGAATGGGCGGAAATCCCTGCATTTCTATGTGCTCCGGCAGAATTTCAAAACAAATCCCATTTGATCCCAAAATTCCAGGGGAAATGAAACAATTTACATGCATTCTGTAATCTATACTTTATTCATACCGTGTGCTATTGGATGCTTCTATAACACTAATGCAGCCCTTACTAAACTTCAAAGCGCCGCGAAGGTGGCATGAGATGGAAGGAGGCAGCTTGACCCACGCACCCACCCCCTGTGGGAGCCCATGCATCCACCCACCACCTGTGAGAGCCCACGCATCCAGCACCTGTGGGAGCCCACGCATTCACCACCTGTGGGAGCCCATGCAGCCACCACCTGTGAGAGCCCACGCATCCACCATCTGTAGGAACACACGCATCCACCACCTGTGAGAGCCCACACATCCACCACCTGTGGGAACACACGCATCCACCACCTGTGAGAGCCCACGCATCCAGCACCTGTGGGAGCCCACACATCCACCACATGTGAGAGCCCACACATCCACCACCTGTGGGAACACACGCATCCGCCACCTGTGAGAGCCCACGCATCCACCACCTGTGGGAACCCACACATCCACCCCTGTGGGAGCCCACGCATCCACCACCTGTGAGAATCCACTTATCCACCACCTGTTTGAGCCCACGCATCCACCACCTGTGGGAGCCCACGCATCCATCACCTGTGGGAGCCCACACATTGATCACTTTTGAGAGCCCACGCATCCACCACCTGTGAGAACACTCGCATCCACCACCTGTGAGAACCCACACATCCACCACCTGTTTGAGCCCACGCATCGACCACTTGTGAGAACCCACGCATCCACCACTTGTGGGAGCCAACGCATCGACCACCTGTGGGAGCACACGCACCCACCACCTATGAGAACCCACGCATCCACCACTTGTGGGAGCCCACGCATTCCACCACCTGTGAGAATCCACGCATCCACCACCTGTTTGAGCCCACGCATCCACCACCTGTGGGAGCCCACACATTGGTCACTTGTCAGAGCCCACGCATCCACCACCTGTGAGAACACTCGCATCCACCACCCGTGAGAGCCCACACATCCACCACGTGTGGGAGCCCACGCATCCACCACCTGTGGGAGCGCATGCATCCACCACCTGTGGGAGCCCACGTATCCACCACCTGTGAGAATCCACGCATCCACCACCTGTTTGAGCCCACGCATTGACCACTTGTGAGAGCCCACGCATCTCCCACTTGTGGGAGTCCACGCAGCCACCACCTGTGAGAACCCACACATCCACCACCTGTGGGAGCCCTTGCATCGACCACATGTGAGAGCCCACACATCCACCACCTGTGGGAGCTCACGCATCCACCACCTGCGAGAACACACGCATCCACCACCTGTAAGAGCCCACACATCCACCACCTGTGGGAGCCCATGCATCCACTACTTGTGGGAGTCCATGCATTGACCACCTGTGGGAGCCCACACATCACCACCTGTGGGAGCCCATGCATCCATCACCTGTGGAAGCCCACGCATCCACCACCTGTGACCACGCATTGACCACTTGTGGGAGTCCACGCATTGACCACATGTGGGAGCCCACATATCCACCACCTGTGAGAGCCCACGCATCCACCACTTGTAAAAATATACACAATATGTCTATGATGATTGGCCCCTCTCACGCACCCTTCTGATTGGTGTGGAGAGTGGTCTGTGTGCAAAATGCATACATGATTATCTCGGTGATTATGTATATAAATCATTATGGAGCCATCATAGGGTGCGGGTAAGTTAAGGAGAGAAGCAGTGTCCTGGTTGGTGGACACTCCCGTCCCCTGCACACCATATACACTGAGATATACTTAGTCATAGTTTAGATCTATTCAAGAATTTCACAGTTGGTCAGTTTTTGCTGCTCTGTGGCAGAGTTTAATTCGTGCTATACACACATATTTGTGATCAATAAAGTTAATAAACAAATTCATTAAACTCTGGCACTGACCAGCAAAAACTGAGAAACGGTGAAATTCTTGAATAGATCTATTCTATGACCGAGTATATCTCAGTGTATATGGTGTGCAGGGGGCGGGCGTGTCCACCAACCAGGACATTACTCCTTTCCTGACATACAGTAGCAGCTTGCTGTACTAGAGCTGTATTTTCTCCCCTGCACCCACAACGTATTTGAATAATTCGCCCTCTGCGCTTTGAAAACAATCATTCTAAGAAAGGTGCGTGTACTACTTAATCCTGACATTGTGCCGGTAATTTAAGCCATTCATGTAGGAAAGCCACATTAAAAACAGGCGTGTTGGGCCTGTCCCTGAAACCATAATGCTGGAAGGATGCACATGGCATTGAAGCTGTGTAATTATGGCCAACACATGCTTAGACCTACTATACTCCGCAAGCCCAAGCTGGCACAATGCAACCCACCCTCATGACCAACAATTGTTTCTCATCATGAGGACCGCCGGGGAACTGCACCTTTGTATTTTTATCTCACAGGCGTTAATCAACAATACATCAGAATTCTCCCACACATATTAGACACGGTGAGACACCTCTCATTTATTAAACTCAATCTCCTTGGCCACACGGGTCGATACCCACACACTCAACAACTAATCTGACTTCTCAACTTTCTCCTTCTTCTCTCCTTGTTTCTACTCTCCAATTGACATGTTTTGCTCTCGTTATATGACCTATGTACCTCACCATGTAATTTTAAATGGTTTATTCAACTCGCCCAATAACTACTGTGGCACCTCTAACTGTGACGTCTCAAAAAATAATGCAATGTTAACCTCTGGTTTTTGCTTGACACCAAAAACGCTTGCTATTGCACAAATTGTATAATCACCACAGCCTTGAAAAAGACCCTTGTCGGATCGAAACACGTGTCAGATCTTAGTGTGGTAATTAAATCATCACAACAAACAAGTGACAAGATTTCAAACTTTTGAGAGCCCACACATTGAGCCTATGCATCTATCACCCGTGGGAGCCCACAAAGCACCCACCTCCTTTAAGAGTCCACATATTCTCCATCTGTGAGAGCCCACACGTCGACCACCAGTGAGAGCCCATGAATCCAGCACCTGTGAGAGCCCACACATCCACCA
Organism: Ambystoma mexicanum; assembly: GCF_040938575.1. Taxonomy (NCBI): domain Eukaryota; kingdom Metazoa; phylum Chordata; class Amphibia; order Caudata; family Ambystomatidae; genus Ambystoma; species Ambystoma mexicanum. Next base: position 186,956,234 of record NC_090929.1, read on the forward strand.
CTCATGCGATCCTATTCAGCAACCTCACGTGGGAGCATTGAGTAGGCTGCTGGTCACGTGACCAGGCCCAGCCACTCAGTTGCTCCGCCCACCTCCAGTTCTCGTGCCTTCAAAGCCACTACTGGAGGACTGTAGGCCAGCTCCATGCAGACAGCACTGAGTAAGCTGCTGATCACGTGATCTGGCCCTGCGACTCAGTTGCTCAACCCACCACCTTTTCATCAGTCCTCCTTACGCATCCTCATCGCCGGCATCCTCAGCAAAGGATTTACGAGGACAAGGACCTCACCTGTTTGTACCTGTTCAGGCCTGATGAGGCCAAGGGCCTGACCCGCTATCCTGCATTTCACCTACAAACTAATAGCTCCTACTGCTACTCATCAGAAGACAATGCCATGTATCTCATCCCTCCACAGCCCATCCCCACCCTCACAAGGGTTCGAATGACCAAGTGCCCTAGACAGCCCTGGCAAGCTCCCCTAGCAAACCTCAACAATATTGCCCTTGCCCCATCCAACACCCACAGACCAAATACACGCTCTATCTCATGTTGATCAGTGTTCGCTCAGCAGTTACTCACACTGCAGAGATCGCCGACCTCATCTCGTGCAACAACCTTGATAGCCTGTTCATCATGGAAACATGGTTTACCCCATCCTCCCCACATGTTTTTGAAGTCCTCCTACACCAAGGCTACTACATCCAACATGCCAACCAGAAAGGGCAGGATGCCGAGTGGCAATCATCCACAGGAGCGATTGGCCATGCTCCATCATCCCCTCTCCCAGAACAAGCTCATTTGAATAACTCATCTGCCGGTTCCCTCTATCGCACAAGGAATCCATCACCTGTCGCCTCATCTACAGACCACCTCGCAGGAGTGACTCTTTCATTGCAGACATATCCTACTTACTCTCTGCCAAATTTGAATATTCAAATGATTTGTTTCTCAGTGATTCTAACTTCCCAGAGTCACTGGCTGATAACCACACTCAAAGCACACTTTTTCACACTGACCGCTTCCATGACCTTAAGCAAATTGTGCTGTCCCCCACGCACAACTAAGGCAACACCCTAGATTTAGTCTTCACATCATCTCCCTGAATCACCTGTGCATACCCTATTCTACTTACCTGGTCTGTCAATGCTGCCATCCCATTATGAGTCATCCACTCAACTACGGCTCACAAAGGTCAGGCTAAATGCCCCCTCACTCAATGCCGCTCATTCAAAACCTTCCCGGAGAGTGAGCTAGACGCAAACTTTCCAGACTTCTCCACCACAGGGAATGCCTCCGGCCTCCTGCAATTATTCAGCAACTCTGCTATGAAACTGGTAGACACTCATCCCCCCTTAAAATAAAGCCGAGCTAAGACCAATCCATCTGCCCCATGGTACACGCCCAAGCTTACCTCCAACAAACACTCAATCTGAGCCCTAGGGAAATGGTGGAGCAAAAACCACAACTTGAGAGACCTCCGCAAACCTCCAATCACTGTGCGCAAATCGTAGGATTCTGATTACCGAGGTCAAAGCTGCTTACTACTCCACAACCATTGTGGCAGCCACTACCAGGAGCAAAGCCCTCTTTGAAGTAGTAAAGCATTGTACCAAACCCTCACCCAACCCTGAGATACCAGGAACTCGGGATAAATGTGACAGAATCAACACATTATTATTGAAAAAATAGGCAAAATCCGAGAGACCATCGAATCGACCTCTAGCATTAGCATCCCCTGCACTCCCGCACTCACACTGGCTCTCTTGACCGAATTCTCTCATCTCTTTCCCCCGGATCTCCTAAAAATGATTGCCTCCCTCAAACCCCCTTCTTACTCTGACAATATAATTCCAGCCTCCATCATTAAACAATTGATGGGCCCGGCACTCAATGCGCGCCTTAGCAACATCAATGCCTCCCCTGCATACGGATCATTCCCGACCACCCTCAAGACTGGTCTCATATGACCTCTTTTGAAAAAAAACAACCATCGATCCAAATGACCTGGCCAACTACAGGCCATTACAACCCTCCTGTTTATTGTCAAAATGTTAGAAAAAGTAGTTGCTACTCAACTACTCTCCAGAATCAAACAACTCCACCACCTAATTGACTATGAGTCAGGGTTCCACCCCAAGTGTAGCATCAGGACAGTCACCATCCAGGTGGTGGATGATGCTCTCCAAATCAGGGATAAAGGCCCCTCCCTCGTCCTCCTTGAGCTCTCAACTGTATTCAACACCATCGACCACTGTATCCTTCTCTCCCTCCCTGCTAAGAGGTGGGATTCTCTGGCACTGTTGTGAATTGGTTTACCTCCTATCTCTCAGGCAGACACCAGGCTGTCCAGATGAACTTGTTGCATTCTAACCGACTCCAGGTCTCCTGTGGAGTCCCACAAGGCTCCATCCTCTCACTAATCCCTTTTACCTTTACATGGAGCCTCTAGGCACTATACTCAAAGATCCCAATATAGCCATCCAACAATACACAGAAGATACTAAGTTGTGCATGAGAGTAAATAGTGTGCAGGACATCATTCATCTCTGCGATTAACTAGCCATCATCCAGTCCTGGATGTTGAGTGCCTACATCAAAGACTGAATTCGTCTTCATCGGTCTGCCTGCCAAAAACAACTTGTCCAACAATGGCTGAATGAGATGCACCTAGAAGTATAAATAAAAAATAACACTCATGTTGGCATGCTTTGGTGGGTGTAGGGGATGCCTATCAGTGAAAAGTATTGGCATGGGCTGCGAAGATATTGGAGAGATGGGTAGTGAGGAAGAACATACAGCACACATAGTGTTCTTTGGCTTTTGGCTGACCCATTGGCTGCCCATGGCCAAACTAGATCTGATGGTCTTTCCCACCCACGACCTTCCCAAAACGCACACCGCTGGGATCACTTTGAGTGACCTTTGTATTTTTAAGAGGATGCCAGTGTTCATTTCTAAGCAGTTTCCTGAAAGGAAAAGGCATAATGGAAGCTGAAAACCCACTCATAGTGTAATGAGGTGTGTCTTCAGCCAGGTGATTCATAAGCAATATGTATGCACTTGCATCTGTTCCTTGCACCAAATTTCTTTTACAATATAAGCATTCGGAAAAGTCAACAGTTTGGGATTTTGTGCAAGTGCTATATAGGCATTTGCCAGGCACCGGTATCATATACCCTGGTGCCCATCTTATTTTACAACTGTCGACATTGAATGCCGTGTTCCAAGGCTATCAGAGCTCTCTTGTGCTCCGTGCTGCACGCTGCGAGTGCCACCTGATCATCATTGGTTCCAACCCACTGATTCCATTACCGAAGGCAAGCCTGTCCTCCCCTACATGCTCACTCCAATTGCAACGCCCACATCCCGCTAGCCCTGCCTACTACCTCCCCTCTCCCCGCTCCCTTACCATGCCTCTCCGTCTTACCGCAGCTCCATTCTCCGATGGGAATGGAAGCAACCAAGGCCACTGCCCTAGACTCCCGCTGCCCGAACGCCGATGGCACATTAGCCCGGGGAGCTTACCCTTAACATCTCCCGCCAGGTGCTGCTACTGAAAGACCCATTGACCCCAACCATATACGCGTCAAAGCTTGAGCTTACCCTGGCCCGCCCACCTTCCTCACTCCTATACACGTCGCATTGCCCTCCCCCACTTCCTTCCTGCCATCACTTGCAAACGGCACAAAGTACGGTCAGCGCTCTACTCTGCATGGCTCTATACTAAAACAAGCCCTTGCACACACATTGCTGCCACCTACCCCATTCCTACCTGCACTGACGGAGCATAACGCACTGACTAGTGTACCTGCATTACCAACCTCAATCAAGCAACCCAGCCCTGCCCTAATACCAACACCAGCCTGCCCGTCAGCCAACACCACCACTAAGCTATGCTCCACCCGGCATCGTGCTCAGCTCCACCGCTTCATTACCAATACCTGGCCCAGGCCCCCCTGCTTACATCTTACACCTCCACTGAGCACAACCACAAACACACGCATTACCATCAAGCAAGCCCCTCCCCTGGCCCAACACCAACGGAACCTCAGACACAGCCATCCCAAAACTTAGGTAAAACACCTACTCAGGAGTCCCCATGTCCAAGCCACTCCCCCTACAACACAGCCCTCCTCCCCACACCGGCACCTCCTAACCACCAGCTCCTTACTCAGGCCAGGCCAGAAGCCTCAACTCACCAGCACAGCTACATCCACTTAACCTTATCCCCCCCCCCCGAAGACAGAGTTAGGAATGCCTACCTGCAATATAGGACCGCCCCCAGCAACAGGCACACACCACATACTACCCAATCCCAGGAGATCATGTCACGTGCCTCTCGCCATCGGTCCTCACACTATAACACACCTGTACACAAACCAGAAATGAAGACCACCACCTGCAGCAGCACACCACCTCAAATCGCTCCCCTACGTTGTGCCCTCCTTAACACTAGATTCACGATTGCCCACCCCCACGAAATCCTGAACCTTATCTCAACAGACGACCTTGATATCTTAGCCCTCACAGAGACCTGACTCACTCCCACAGCAGAGGCGGTGCCAGAATTGTCTAACATATAGGGCCTGAAGCTAATGTAGTTGGGCCCACTCGAGTGACATTAACATCTGTAAAAGCCCCCAAAACGCTGCTGAGTTGGCAGTTACACATTTTTGATGGGCATTTACACATTTTGGGTGGGCTTTCCCGCTAAGGCCCTAACCTGTCTATGCCCCTGTCCAACAGCAGGCCCAACTCTCTCCATTGCCATCCCCCAAGGATACTCCATATTCCGATGTGACAGACAAGAAAGAAAAGGTGGAGGAGTATCCTTCATCTACAAAGAATCCCTCCTGTTACATGCCTCCACCGTGCGAACGATCCCCAAAATGCGAATCTCTGTCTGATAAACTCAAATGCTCATAAAACAATACACTCCCCTGCACCTCACAAATCGCGCGCCCACCCCTATCGCCTCCTTCGAAGATGACATTACCCAACTCATCACCACTAACCTCAAACCAACCTCTCAACTCTTAATAGTAGGCCACCTCAACTTGGGTTTCAATGACACCACTCCCATGGCCAGATCCTTGACTGGCTACTAGACCACAAATGTAACATTCCCATTATATCCACCAGACCATGCCCAGGGACAGACCACCACACTATCACATTCAGCATACCAGCCATCAACAAAAAGTCCTAAGACAATCATTAAGAAACAGCACCACCATGGTTCACAATTCATGCAACCTGACAAGCACAAACATCATCCCACTCATTGACTCACCCCTCCCCAACACATAAGACCCCACAGCCCTAATAGACCACGCCGCAATGCCATCGACCACTTGACCTCCCCCAAGTCCAAGAAAACAAGAATCCAAGCCATCACAAGTCCTGGTTCACCCCAGAACTCAGCTCTGCTCGAGCCACAAAACGGACAGCAACGTCTACCTGGCTCAAGACACCCACTCTCACCAATAAGAGCCACCTTACCATGCTCTCACACCACTACAAACAGCTCATCCTCACCTCCAAAGCTTCCAAGTATAATGAAAGAATTGGCAACGCGGCCTCAAGGTCTTGCAAACTCTTCACTATTCTCCTTGAGTTAGAAACCCTGACCTCCCCACCGGAGACCGTCATGAAAGACAGCGCCTGGGATAACATAATTTAAGACACCCTCAATGGGAAAATCACACAGCTACAATCTGGCATTCGACCTTGTAGACCATAAAATCCTTTGCCAAACTCTAACCGCTGCCCCACACTTCTCCCCTGAAGCCACTAAAAGGATTGGTTAATTCTTGTCAAACAGATCCTCTAGGGTATTCCCGGGGGAGGCCTCTGTCTCACTGACACCTAACTCCTGCAGAGTTCCCCAAGGCTCCTGCGTATAACCTACCCTTTACAACGTGTACACCAAGCCCCTGTTCCACCACCTCGATGCCCTGGGAATATCGTATACCAACTACACCCAAATTCTCATCCACCTCTCACGGGATCACCAAAAAGACACTCTCAGAATTAATGAAATCTACGAAACCATCCAATCTTGGATGGCAGCAAACAGTATTTGCTTCAATGACGAAAAAACTGAACTCCTCTACCACCATGACTCGCCAGGTCAACCATATTGCCTCGCCATCAGGATACACAATCAAACTCATCAACACCATTAAACCCTTCCTCACCACTACTAACTGACTGGAAGTTGCACAGGCATTAATATACTCCAAAACTGACTTATGCAACTCCTTACTTTGTGGTACTTCTGAAAAAAATCTCTGCAAACTACAGATAACCAGGGTCGGATTGGCCCCGTAGCTGGGCCGAAATCGTCCCTGGGGATTGGGGGCCGGTTTCTGGCCATGCCTGGGCCGGTTTATGGCCATGCCTGGGCCGGTCTGGAAGAAAAAGAAATGGAAAATAAATATATATATATATATATTTTTCTTTTTTTCAAAAAGCCTTTCATCCTTCTTAGGTCGATACATGAGTACCAACACAGGTTGGGTGATATTGTATTCATATGTATCTATAAAAAAGAGCGTAAGTGCTATACAATAACATATTATCATTTGGCCTTGGACGTCTGCTTGGATTCACAGTAATTTAGTGTATGCCACTTCCTGTTTTGTCAAGGGGTGAAAGGTCTTGTTTCATCGCTTCCCGGGATGTCACTTTGGGGTGGGGTCAAATGACATCGCTCCCGGTGATGTCATCAGAGGTCAAGGGTCGTGAGGCAAGGGGTGGGCCACTTTTTTGAGGCGATGGTTGGGCCACTTTTTTTTGGGTGACCGGGCCTATTTCTTGTCGAAGTCCGACCCTGCAGATAACCCAAAAAATGCACTCAGAACCGCACTCGACATTGGTAAACGGGACAACATATCAACTGCCAAGAAAGCAGCTCACTGCCTCCCTGTCAAGGACAGAATTAACTTCAAAATTCTCTCCCTCACCAACCGATGTCTGTCAGATGATGCACCATGCTAACTATCAGATAAACTCAAAAGACAAGTCTCAGAAAGACTGACAAGAACTGCCTACAGCCATTGCCTTGTCACGCCTAGGTTCTAGTGCTCAAAAGCGGTGGGCTCTAGCTTCCCTGTCCGGGCACCTGATCTTTGGAATAAACTACCCCTCACATGTGAGGTGAACCCCCCTACAACATCTTCAGGATGCATTAAAAAACTCTCTTGTTCAATTGACCCCACTCGCCCCTTCCTGACCAATCTTGATCTATGTCTGTTTTCATGGTAACTAGCACCTAGATGCCCACGGGCTGTGTGTTCTGCTATAAATGTACAAATAAATAAAATACTTAAATAAATATAGCCAGGTAATACCATTAGTGCCCTGGAAATGCCAATGCCATGCCCCCACAAAAGCAAAACTGTTGGTTTTGCCAATGCTTGTTCATTATCTTCCTGTGCAGCAGGTACCTTCTGCTGCCACATGAAGGCAGATGGCTCACCCCTGCTATTGGGGGCAAGGACAAATATCTACTCTACCAAACCTCTGTACAGAAGAAGGTTACCATCCACATTTCAATGTGTTTGCAAGGGTAGATGTGCTGGGCTGGGTAGCTATCGTAAAGAACCCCCCCCCCTTGGGTACAGAGCGGACAGATAAAAAACAGAAGAGTCCGATAATGTGGCAAAAATACTGTTATATTAATATACCCAAATAACCAAATAAAACAGGGATAGTCATGGACATTGGGCAATCTCCAGTTCTTTCTGGTTCAGACACTGGCTTGCCACAGAGTTTTACCATAATATAACATCACAAACAAATTATACATTAATCATACTTGGTGGGATGTGATTGGGTGAGTAGTATGGTAGCATATATTTTCTACATGAGATTAGTCGTCTAATTGGTCCAGTGGTACTGAGTAACTCCACCTAAGACCACCTACAAAAAGGATACATTGGGAACATGTCACCAGGGCAAATTATGAGTGTCTGATGCAGCACTGTTAAGGTGAATGTGGAAGGTGGACGGGGATTGGTCAGGGGTGGCTTCTCAGCATTGGCAGGTTGGACGGTTACCAGCACATGAGCAGCAATTGAAGATGATGAGAACGGCCCCACGGTGCTGTGTGTACCACCAAAGTTACCACTCCTTGATTCCCTAGGCCTCGAGCAAGGACAGTTGTCTTTCAACTTAGTACTGTATTGTATCTTTCGTCCAAAGATATGGATTGGAATGAAGATCTCTTTCTGCTCTTGCTTGGCTCTAATTAATTGATCTTCTCTTCCCGCTGCAAGTCATGTGCCTGGAGCACGTATTTCAAATAATCCTGTTTAGTAATTTCTATGAATTTTATCTAGTTTTACTATGGGCGTTATTACTTTTCAGGTCTCCGGAGACATGTTGGAGCTACTTTCTCCTCTGTGTCAGGTGTGAGCTGATGAGAACCTGACCTTCCTACAACATTTGTTTCCTTGTTGATTTAGATAAAGTTATGTCTGCCACCTGGGATCTGCCTTGTGTCTGTGTTTTTCCAACAGTGGCTTGAAACCTGTCCTTCTCCGCTAATCTTGGCAATCTTATGTGCTTGTTATCTGCGCTGTTCAGGCTTGGTCCATCTGCCAACTCAGCAAACAAGGTCGCTGCTGTGCTGTGGCTTCTCAATATTTCCCATTAACCTAACATGACTGCGTCCTTCATCTTGGTTTACATGGCCACCCATTTCAGTTGCGTTCGGCGCTAAGCAAGACTTTATTATGTAATTTTGTGTGACTTGCATTTTAGCATAGGAGGGAGAGAGAGTATATGTTTTCTACACTAGTGATCGTAAGCATGTTTTTCGTGTCTAAGTGCAGTTTTACCCAGTGTTTGTGTATGTTCGTGCTTGGATGCATATGCTTCGTGTCTCTTGTGCCTACGTGTGTTGGCCTCCACCGTGACATAATCTTGTCTCTTTCAAAATGACAGCTCATCCAGGGGTTCCATTGGCTACAGGGCTATTGCTTCAGAGACTTAGGGCCTCATTACACGGACGGCGGTAAGGGTTTACCGGTACCGGTAAGGGGACCGGTACCAGTAAACCCTTACCGCCTTACTACGAGGCAGTTTGCGGCACCGTAATTAGCGCCTTCCCCATTCCCATAGAGCCCTATGGGGCAAAAATGGGAATGGGGAAGGGCAATGGGGGAAGGGGGAATTACCGCCCAGCCAACCTTGGAATAGGGCGGTAATTCCCCTTTCCACCAAGGCGGTGCCAGTATTTTACCGGCATGGACCAAGGTGCTAGTAGCACCTTGGTCCTCCGCCTACCGTGTAATGAGGCCCTTAATCTGGCTGAGTTCTGTATGGTTGCCTCAAAGCACCTCTCTCATCAGTTATATAATGGTGGTGAGGGCGTAGAATCTATGAGTGAAGGCCACCGTTCGTGTCTCTACTGTCAAAATGGGGGGAGGGCCGAAGCAATGATGGAAACATTAATTTGCCTCTCTTCATTATAGTAAGTCTTTGAGGTGCAATGTTACTTTTTGGGAGGGTGTGGAGAATTGCATTTGGTAGTGAACAGCATGACAGCCATGCTCATTTTGGGGCTTTTCTGTTGCCCCTTCCCTTCCAATCCCTCATAAACACTTTGGTCATGACCCAGAGTTACTCATTCTAATGGCGGTTGAGTATGGGTCTAGGCAGTCAATTCACCTGGTAGCACAGGAGTACAGCCGGACTGTGTGTTATTGCTATTAGCACCCTTGGTTTTTAATCTGAAAACTCAGGCTGCTGATAGCAATCTATTTTGTTTCAGTGAACGGGATGCTCTTGCAGCGTCTTGCTCATACAAACAAAATACTTACCTAAAATGGCTGCCGTGGCGATGGAAGGTGGGGCTCCATGTGAAGCCCCTCTTCCATTTCCGGCAGGTGGGAGCTGTAATGGCGATTGTGCTGTTGCCACCACAGGAAGAAGATAAGTGCAGTGTTGTGAAGAGGGGAGTGGAAGGTGTGGATACTGAAGGGGAGGTGGGAGAAGATTGGCCGGGCAGGTGCTTGGAGCAATGAACTCCAAACAGGGGATTGGATCAGCCCTCGATCCGAGCAAATTGATTGGCGGTGGCTAATTTATGCATGGAGCTTTTTTTTTGTTAATCATTATATATTGTCTTGTGGGCATTTCACACTGCTTGCCCACCACAGCTGTTGTAAAGGTGAAAGAAGGAAACTCGTAGCTGCCGTAATTGCGATTGTCTGTGTTACTGCATATCGGGGTTGCAGGAAAGTGACCAGGAGAGTGCTCGCTGATTCGTGGGCCGAGCCCCGCAACAGAGTGAGGTCCTTCCTGATCTTTACCTCTGCTATTTCAGATCCCACAAGATTTAGTCCTTGATTCCTTTGCCTTTTGCTCTGTGCTAATATTCCCATTTCTGCTATTATTTTTACATGTGGCTTTCAGTGTCATTTTGATGCCAGTGATCACCAGGTTTTCTTTGTTTGTCTTTTCTTTCTGGCCAACATCGCTGTTCTTTTTCAGCTATAAAGGCTTGGATGCTAACCCACTCTCCTCTTATTTTAATCAAACTAAAATGGAGATTATATTTTTTGTTCTTGCTCCTTCCACTGATGATTGCCCCCACCCCTTTATTCCCTGTATGCCTTTCCCCCTGATTCTTCCCTTCCCTCGGCGTCTGCTGATCATTTTGGTATTATTTTTGACTCCTCTCTGTCTCTTTCCAAACACATTTCTTCCCTTGCCCAGTCTAATTGTTGTTTCCCACTCTATAACATTGGAAAAATCCAACCCATTTTCAGCCCCTTTCGGCCATTAAATCTATTATGGTTACTTGGATCTTTCGACGCTTGACCGTCCGTCACTCTTCCTTTCTTGTAGACCTGCGCTCTTGTTCCTGTTTAGTCTGCCTGCAATTCTGCTGCTCGTCATCTCTGTTGGCTTCCTCCGGCATTTCTTTGGCTCTGTCCTCCTTACCACCTCCACGTTTATTTTTATGAATTGTTTTTAAATACGTGCATGGTTTAGCTCCTTCTTCTCTCACTTCTCTGGTTATACTCCTGGCCGTACTCATCCTTGATGTTATCTCTATCTTTCAGCTTTTTCTCACCCCCTTGCCCTCCATCTTGTTCTGAATAGTTTACAGTTCTTTCTTCTAAACTGTGGCATCCTCTTCCCTTGTCTGTACATTTTGCTTTAACTCTTTCATCCTTATGTTCCTCTTTTAGAGTCCATTTTCTTGTTTCTCCCTGAATTCTGATGGAACTTCATGACTGCTTCTTCTTGTACTACTTATTATTATGTTACTGTTATCGTACGTTTTCATACAGTGCTTTGGTGAAAGGCTTAATACATTCAAATAAATAAATAAATACATAAATGTTACTTTTTATTAGCATTAAGTTTATTACAAATTTTCGCTATTCCAATCCATCCTTAACAATTAAAAAAAAAGAAAAAATCCTTCCGAAATAGACACCCCTTGCCTTAGAAAATATCAATTTTACTTTGTCTTTTTTTATGTGGGGCAGGATTTTCCCCTGACCTGGATACAGCTTTATCGTAATACGTGCAGCACGCGGCACAGAGTTATAGGAGCATAAGCCAATACGTGGTGTAGGTATGGAATGTGTCTTCCCACTGGCATTGAACTCCTGAGTTAAAATTCCACACTTTTCACCCACAGATCTTTCCTCGCCTGCTCATTGCTATTGTGTTTGGAAATTGATCAGGGGGTTAATTTATGCTTGAGAAATATAGTCCTGGAACGTGGCTGTCAGATACCCTGATATGATGCTAAGTCATTAATGAATGCAGCCTGACATTGAAAAGGAGAATATCTGCTTACGGAATGTTAGAGCCCATCCGTCAATACACAAATAAGCTTTGGAAGCCATGGCTATGGATCCCTTCTGAGATGATCACGTTTCTCTTTGAAGGCCGCCGCCGCGGGAGAGGGGTGACAATTGGATCCTACAGTTTTATTATTAAATGTACTGTGTTGACCACAGACCAGACATTGGAACGTTGCACGACATTTTTGTCTTTAAAAGGACCGCCATCACACATCATATTGTTTTAAAACGTTGATGTGGTCATCATGGGCACCTTGCAGAATAGCGCTAGATGCATGCACTTATGTAAATGAGCCCTTAAATTGAACCCTCAAATTCACTCCTGTGGGGAGCTATTTGAGAATGAATCTTTGCCACTCTGCAGCACATTTTTAGAAAGTAACAACACATAGATTGATGACTGGAAACTTGACATTGTTCAACGGATGCTAAACCATGTCTGAAAGCAAATGTAAGGCAACAGTGTATCACTGCACTAGACAGTAGAGGAAATAACTGAAATTGACATATCTATGGATGGACCACCTCTCGCATTCAACTGCAGTAAATCGGAGAGAGAGAGAGACACCTAGAGAGTGCGAGAGGGGGGAGAAAGAGAGCGAGAGGGGAGAGGGAACTAGATAGAAACATCAATTTCACCTATATTGTTTAATGTATTGTGCTGTGTTGAAATGGGAGCCTGTACTTATTTAAAATATAAAGTAGCCTCAGCTGAGTAATGTCAGACTCCCAGTCATCAATGTGTTTTTATTACTTTGTAAAAGTCGTCACAGAGCATCAAAGATGAATTCTAAAATGCCCTCTTTTGGGGGTAAATTGTATGGTTGATTGTTTTGGGGCTAATTTACATATAAGCCTGTAGTCTAAAGCTATTCTTCTTCGTGCTAGCCATGGTTACTGGTTACTTCAATGCTTTAATTGAAGGGCTGGTATCATGCATCCTGTTTTAACAGTAATTTGCATTCCATAAGGGAGGATGTAAATGCAACGTATGTGGGTTGACACAGGGCACATTTCCATGTGCCACCTCAGGCTTTTTACAATTTGAACGCTGGAGCACATCAGAGAGAAGGATCATACAAGAGTTTTTTGGTTATTTTGTTGTTTTGAGATGTGTCCTTTGAGCAGACACTAGGCATGTATAATAATTGTATAATTAGTTATTTATAACACGTTTAACACTGAAGGGGTTTCTAAGTGCAGACCCGGGATTCGAACCTGGTTTGCTCTCGTTTTGCTTCCAAGACGAGCGCATTGCTACTGAGATATACTACCCGTGCCTCAGTAGAGTGAGAGTGGGAGAATTGTGGGCCGCACCTGGAATGTAGTATTGGGGCAAGGATAGGTGCAGGACATGTATGTGGCCCTTGCTTGTCCTCCTACTCTCTACTTCAAAACTCAATCTGTCATACGCTAATAGCATAATGCATATGGTGCGTCTGTTTACATTCCAATTACCTGCTATTTCTGTTTGTAGACGTTATGTCATGTTTTATTACTTGAATACTCTTTATTTTTAGATTTCATTAGATTCTTACAAGGATCGCTTAATCATTTTATGATTAGATATTTAAAAGGTATCAGTATTAATTACATAAATTGGCTTGAATAGGTTACTATTCTTTTTTCTACTGGATACTTACACTTTACATACTCTAATTTCTACATTTTGTTATTATGGCTAGCATTTTGCTGACTTGTTTTACCCTTTTCTTATATAATATTTTATTATGCTAAGTCCTGCTAAATTTAGATCTGTGCTAATATTAATGAATTGTATAGTAATTGTTTGGCTCTGAGTAAAATCAATAAAATAAATTTAACAAAAACTTGCTATCACTAATTAGCTATCCACATCTTCTAGTCTCCTGCCGTGTGCCCGTTTCACCCTGAGGTGTTGCTAGTGTGTCTACTCACCTGCTTGCTGCCTCAGCAGAAATTGAAAGAGCATCCTGCTGTCTTCTCCGGGGACATCTTTTAACACCCTGCTACTCAACCCCTTCCCTTTGATTCAAAGTTAGGAACACAACTGTGTCATCTCAGCTTCTCACCGCGGACCATCTCTGAACACCTTCTCCCCCAATCCCCTGGCTTTTCTCTTGGACGGGAAACTCAACTTTGAGTTCACCACTGCCTTCAACTCGCATCACAGAGGTGCTTCTTTGCACACCCTGCCACTCTTGCCTTGCTCATTTTCTTTGCTCATTCACTCTCTCCATTGCACACTGGACCTGAAGCACACAACTCGGTGTTGACCACGTCCCAGAGCCAGCTACTGGGGAGCCGGGAAGACCCTGGATAATCTACACAGCTTGTACAGTCTATTCCTCTCCGACAAACATCTCCAGAGCTCTTTAATAAAGAAATTCCCCCGCCGCCAGATAAGGCATATATACCCTACAATGGAATGCACCATCGTGCCCACATTCTGCAATGGAAGCACCTGCCAAAGAAAAGCAACTGGAGGCACCATGACAAACCTCTCTGGACATAACCAACGACCACGAGAAAAATCAGAAGGCTATATCTTGGCTGATCCAAAACCTGAAAACCTGATTCTAACAACTCAAACATAATTCAACTCCCCACCTACCAAGCTCCCGCCCCTCATTTGCTTCTTTGACTCCTTCTCACTTAATGTCTTTTTATCCTTCCTAAGTGACATCAGCAGCCAAACTGGCTATACGGCAATCCCTCAATATTCGATCCTAAGCACCACCTCACATACCCATCTCCACCCTCTTTTGACCATAGCACTGACCCTGAGTCTTAACAATCTAGAAAATCCAGAAACTCCAGACGAGGTGGAGTTGCTATCACCACCCCCTCACTACTTCATTTACAAGCGGTTCCCACCAAATCCTCCAAGTCTGTTGAACAGATCACCTCTAAAGTCTGCAACAATACAACAACCTCTCTGGTTATCAACATCATTGACAGGCCACTGAACAGAAGATCATCTTTCATCGCTGAATTACATAGCCAGCTGTATGAAAAATGTCTACTCTCAACAAACACCATTGTACTAGGTGACATCAACATCTGGACAGAACAGCAAGGCAACTCACTCTCCCCTGGGGCCCTTGGCTGCTTCAACAACCTCAACTTTACTTACTGCTCTCGTGTATCCTCCCACAATAAAGAGTATTTGTTGGACCCAGTCTTTGTACACACTCTCTCCATAAATGACCACACCACTACACCCAACCCATTCTACAAGCACCTTCTTTTCAACTTCCACCATTCCTTCCTCAAACCAGGAAAAGTCACTGTTCCTAGGCAGACCATCTCTTTCACCCTTGATACACGCTCTTGCCTATATATTTCCTTGTGAATGTTCTTCCCTTAACTTTTAATTTCTCCATCTAAATTCCAAATCCAACTCCCATAACAAAGGGTTTTCAAATGACCTCTTCCAGATAAGAAGAGAAGGGTGAGGACTGGAGAACCACGGGAGGAAATACAGTTCCTTGGCAGAAAAAAAACAATGACCACATTAAAAAAGAGGCCATAAAAAAGCCTTTGTCAGAGCAAAAATTGGTTCTTCTCACATGCTGTTGACCATGCCAGAAACACCACAGCAGCCTTGTTCAAAGTCTTGAATGAGTAAATCAAGATAAGCCTGTCTGCTTACTCTGCCCCCTTTGCAGAATGTATGCAACCAACTCCAAGATTTCTCCACCTCCATGTTCCAGAACATCAATTCTAAAATGCACTCCTCTCTGCCCTTGAGCTTCCCCTCATTACCTCCCCACTACCATACGTCAATTCACCTGTTTCAGCTCTTTCCACACCAATGACCATTACAACCGTGGGCCCCTCTGACTCACCAACGGACCCCTGCTCTGCTTTGATCTCATCCTTTGTATTGCTCTCCCCAGAGTGCACGGAAAAAACATAAATCACCAATGCAACTACAGAGCAAATACTTTGAACGCAGACAGACGCAATAACTCACAACCACACAGTCTTAGAAGATAATCAGCTCTTATACAGCTATTTATTCAAAGCTTACAAGCAACCAATAATAACATAGAAATAACTCACAGAAATAATATAGACATAAATCACAGAAGAAGTAAAGAATTCAAAAGGAAATACATCACCGTGAGCGTAACAGGATTCCTCATCTCAGCCAGAAGCGGCTGGAAGACCCCGGGAACAGCCAGGCTGAGAGCACCACAGCTCACAGGAGTGCCGGACGTAAGCGTCCTTCTCCGGCTGAAGTCTCACCTGACCACCTTCGGGTTTCCGCATATATACACACTCCACAAAGGGGAGTCAATTCTTGAACCTTCTGGAAATTGCACTTGCGCAGTTGATGAGCAGCCGTCGGTTGCCAGCTGGGTCAATCGAGAGCTACCCTCAAGGAGCAGAGTGCCTCCCTTCTCTAAAAACACGCTCTGCGGAGAACAGTACCAAACCATAACAACGTTAGCTTTCCCAGCAGAAATGTCCTTGACCGCATACCAGGTTTGAAAAGCATGTTTTTCACAGCACCATGAATCTAACACTCAGCAAAATGTGTGCAGCTTTTCACTGCGGCATGAAGTAAATATCCATCATGGCTCCGAGCGCTCCCAGAATGCATTGCGCACCGGCGCCATTTTAGTTCAATCATAACAATTCCACCCTTGGATATTTACCTTCCATAGCCCGGTGGCAAAGGAGCCGGTCTCTGAAACCTATGAAATGTTAAAACTAAATTGGGAATACATTGAATACAACAACAACAAGCTATTATGATAGACAATATAATAAACATGCAAGCAAAAGCGTAACGTAGTGTACCCCCAATATCAGGTATCCATGAAAATAACGAATCCCACCAATTCCCAGTACGATCTTGAGACACTTGAGAAATGAGATCCCTCAAACCTCGAATATGACTTTCAATAGATCGTGAATGGTCACTTAAATTGAAACAACACATACCTTCAAATGCGTTACACCCTAAATTATGCTTTAGCAATAGATAATCAACAGCAGCTCTGTTCTCCAAAGTTGCTTTTTTAATAACTTGACTATCAAGGAGTAATTCTTCTAATGCCTGCGAAGTATGATTAAGGCTTTTGACTACTAAACATCCTAATTTCATCAAAGATTTGTAACCTCCAGCAGCTAAACCCCAAACTCCCACTAATGAAAGGGTTAATGCTAGAACCTCAGCTTCTGATAACAAGTGTACATGTGAATCACAATCAGGAGATAGACCTACAGATTCGAAAGTTGACCTTTTACCTCGAGTTATCGCTGGGTGTAAAGGAAACATCATTAGTCCTAATCGAGTTAAAGCACATGGACCTCCGGAAATGTTAGCTGGAATATAAGTATATGTGATATTACCACATGAAAAGAGCCATCCTGTTGGAAGTTTCACATGATTCAAATGACTGGCAGCTACCACCGTATGATTACAAAACATAGTATTATTTACACTGGTGCATGTGCGTGGCACTCGCGTACATAGTCGTCTCTCAAACATTGTATGATTATGCTGGTTGGTTAAGTCGATTTGTCGGCATTTACCAATTTCTTGTGCATCGCAGGTCATAAAATAACATACATTACCTTGGGTTATATTATAAGTAATAACACGTGTCAAATTTCTCCTTTTACGGTTGGTCTCTTGGTAGAATCTACAATATTCGTAAACTGAAAAAGATTGCCTAATATCTGAGTCTTGAACTAAAGAATCATTGTGCGTGACGCCGAAGATATGCTCTAAAACCGGAACAGGCGTCAGCACTGCTACTAAACACGTAATCAATAAAGCTTCAGCATTGGGCACATCAGTAAGACAAAAGTGTGATATGTTGAGTACTTGCTGTGCCAGATATATCCACATATTCTCCATCTGGGTAATCATAGGAGAATGTTTTCGCCTTCCTGAAAATACGTCTTGCATGACTGGCATCAAGGTTGTTTTCACTTGCTCCTGATGTGTTTGTCGCATTTCACAAATCCATGTCTTCGGTCTGGCTGGCTTTTCGGCATCGGCATAAGGCTGCTTTGGGACAACATTATTCATCACTATCAATATCCCCTTGATCACTGGCACAGATGTGACATTTTTCATTGGTAACAGCAGACTGTTTAACTCTCCCAAATGGAGTCCATTTAGTACCACAATTACACCAGTCAGACACAGGATCTACAAGGAAAACCCAGAAAAGAGATATCAGTGTTGCACATCACTCTCTCAGGTAACATTTGTCTGTGGGTACATATTGCCATTTCTTTCTACCAGGCTCCATAACTAAAACTACTTGATCTTTGCCTGATGCAATGACATCTGCGGGTACTGGTGGGCCACTTGGCTTTTCCACCCACACCTTTGCACCCAGTACCATATTGTCTGAAGAGCCAAAACCGCGGTCCCCACGGGTAGTTAACACTGTAGGAGGCTCCCCCTTCTGAATCATGGACAATTTAACGGGAATAATTATCAATTAGGCCACTCGATCACCCTTGTGGATTGGTAACAATTGGTCCCCACTATTCATTAGGATGACTGTAATCCCGCCTTGTTAATCAGCATCAATTACCCCTCCCAACACTTGAACTCCCTTCAATGCTAGGCCAGATCTAGGTGCAATCCATCCCATATGCTCTGGGGGAATTTGTACTCCAATCCCTGTTTCAATTACAACTATTCCTCTTGGATCTAATCTGATTTCTTCATGGGAATGCAAGTCTACCCCTGCTGACTCTGGAGTTGCTCGATAAGGAGCTAAAGAATCTGGAGTAATTTCCCAGTACAATAGTGTTTCTCTGACAGAATTAGGTTGAACCTGTAAAGTAGGAGTCATTAATTGCATCAAAGGAGTTTCATGTTCATACACAGGCCTATTGTTTAATACTTGCACCGCATCAAACACACGATCACGCCAGCCTGCCAAACTACTGTCTCCAGATTTGCGCAACTGTTCTTTCAATAACCCATTCATTCGTTCAAATAACCCTGAAGCACCTGGGTAATAGGGAACGTGGTACAGCCACTCAATGCTCTTTTCCTGACAAAACTCCTGGATTAATTTGCCTTTGAAATGTGACCCATTGTCACTTTGAATCTGCAAAGGCACTCCATGGTGTAGTATGATCTGATCTAACAACCTGATGGTATTCAGTTGTGTTGCACGTTTGCACGGCAAAACCATCAAATATCCTGAGTATGTATCCACAATAGTGCATGCATACTGACAACCTCTACTGATTGGCATGGGACCGATATAATCAATCTGCCAAATTTGACCTGGTAATTTTCCTCTTCTCAATGTGCCTCAAACAATTTGAGGGATAGGTCTATGCAGCTGGTGTTGGCACACGGGACATTGCAAAATGATCGCTTTCACTACTTCTAAAGGAAGACCGATTCCTCGAGCTTGTGCTCACCTGATAGCTTTTTCTCCAAGGTGCCCACATTTCTGATGGGCCCATTTGGCCAAACCCTCCAAATCGTCTTCCTGAGCCTCTGCATCCACAGATGAAATCTTGGTGTGCTCGTCTGCAACAGAATTAAACCAACATTCTAATGAGTCTGTGGTACAATGCGCGTCCACATGATATACAGTGACTTCACTTTGTAATAACATTTCTGCAATATCTTGCCACAGTTTTTTTCCCCACAACTCTTTTGAATGAATCTTCCACCCATTCTTTTGCCAAGTTGGCAACCACACTGCCAATCCATTCGCCACTGACCATGAATCTATGTACACATAACATTGACCAGGGGACTCTTGTTTCAATGCTTGGTAAACTGCGTAAAGCTCTGCAAACTGACTGCTCTTCCCTTTCCCTGTCGTTGTCAACATCTTTTTTGTTTTGGGATTGTACGACACTGCTTTCCAGTACCGCTCAGTTCCCACATATCGAGCTGAACCATCCGTGAACCAAGCATGCTCTGTTTGCTCCACGGTCAAATCGCTGTAAGGTACTCCCCATTTCACGGGAGACTCACGTTTTTCAGGCACTTCCGGTGGTATGTAATCAGAGGGCGGTATGTTGGCTACTTGTTCATGTAATTTTGCCACTCCACCCTTCCCTGATTTGGCTCTGTCTTGAATATACCATTTCCATTTAATTATGCTGGCTTCTTGAGCATGTCCTATTCTATGCGTTTTAGGAGAGCTCAGTACCCATTGCATGATTGGTATTTCTGGTCTCATGAATACATCATGGCCCACCGTCATCTGCTCGGTATCAACAAGGGCCCAATAACACGCCAGCAATTGCTTCTCAAACGGAGTGTATGCGTTACCAGCGTTGGGCAACTTACGACTCCAAAACCCCAATGGGACACGTTTCCTGTCTTGTTTCTGCCACACACTCCAGTCAGCATAATTGTCTTGTACAGACACATTTAATTCCACTTCGCCTTCCTTCAAGGGCCATAAATCAAGCACCTGCTGCACAGTGTCTTTCGCCATCTCAAAGGCTTTCTGCTGCTCCTCCCCCCACTGAAACTCATATTTCTTTCATGTCACCTTGTAGAGGGGGGCCAATATCTGCCCTAAATGGGGAATGTGCTGTCTCCAAAACCCAAATACCCCTATAAACTGCTGAGCTTGCTTTTTGTTCATTGGAGTGGTGAATTCAAGTATTTTCTGTCTGGCTTTTGGCACCATTTCTCGATGCCCATGATGCCACTGAATCCCTAGGAATATCACTGTTTCAGCTGGACCTTGAATTTTACTCGGGTTAATCTCCCACCCTTCCTTCTTCCATCCTTCCATAATGACATCTAACTGGCTTTGCACACTGTGCTCATCCTTACCCTGGATCAAAATATCATCAATGTAATGAGAGATTTTTATGTCAGGTTTACACGGTATATTGTCTAAGTGCTCTGCCACCAGCCGGTGACAGATAGTCGGGCTGTCTATGTACCCCATAGGTAGCCTCGTGAAAGTGTAATGACGTCCACTCCACAAAAATGCAAACTGCTCTTGACACTCTTCAGCAATTGGCACGGAGAAAAATGAATTGGCTAAATCGATCACTGCATACCATGTCCCCTCAAACTTTTGGACATTTTCAATCAAGGTAATGGCATCTGGGACTGCGGGCACTAAGGGAGGAGTGTGTTTATTCAACTCCCTGTAATCCACCGTCATCCTCCACGACCCATCTCCCTTTGTAATAGGCCAGAGAGGATTGTTCCATGCAGTGGTAATAGGGCATAATACACCCGCCTCCACGTACTCTTTGATGGTGTCTGAAATGTCCCAGGGATGCAGTATTGTTTCATTGCTACCCGTTTGGTTGCCACTGGCACTTGCACTGGGGGCATCTTCAATTTGCCTACGGTAATGGGGGTACAGATCAATGCACTCACCCCAAACTGGTATGTTTTACCGCCAAGTCCCAAGGTTAACCCTTCCAAAATGTCGAAGTCAATTATATATTCAGGTATCGGGACAATCAACACTTGGTATTTCTGCCCATTCAAATTGCCTATTTTCAACTCCACTGCGGGGGTCTCCTTTCCCCCTAGACCTGTAATAGTAAACTGTTTGCCTTTAAATCGTGTTGGATTACCATGAATCAAAGAGGCCTCCACCCCGGTGTCTATCAATGCTCGCACCCCTTGTGTATTTCCTGGCCCCCAAAAAATATTAACATCAACATGAGGCCGCCTATCCACTTTTATGCGGGCAGACGCTGTCGGAGCTCGGCCGAAGCCCTAGTCAAACTTCGAATGAGTGTGACTCGACTCCGCCTCTAACATCGCACTCACCACCTTTCTCAAATCAGCGTATGTTGGCTGGTACGGGGAAGGTGTCCCCATAGACCCTTCGTCTTGTTCTTCCGCAGGGGGAGCAGAAGGTGAGGTGTCCCCCTGTTGCGTGGTGACTACCTGTTTCTTAACCTGTTTATAGTGCTCTTTGGCTGCAAGTCCTCGTTTTTTGTATAATTCATACATTACTCTGCTTTCAATGCCATTATTGCACCACTAAAAGTTAGGAAGAGTAAACCCCGCCAACACCTTAACACCTGGTTCACACCCCAGTTCAAAGAAATCAGACATAAGAAACGCCTCAGCGAAAAAACCTGGAGATCTGACCCATCGGACACCAACAAAAACATCTTAAAGAATCTAGCCACCTTCTACAAAAAAGAAATTATCCTAGCGAAACAGGCTTCTTATAACACCCGTATCACCCAAGCTAAATCTAACAAAAAAGAATTATTCACCATCCTGAAGGAAGTCGAATCCCCCACCCAAGTCCCTGATTCTTGTATCAAGGACAAGAACTGGTGCACAGGTATCCAAAATGCCCTGGCCGACAAGATAACTATGCTTCAGGTGAAGATCAATAACAAAAAAGTGTCCATAACTGCACCAAAGGTAATTAACCTAAACCTAACCATAAACCCTTCACCAACTCTGAAACCGTTAGACAACACCCCCTTCCACTTTCGCAAAGTATCCACCAAAGAAGTTGAGAAAGTCATCCTCACCCTCAAACCTTCCAATTGCCAGGCCGACCCATGCCCAGCCCAAATCATAAAAGATGCCGCCCGTGACCTCTCTCCTTTCATTACTAAACTTATAAATGCCTCTTTCACATCAGCCACCATACCTAGCAACCTAAAAAACTCCTGGGTCCTCCCCCTTCTCAAAAAGCAAACTTTGGACCCCTCTATCCCAACCAACTATCGCCCGATAACCACTGTGCCATTCCTGCTGAAAATACTAGATGAAGTTGCCTACCAACAAATTCAACACCACCTGGAACTAAACAACCTCCTAGGAGTCCGACAGTCCGGCCTCAGACCACAACACGGTACTGAGACTGCACTCCTAGACCTCAAGGTACAAATAGACACACTCAGAGATAACGGCACAACCTCACTCCTACTACTTCTTGACCTTTCTGCCGCCTTCGACCTGGAAGACCAAACAATACTTTGCAATCACCTGGTCTCGGCAGCCCGCTTCTCCCAGTTGCATGGATCCAGTCATTCCTAGACAACAGGACAATGCGAGTATTCTCTCCCCTAGCAGCCACGGATCCCGCACCCATCTCGTGCGGAGTGCCCCAAGGATCTTGCGTATCACCCACTCTCTATAACATCTTCACAGAGCCCCTTTTAGATGATCTAGACAGTCTTGGTATCACCTACCCTAATCATGCAGACGATACACAGATCCTCATCCCGTTGACGGGAGATTATGACAAGGATTTGGCCTTTGTAAACAGAGTCTACCTCATCATCCAGGCACAAATCCTATTTACGTTTCAACAGATTCTTGAATACTCGGAACAACTCATCACAAGTATCCTGTTTGTGACGCCAACAATGTATTGCTCTCCCCAGAGTGCACGGAAAAAACATAAATCACCAATGCAATTACAGTGCAAATACTTTGAACGCAGACAGACGCAATAACTCACAACCACACACTCTTAGAAGATAATTAGAAGATAATCAGCTCTTATACGGCTATTTATTCAAAGCTTACAAGCAACCAATAATAACATAAAAATAACTCATAGAAATAATATAGACATAATATAGACATAAATCACAGAAGAAGTAAAGAATTCAAAAGGAAATACATCACCATGAGCGTAACAGGATTCCTCATCTCGCCCAGAAGCGGCTGGAAGACCCCAGGAACAGCCAGGCCGAGAGCACCACAGCTCACAGGAGTGCCGGACGTAAGCGTCCTTCTCCAGCTGAAGTCTCACCTGACCACCTCCGGGTTTCTGCATATATACACACTCCACAAAGGGGAGTCAATTCTCGAACCTTCTGGAAATTGCACTTGCGCAGTTGATGAGCAGCCGTCGGTTGCCAGCTGGGTCAATCGAGAGCTACCCTCAAGGAGCAGAGTGCCTCCCTTCTCTAAAACAGCAGAAATGTCCTTGACCGCATACCAGGTTCGGAAAGCATGTTTTTCTCAGCACCATGAATCTAACACTCAGCAAAATGTGTGCAGCTTTTCACTGCTGCATTAAGTAAATATCCATCATGGCTCCGAGCGCTCCCAGAATGCATTGCGCACCGGCGCCATTTTAGTTCAAGCATAACATCCTTCTAGCCAAACACCTTACTCACAATGCATTGGTAATCATCAATATTTCTTTCCAAGAGCCGTGCTTTTCTCAAAAACTGAAATACCCAGAACAACCCACCTCCTCAAGAAGCCTTCACTGGACGCCTCTTCACCTTGTAGCTACTGCCTGATGTCTTGTCTCCCTACAACTGGAAAGAACATGGAGAAACTAGCCATCAAACAGCTCCAAGAATGGATGGAGAAGAGCCAACTACTGGTCTCATCAATCAGGCTTCCAACCTTCTCATATTGAACTTATGGTTCTTTAGTAACAAGCATGCAATGGATGGGTTCACAGAATAACTCTGAGTCCAAATAATCAAACCAGCTCAGGAAGATGGAAAAGGTTGCTGTTTTATTAACAATTATCTAAAACAGGGAGGTTAAAACAGACATCAACAGACGTTTGCTGAGCTCTCGTCAATTTTCTCATTAAACATTGACTTTATACAAAAAATATGTCAGAGGTGACGTTGTCCTAGGTGGTAAATAAGAAAAACCTACAAGAGATTATAATTGGTTCAAGGGGAACTTCTAAGTATACTTTCTATAAGGACTAGAATTGTGATTGGCTGCCCTACTGTCAGGTTGAAAACTTATGCCTACCTCTAAAACAAGTAATCTCCAACACTATTAAGTACACGGTTTATCATTGCTTCTCAAACTATAAGGCCCTTCATTATACGTCCCTTTACAATTGGTTGGCAAGCTTGTGCCGTGTCTGAAACATTTGGTTCACTTAGCAGCACGTAAACTCAGACCCAGGTGCCAGGAGGTGGATTTGACTTTACCTCCTCACACAATTAGCCCAACATCTCTCATCCCCCATGCCTTCTGCCATGAAGATTGTCTTTGAACTTGGCCTTGAAAAGTATCCTTGTCTCTGGGAATATAAGGGAGTGCAGGCTCTCACTATCATTGTTCTAGGACTCCAAGCTCAACTCTATTTTCATCCTTGGCTCACGTGACAGGAGCCCACGATTTGGTCTATTCTGCAGCATTTAAATGTCTTAAACGAATAAAACTTGGCACACTTGGTGTTCTTTCTTTGCCCCTTAATAAGGGAAGATTAATCCTTTGTACTTTCATTGCTTTCAAGAATATATAACTGACCATGGCTGCTTCAGTTTCGATGCCAGTCCAGACAGCCTCGCCAGGCACTTCCACGATTTCAGCTTATTCCTGCTGCGACACAATTCTCGGCCTTTCCACTCCATGGGTCCTGGCTTACTAAAATTCATGACACTGATGTCCAGTTTCTATACAATGGCAGCTTTGCCTGCAGTCTATTCACTACATATAGCCAGCTTCTATGATGACTTGTTCTACTTGCATTTCAGCGTCTGTACAATTATTGAACGGTTGATTCTCTGTAGCACTTTGTACACATGCAATCTTCTCTCTGCATACAAAAGTTTACCTATTTTTTAACTTCGTCTTCACATTCTGTGAAGTCTATGCATTCCCTTCAGCCAGTATTCTCAGGGCGTAACGCTTGTTTATTGTGATGTCACTATCTTCTCTCTTTTGCTCCTTTTCATATTCCTTCAGGGAGTTCCTCCCTCAGATTCTCGTGTCTTCGGGGATACATTCAATAGGGTTTCCTTAGTGGATACCTTTTTCAAAGATTTGCTGCGGTGTTGGCACAACTGCTGGTGTCAAACATGGCACAGTCTCAGACTTCCAACATATAAGAGGTATGGGGGTGGGATTTCCTGCAGAGGCATGCAGTTGCTCCTCTACAATATATTGGAAGTATCCCCCCTGGGCATCAAAGTTACCTCCTTGAGGAACTGTGCTTCAGTCACCCACTCATCCTCATCGTCCGTGACCTGTCTGCTGTTTCAACATTGTCGCGACACCTCCATCCTTCTCTCGCTCCTCCAGGGCTGGTTCATGACTACTGACACGGCACTCATATGGCTAACACCTTTCCTCACTGCCAGATCTCAGCAAGTCAATCTTGGACCCTATCTGTCTCATCCCTCAAAACTTGACCGCAGCATTCCCCAAAACTCATCACTCTCCCCTCTCCTCTTCAATGTCTACGTGAATCTATTGGCAGTGATGATCAGATATTTCAGGCTTGACTTTTAAATGTTCGAAAACTACACCAACTTCGTGGTGAGAGGCAGATGCTCCTCTGATCAACAGCTCAAACCCCCAAGCCAACCATTTAAATCTGTCCGAAGCTGCATCATAAGGATTTCCGGATGGATGCACTTCAGCAAACTCACCTTTCAATCTGAAATCTTAATCCTCGGCCCGCACACCCCTCTGCTCTTTTGCATGCTCGGACTTCTCAACAAAGCCCATTGACATCCCACACTTTAACTTGGCATTCCACTTTGATGACTAATTGACTATGCGCATCCAGATCAACTAGCTAACTAAATCTTAACAACCTCCAGTTTAAAGTAGACCACAACATCAAAATGTTCCTGTCCTTCGCCCACAGAGCTTTTCTGATTAAACCCGTTATCCTATCTAGAATGGGCTATGGTATTTTTCTCTACTTGGGTAGCCCCCAAACCTATGTCACAAAACTGCAAATCATTCAGAAAAAAAGCCACAAGGCTGATTTGTAATGTTAAAATGCATGACCACACTTCCTCTATTCTTGTTCACTGGATCCCCATTGTATCCTGACTCAAATTCAAGCTTCAAGCTTCTCCACCTCACCCACTGAGCTTTCGACAGCTAAGGCCCTGAGTACGTCAAGAAACTCATCATGACCGAGCAGCCAAGAAGATCCCGCCGATCTTCGGTCTCTGTTTATCTTCAACTAGCAAGACTCTCAAAATAATTCCAGGGGGAACCCGCTTTGTTGGACAATGCCCCCTCCCTCTAGAACTCATTACCCTTAACCATGAAGTCAATTCTTCTCTCTGGCCTTTGAATGCCCGCTTCTAGCTCCAGTTGCCTATTCTTGGAACTCGGGCTCTGAAGCGATCATCAGATTGCATGGGGGTCTTACAAGAAGCATTAAAAACATACCTGTTTAATTAGGGTTACTCTACATATCTGGCTGTCCTGTAGCCGGGCTTAGCTATGTTCTATACTAATCATGTTTTTCATCAGCGCCAATATAAGGTTTGGTCCGTTCTGTGCGGTTTATGGTCTTTGCATCAAATATTTTCCATCAAGGGTCCTTTCCATTAAAAGTTTTGCATCGAAAAAATGTGCATCGAATGCATTTTGTTTTTGGTCTTTTTTTTTTACTGGGGGGGTTCCCCCACCCCCTGTGTTTTACCCTTTAAACCCCCCCTTTATTTTTTACCCTTTACCCTTTAAAAACATGCATTCGATGCAGATTTTTTCCATGCAAATCCCTCGATGGAATGTAATTCGATGGAAAGTCCATCGATGGATTCACCAGATACTGTTCTGTGCGCATTATAAATTCCAAAAATGCATACAAATCCAAAATAAATATAAACTTTGCTTTAGATTTGGGACATAGCTGTCGTCTTTAACCTTTTGTAACTTGCAGGGTAATGATTTTGTGTTTGTTTGATACGTTTTATTGAAATTATTAAAAAATATGAACAATCATATAAAGAAACCTGTATAGAGAAGTACAGGCATTGAAGGCAGTACTTGGCCTCTAGGGGACCTGCACACCATGTAAACCCTGCACATCCTCTTGGCTAGTGCCAGCGAGCCATCTTCTTTCACTGCTGCAATAGTGGATACCATTTTTAAAGAAAATAAGCATCTTTTCTGAGAAGAGGGAGAGGTCACTGGGGTCTGCAATAGAAAGAGCACTTTCATAAAGGCAAAAAGTCTAAGCTGCAATTTTGAGGTTGGAATGCCGCTTAAAGACTGTAGACTGGCACATGTTCAACAGGCAAAATACATGTATTTTCTTCTTGCTGACAACTGCTTAGGGCCTTACGAGAAATGCAAACAGGATATGAGCCAGGCTTAACCTCATGCGCTGGCAGACAACTGCCCCTGCCCACTAAACATCTTCTCTGGCATACAAAACAATAAACATTCTGGGTTGCTTAGCAGAGTTCTACATTTCAGTGGTCTGTGGAAAATACGTCCTATTCTGCCAGAACTCCATGAACAAGAGAAGCTCTACGTTAAATATTCTGCACTAAACTCGATACTCTTTTTGTACCCATTTCGGCGGAATCATGATTGAATGCTGTCCTTTTTGGGCTAAACGTGTGAACACGCTATGGGCCCACTGTGCATTCATTGGCATGGATGGGGTGGAGGCCATGCAAAATGACTTCCTGACATGCGCAATGTATATCTGACTGGGCGGTGGCCCTTCCCCTCCTTGCACTAAGGGCATACAAAATGAAGACCTTAAGACCTCACTGTGGACTTTACTTCCCAACAGCGGCTCGTGGGGATGGGGTTTTGGGATTGTGGTGTGTGGGCTCTTCGTATCCTTGTGAATGCCGTGCATTCTGTGGGTCAGGTGGCCCTCCCACAGCACGGAGAGCCTCACGAGGCCACAATATATGATGACCCAGACTGCCACCAGCAGGGGCACCATGTGGTCAGAAAATGTAACCCAGAGAAGGCCTGCTATTAGAGCCTCAGAGTCTCGTGGCAGGGAGGATGACGGCACACCTGACAATATTAGCCATTCTATTTGGGAGACACTAGTCGCTGCATGGGTTTAACTTTGATTTCTAGGACTTCTAGTCCAGGATTTGCCTATTAGAAACCCAAGACTACAAGTCCCAGAATGCAAAATTAAAACCAGGCCTGGACTAGTGTCTCCCAAATGGAATGGATAATACTGGCATGTACGTGTTGGTGGACAGCCCAGGTGGCATGACTCGAACAAACCCACTTGCTGAGCTGCCCTAGTGGGGGTTGGAGTGAGAGGGCATCTGGTGTGCTAGAGTCTGGATAGGGACTTTACCCTATTATTTCCAATCGGCTTTTTCCGAAAGCATTGTCTATTTCTACCATGGTGTGTATGCTGTAAAGAGAACCACCTCTAGGAGCTACAGGAGATTTCAGGCGTGAAGACGTGAATTTAGAGTTCCCGGAAGGTGCCAACCAACAGACATTGGTAGAGACAAGTAGTAACCAGGACATTGCTTATTTTCTGGTCATTCTCAGACACTCATCATTATGAACACGTGACTGCCACATTGCCAAAATCATGCCGGCTCAGGCTTAGGGTGCTGTGGGTAAGAGACCAGGTTTATGGGCCAAACACTAAGGACGACTGCACTCTAAAACAAGCATTGGCAATACCAAACGTTTTGGCGTTTACTGCTGTTCTTTGCATTATGCATTTATAGGCACCAGGGTTCAAGGAGGAGAGTTCACTCTTTTAAAGGAGGATGCGATAAGGGGTGTGCAGGTGTGCAAGAGAATGATGAGGGGAATACAGCAAGGGGGGAAAACATTGATAGAAGGTGCCATCGATGATGACTTAGAGCAAATTAGCGAGAGGGTGAGAGTGAAAGGGTAAGAAATAAAGCGGGTGTGAGAGGAAGGATGAGGGGGTAGAGAGGGGAGGTAAGGTGGGTGGGTAATAGAGGGTATAGGTTGGGTGGGGCTAGAGGGGTTAGGTGTGCGTGGGTCGGGTAGAGAGAGTGGGAAAGATGGTTGGCGATAGAGGGCAGTAGGGTGGGAGGGGATAGAGGAGGTAGGGTGGGTGTATGGTGGTAGAGAGAGTGAGTGTAGGGTGGGTTGGTGTGGGTGGAGAGAGAGGGGGTAGTGGGGGTAGGGTTAAAGGGGTAGAGTAAGTGGTGGTAGGTTGGGTAGAAAGACATGTTCAATGTTTTGTTTGATGTTGGTTTGCCTTTTGAAGTTGATAATGGTCCTTGTTCATCCCACCACTCCCCAATGTCTTGTTATTGTTTAGGGAGGAATAGCAGCCTCACTCCAGGCCCCCAAGTCATGCTAGAAATAAGTTACAATAACATAACTGCCTCAGACCAGATAAAAGTACTCACTATGTGAAGTGATCTTAACCCCCCTGGAGGCACCCGCACAAATTATGTGTGTGATTGATAAAAGCTGTATTCCTTTAATACTTCGCAACATTGCCATTTTCACACAGTGGCGCAATGGTCATTGGGAAGATCGGCTTTTGGCAATTCCCCCCCCCCCCGTCGCCACCTGAAATTGTGGGCTATGTTGATTTGCCCTGGTTGACCAACAGAGCCGTAGTAGGACAGAACATGTCGCATACAATACGATACACAGGCCCAGCAATTACTAATTTAAAACATTCTATTGTTAGCACCTGCATTGGTATGCATACATGTTTAGGCATTTGATATTGTGATTTGGTGTTAGTACTTGCATGTTATGGGAGTGATTGGAAGGGTAGGAGCTGGAGACAGCTGATTCTCACATCAGTCCTTAAGTGTGTACTTTCAGGTGTGAAGGAGACTGAACTGCTTGTAACATTGAAGCTGCAGTATAATAGCCTCATTTGAATGTGTAATAATAATCGGGATAAGATGCAAACTGAAGCGTCCTGAATCAAGCTTTTCTATTTGACCACATTGTGGGATCCTGGACAAATCGTTTCACCAACCTGTTCCCGTGCTTCAGGTCCAATATCTGTTAAATCATGGAGTGCTTAGAAACTGTCGTAATGCCCTGGTAAAAAGTTTTATAGGAATTGTCAACACTCACACGTGTGTGTGATCTTTAATAACAACTCTGCTGAGTGCGTAATGCGTCTTTAGTTTAAGTAGACCCCTTATAATTTTTGTATTACTTAAAGATAGTATCTGTGAACCTTTCCCCCACCTCTCACACACACACACCGAACAAAACAAACACAAAATCCTTTATAATATGAAGTTATGCAATGTCGTCACTTTTCTGTGATGGGTGGGGAGGAAGCTGAGTCAGGTAGCCACTCCCCTGCCTGAAGAGTAAACTCCCAAGATGTTACACAGTTTTCTGGGTTATGTATTGCTGTCGTTTGAATTCTCAGCGGTCTGAAATGTCATATGTATGAAACTGTACAATGTGTGATATTGCTTCAGCGTCAATGCACAGAGGAGAGTGAGAACTCACCCAACATTGACACAGACATAAGAAGGTTGTACAACGCTTCATCTGAGCAGTGAGATAGAATTAGAGCTACACTGCCGACAGGTGCTTGACTGATTTGTGCCGGATGTCTCCAGAGGCTAAAAAGAGGCAAAATTCAGGTGTATTGCCGCACTTTGTCCGGAAAAAATTTAATTTGGCGGGTGTGGCTCTTCTGAGCAATATTGTGTAGCAGCATTTTTATATACGAAGCCACGCATGCACGCACACAAACGCAGATAACGCCATAGGCCAGTGATAGAAATGCAATATCAATTAGTGAACAATTGAATCGTTGCAATAGCCATTAACTTAACTGTCCCAAACAGCATGAGTTTGAAGCCACAACCATGCATTAAGGCTATACATCAGTGAAGTTAATTTAAATTTCCTAAGCACGTAAGTCAACATAACCTTTGGATTTGGGAGCATATCGCTCACACACACACAGTCCTCCTTTGCAACCGTTATGGATGCCAAACAATTCCCCCCCTCAGCACACTGTTCAACAGTCTGTCAAAACAGCTGGGCCCCTTTGTCACTTTCAATGGCCCGGGTGCAACAAATTCACCCGATGTGAAGCAAACCTGCGTGCATCATGAGTGACCATGACGGTCACTGATGGGTCCAGCTTTGGTGTCCCGAAGGTCATGCAAAACATGCAAGCTGGGCGCCCTTTATTCCGAGCTCCCACCACCCTCACAAACTTTCAAAATCTTGCTCGATCGTTTCAGACATACACAATCATACAATCAAAACCATGTTCTGTGCTCTCTAACAACAACATCTTGCAGCCCTGCTTAAACCATATGGCTTACTTCTACAAACAAACACACACTTCACATCCAATCACATCTCTAACTGCGCAGCCAATCAGGTGCTCCTTACATCAAAAACACTTAACCAGTCACCCACAAGTCACTAGATGTACATTTTCAGTGCCATTTTAAACCAAAACATACTATTCCACTACTTCACTACCTTGTTTATTTTTAATAAAACATTCTATAAAATGTGTAACATAACTTGGAAGTTGCAATAAATATATTTTAAAGCATCTGTCAAATTAAATAACCTTAAAATAACATTAACAGATGGTGGCTGCCGTTTTTGAAGTATAATTGGCTGACAGATTCACCACATAGTAGAAATTCAGCCAAAGAGTGCATGTGATGTGGATGGAGATTGGTGGCAATTGGGGGAAGATCCTATAGATTTGACTTAGCAATGGGCGGGAATAGGTGGGACACACAGCCACACTACACAATTCCATCCTCATAGATCGTCAGCATTAAAAAGCATTACAAATCTGCATTCAAAGCCCCTAATTTAAGCTCTTATGTTAATGACAATAGTTTTGGCAGTCAGAACTCCCACCTGTCTTCTGGCTTATCGCCACCAGGCAGTCAATCACTCATGTGTAGAGAAACAGCCAGACTAAGCTAATATAGCGAGGCTGCCGCCACATTCACCGTAATTCTAGCACAAGAGGGAAGTGTGGTTTTATCGGACTCTTCCATGGGCAAAGTAGAGGTTGAATAGAAGGCAAGAAGCCTCTGGAATATTTGTTGATTATGTCTTTGTGTGAAGGTTAATTGAGAGTTGGCTTTTGGTGTCTTGTTAGTTTAGCTTTAAAATCTAACCAAATCCAAATGCTGATACATTTTATTTGACTACCTGAAAATATTATTCAGCGATGCAAGTCTCATTAGCTTTCGAAGTCTGAGAGACTTCATCAGATGGAGGTCAAACAATAAATGAGCAACAAAGAAAATCACACACAGAGTTGGGCATTGTTTTTAAATAGAAAATAAAAGACAAGAGATTCCCCCACTTTAAACTACATTGACTGCAGGAAGACGCATGCAAGGAGATTCTGTCCTGCATGGCCCCTTCATCTAAAAGGCGTTATTTATTTATATTATGTATTTATTGGGGATTTATAATGCACCTATACACAATGTA
Source organism: Ambystoma mexicanum (assembly GCF_040938575.1). NCBI lineage: Eukaryota > Metazoa > Chordata > Amphibia > Caudata > Ambystomatidae > Ambystoma > Ambystoma mexicanum. The sequence continues at coordinate 186,989,139 of NC_090929.1, forward strand.
TTTCAAAATTAGACACATAGTCAAATGCAGAGAAGCAGTTCGCATCATTCAGAAATGACCTTTCTAGCAGACCATGTTATTTACCCAATGTTTCGCATGCAATGCGTAATTTGTCCAAACACTTAACGAGTCTAATACGTGTAACCCAGTATGAAATAAACTGTGATGCTATTGTCGAGAAATTCTAAAATGTTAGATTTATAGACAGTTTGAGAAAAAAAAGGATATGCTTTTTCACACCTTGACTGCACACTCTAAGGATTTTCAAATATACAGTGGTCTTACATTTCTAATGTCTCAACCAGCCTCACATTTGTCCAAATACAATGGCCCTCATTACGACCTTGGCGGAGAACCATGGTGCTATTTGCACCATGGTCCATGGCGCTAAGTTGCCAACTCCGCCATGGTGGTTGGCGGACTTACCGCCCCATTCCGACCTTGGCGGGGCGGTAAGTCCCCAATCCCCATTTACCCTTCCCCATTCCCATTTTTGCCCCATAGGGCATAATGGGAGTGGGGAAGGCGTTAATTACGCCACCGTAAATTACGGTGGCGTAATTAACAACAAGGTCCCTTAGCGCCATGGATTTTAACGCCTGCAAAAAGCAGGCGTTAAAATCACCATGGCGCTACGGGAACTCGTACTCAGGCGGTAAGGGTCGGCGAAGTTTACGCCGGCGTAAACCCCTTACCGCCTGGGTCGTAATGAGGGCCAATGTGTTTTATCATCTTTCTGGAAGCCACAGCCAAATAATTGATTGCAGTGATTGTAATGCCCAGCCGGACAAAGAAAAGCACCCTGTGCCAGTGTGTTGGGACTAAAACATTGTCAGAGGTCGGTGTGTGTTTTTGCAGCCTCCATGCTGTGTTAGGCTCGCACAGTAGGTCAACCAGAGGTACTTAGGTCTACTTGTATGCCTTCGGTGGAACCCTTGCAGAAATATTCCCTAAGCTTGCAAGATGCCATGTCAAATATATCCTAGTTGTGCTTCATTTTTGATAGTGCCTTACTGTCTGGCATACAAAGTGGCCAATACAAAAATGCATTGCCACTGTTAGAGTAGTGCAACTGCTGGCTGTGTATACCTCTTGTTCAATAATCATGTATAATCAGACATCCAAAATCGCCCTACTGATGTCTGTGTCCTTACTCATTCAGGATTCTGAAACATATCCAACAGTCGTATGTGAGAGGTGGTAATGGCAGGTCATCTTCTGGTGCTGTTGATGTGGTTGCATTGAAGGTCCCATGCTCAAAGTAGGTCATAGTGTGCCATAAATCCCGAGTCTATGTTCACCAGCATTTTTCAAGTTGAGAATCTTCAAGTACTGTGTTCCATATTCTTCTTTGTGTGCTATTCTAGAAACCACCTTTCAGTACCATCACTAACAGGTCCTGCAGTGTGTGCCCATCGCCTGTGAAGTGTTTACCAACTGGTGTTTCGGTTTTGTGATTAACAACGGTGTGTCTATTCGTTCACGTAGTTCCTTGCAAGTCTCACCAACATACTTCCCTTGTGGAGAGTTTGTGCATTGTATGAGGTATACACCACTTTAGAGGATTTGCTATTGCATGTCCCCTGTAACTGGAATTTTTGATGGAGTTGTTACAGCTCTTTCAGTGCAGATGTGTTGCGGGTTTTGCATCTGTTAATATTGCATGAGGATGCCCCCTGTCCTATTGGTTCTTGATCTGGTAGAAATGTGCTTCTGGTGAGGGACCATGCTTGATTTTTTGGATTGTATGCAATTGAAGGGGTTTACTGGAAAATGTCCCTCAGTTCCACATCTCTGTTAAATGTTTATTGTAGGACCTTAACAATGCTATTCAGTTGTGTTAGTGCTAGATGATATGTGGCGACCAAGGGGTTTCTTCCTATACTGTCTCTGTATTGAAGAAGGCAATTTCTAGGGATTCTCAATGCCCAATCCAATTCCCTGTCTGTTTGTCTGGTTGAGTGGCTCTTTTGCAATAAGGATACACAAAGTGTGGCAAGTTGGCTGTCACTTGTCTTCCTGGTGGATCCTGTATGTTGGTATCGGATGGCCTGGGTGTAGATAATCGATCATTTTCTGTGGCTTGAGTGGAAACCTTTCCTGTGAAGGTATTTGTTCCTGTCTGTTGTTTCCGGTACACAGCTATTTCTAGGTGGTTGTAAATTGCTGTGTTTAAGTATTCACCTCATTAATTCCGATATGGCTCTAATTGGGATTTCTGCTTTGCTGTCTGTGTTTTGCAGGGATCTCTGGCATTAATCTGTTCCATTTTCACTTGAAATGTTGGAATAAAGCAACCAACGTGGACCACAGTGCATCCAGTGGTAAACGTTCTGCCTCTTTTGCCTTCCTGAGGAAATGTGTTGTGTCCTGTACAGAGCTGTTTTTGCCCTTCACCAGATGTTTTAGGATGGATTCAGTATATCCAGATATGGATTTGGTTAATGGGTCGACCCCAGAGAGGATTGAGGAGCTCAGATTTCTTGGTTTGTGGATCTTCGGGAGCACATAGAATAGCCCAGTAGTCAGATTGATTAGTATCGGACGTTGAAGGTGTTCCTCCACTCTGCATGGCATGGACTTGATGATTTGTTCCAAAGTTGTTTGTAATCCATGGTAGGGGTATTGCTTAGTTCCTGTTAATACTCTGGGTCAAGACTTTAGCATGCCTCTGCTTTACATTTCTGGATAACAAAAACAAGAACAGCCTCACCCTGGTCTGCAGGTTTTATTATAATTTCCTTGTTTGGGGGGTTCTAATTGCCCTTCTTTCTTTGGAGTTTAGGTTTTGTTTAGTTGGATGTTGTTTTTTGAGTATGTTCGATCTTACACATTTTCTGAGACAGTCAATACATATTTCAACTTTAGTGCACTTCGGCCATATTGAGGGGTCCAATTTGAGTATTTCTTTGTGCATCACAGTCTGGGCAAGCCCTTTGTTCATTGTTCTGTCCATCGAAATATTCCTTGAGAAGTAAGTGTCATATATAGTCTTTGATTACTCCAGAAAGTTCAATTAGGTCGAGTTCCTGGCTGGGGAACAATGTCAGTCCCTTGAAAAGTACAGATTCTTCAGCATGTGTGTGTTTGTAACTGGAGAGGTTGATGTGAGAACTGATAGGTGATTGGTGGTAGGATTGCTCCTTTTTAATGTTGGTTCTGTTCAGAGTATGGATCACTCATTCATGGAGTGCTTTGAACCATGTGCCATTCCTTGTAGATTGTTCACTTTCCTGTTCTTACGAATTAATAAAGCATCCTGTGATTTCTGATCATTCTTTTTCAGCTCGTACTCAAGCTGGTGTGCTGGGTCATTTAGTAGCTCTTGCAGTTCTGATATGAGGTTTTTTTGTCTCGTTCCTTAGTCTGATTCTCTAGGAATAGAGCTAGTGTATGAGATGCTTCCTTATTTTTTCTGATGTTTTTCTGCATGACTGCTCAAGATATGCTGCGCTATGGTTAGCCGGAAGTGGGTGAGGATACCCCGAGTCCTTTTAGCATCAGATTCTGTTTCTTGAAAGAGTCAGAAAGCAAATGTCCTACAGCCGTGCTTCTCTCCTCCTCTTTATCTAACGTGCAGAAAAAGAGCTTGGCACTATGTTAGTCCAGTTTTAAAATCAAACAAAATCAAAGTTTGGAAGGGCCTCATTGTAAGTTTGGAGGTATTTTAGCAGAATATCCACAGAAATGCTACCCAAATTGGTTGCTGTTACCACACCTTGTTCTCTTTCCTTCACATTTTAAGACCATTTGGATGAAGGGGCCATGCAGGACCGAATTCCTTGCATATTTCTTCCTTTCACCAATGGAATTTAAAGTGGGGGAATCCCTTGTCTTTTTTTTTTCTTTTTCTGAGAAACCGATGCCCAGCTCTGCGTGTGATATACTTGTTGCTCATTTATCATGTGACCACCTTCTGAAGAAGAAGTGTCTGGGACTTTGAAAGCTAATGAAACTATGGCATTACCATCTCAGCATAATATTTTCACTTAATCCAATGCAAAGTACCAAAACCTATATTTTGTTTGATTGTGTAAACACAAAGGAGGAACTACCCTTAACATGAGGTGGTTTTGTAGTAAGATGCAGGGCATGTGTGTCTTTGAGAGAGAATCCAATAGGAATATGTTTTACTTGGTCATTATATCAGGGCCTTCTTCTGAGTGACTCTCACCTCTAACTTTGGGGGTTTGGCAGTACAGTCTAGTGTCCCTACTAAGTAGTAATTCTTAGGTTTGTGAGTGTATGGACTACCTAAATAGTGCACACAATTATTTGCTGAAAAATAGGACGGAGCAACTTCTAAAAGGACAGAAAAGTGTTGCAAGCAACAATTCCTTCTGTTGAGTGCATGTTTTAGGTGCTTGTCGGGTACCTTACCTTGTAGAAAAACGTACAGAATTGACAGACGCTGCAGGTGCACAATGGGTGCAGCTCTAGCGATGTTCCCACAGGGGACAGTAGAGAAAGGGGAAGAGTTCTTGGTCCTCGGCAGGTGACACTGATGGATACAAGGTAAAAGGAAAGGGTGCAAAAACTGGGTTGCGTTTTATCTGTACTCCAAGTGTGCAGGGACGTCATTTCACCAAAATGCCAGGGGTAGCGGAAGTGACCTCACAGGACACTTGACCTCAGATGACATCACAGGAAGTGATGTCATTTGACCCACACCCCAAAGTGACATCACGGGAAGTGATGGAACACCACCTTACACCCCTTGACAAAACAGAAAGTGGCATCACAAAGCATTGTTTCTAGGTACACTACAAAAAATATGGTTATGATATCACTGTAAGTGATATACATTTCATACAAGAATGGATCACCATATGTATCATTAATATGCCCATATTATCAAATTTCTGTGAATGCAAGCAGACGCCCAAGGCCAAATGATAATGATGTGTTATTATATAGCACTTTGCTCAAGCGCTTCATATAGAACAAATATACATACAATATCACCTAACCTGTGTTGGTACTCATTTATCAACCTCAGCAGGATGAAATGCTGAATTGACCTTGCTGAGAGTCGAACCTGCAGATCACACACACATTGCAACAGTGAGCACTCAACCCACTAAGCTATCTTACCCGCTATAGCTATCAGAAAACCAGCCACTCCAGAAACAAAGATCCACATGCTGCTGGTCACAGCCCAGGGGCATCATTTTAAAAAAAAAGTATATATATGTATATATATTGTTTTCTTTTTTTAGGGGTAGCAAGGGAGACCATAGGTGTAGCAAGGGAGACCTCAGGGGAGGGGGGGTTGCGTCCCCTGGAAACCCCTAATTGACGTCCCTGCATGTGTGTTTGACAAGTTAGTGATAGAGGCATGAAGCTATCCTCCTCCAGCACAGCCAGAAGTCCACAAGAACCCTGTGGCAGCCTCCAGTCACCCTAAATGTACCCCTTTAGTGGTATTCTCCCGGTAAGGTAGAGAATCCAATGAACAGCGATGGCATTCAGTGCAGTAATACAGATTATATCCAGGACTGCCATATCCACTCCGTAGTCCTGCATGTAATGAATGTGTTTAGTTTAATATAGGACCACGTTTAGATGCTTATTGAGGTTTCCGCATCTCCATGTAGCTCTTCTACTGACTCCCTGCTTCCACTTGCTGATCAAGGGATATCGGCGTCGGGTTGGAGGCAGCATGTACAGGCGTCCATTTTAACTCCATACTACACATCCTGTCAGGCTCGGACTGGCCTATAGGGCAATGCCCGAAAAATAAATGCAAAATGCTGGTGTGGGCCAGCTTTTTTGGTCAAATTGTGCCACTCCTTTGGCCAATGTGGGCCAGTATGATGAGTTAATTCACAATGCAACTAGTAGTTTTGACCATACTGCTGAATAAATATTCTTTACATTTCACAATTTGCATCACATTGGGCCTCATTCCGAGTCGGGCGGTAAGGGTTAACGGTCAACGGTAACGAGACCGGTGCCGTTAAACCCTTACCGCCCTATTCCGAGTTCCCTTTGCGGGTTGGAACTTAACACCTGCTTTTTGCAGGCGTTAAAAAACCAACCCGCAAAGGGACCTTGGAGCTAATTACGGCACCGTAATTTACCGACCCCACCAACCTTGGAATGGGGCGGTAATTCCGCCATTCACCATGGCGGAGTCGGAAAGATAACAGCGTCAACCAAGGCGCTAATAGCGCCTTGGTTAACGCCAGGGTCAGAATGAGGCCCATTGTATCAAAAAAACAACCCCTTGGTTACTATTCAAACAGTGTCACAAAAGGAATGAATGTCCTTTTGCAACCGTGAGCCACTTTTTCATGCCACAGTCCGACTCTGTATCCGATAGCTGATATTTATCTCCCAGCCTATCTATGCAGCCATTTAGTTAAGAAAGGTGTTAAATTGTGCAGAATTCTAGGATTCGGTTTATTTTTTCTGTAAAGATAATACCACATTGCCTACACTTTCTAAGTAAAATCATTGGATAGTGCATGTTTTTTGCAGAAAGGCAACACTTTTTGCAAGACACAATGTATCTATTAATCCATCCACACCTGGTTTCCCATAGGACTACATTTTTTGCCCTATTCACCAAACAGCCTTTTTGTAAACCCGCCAAACGCCAAAATAATTACAGAATAAATCCATCCTCTATCTAATGTTTGTGATAATAGTATAAAAGGAATATTATTTGCTTTGTAAAAAGATCATCCTTATGCAAAGAGTATTAATGTATTATTTTATATAATGCTACGTATCCTATTTTGTATGTATGAATTTTATGGGATTCAATTATGTAAGATTTCTTATAAACCAAATTATAAAAATAAAAAAATTCAATGTAATAAAGGCACCCTTATTGATTAAACCTCACTATTACATATTGTCCCAGATGTTAATCTGTTCTGGCTCAGAAACGTATCTAAAAAGACTTCAGATGGTCCTGCCTGGACGCCGGTTACCTTTCGGATATTTTGACATTCCCTATACGTCATCTCAAATGTGCAGTCGCAGCCAGGGTCTGACCTGAATAGAGAATCTTGCTTTTCCTTCCACCGAATCTAAGTTATGGATTACTTCGTCGCGCCATCTGAATTCATTTGTCGACTACCTCGCCATTAACGCAGGCCCGCAGCCTCATATTCTGCCGGAATTGATGGGGAACGATGATACAGCCAGGTCCATCATCTTGAAGAATTTTACGGCGGCAGAAAATGCAGGTTGCTTGATAAGTTCAGGTCCTGAGTATGGAATTCTTTATGGAAATTACAAATCACGCATATTGCGGAGACCTAGTGACTCCACATTTTTTAGAAATGCACCACCAACTTCCCCAGAATTATTTTAGTTACACAATTGCATTTTATTGTGTAGAAATGTCTACGGAACACAGAATTTAGGGGAATTAATAGTTTGTCTTGTTCTTTTCAGAGTGTGCATTTCAGGTCCTGCCCAAGGCCTTGTCCCTTTGCATGGTGCCACCCAATTGCACTTAAAATTTTCTGTAGTTTCAAAGAAGATGTAAGTAGCGCAGAAACATGGTTGGGGCGTTGGCTAATGCTCCCTAGACACATGCTGCTTCTATGGGGCTAGGCCACCTTGGAAAAGTGGGGCGCTCCCAATACAGCCTGCCTACTCTCTTGGTACCAGAGATAGGATGGTGAATTGTGGGTGCACAGTAATGGGAACTGACTTCTATACCCCGGTGGACAATTACCTATTTCCCGAGAATATCGAAATGAAAGAATGGCATTTCTGGTCCTCCATGGGAGTTAGGGGGGCAAATAAAAGGAGCCTGCTTTACAGTATATTAGGGAATGAGACTAACTTCATGTAGGCAGCAAGCTCTCCATTCAAAGGAAAGTGTTGACGGAGGTGGTGTTGAACGAGGAGAAAGTGATTAACGCAGATGAGAACAAGAAACAACGACTGCTTCCCCAAAAAAGACCATCCTACTGCAATTTGTAGAGGGCCTTAGCCAACCGCAAGCAGGATGAGGACAGCTTCTGGTTGATGAAGCTTGATACAGAGGCGTTCTTTAGCTTCCGCGTGAGTACAAGGTGTGGATTTTAATGGAGGGTCTCTCCGGGTGAGTTGGCCGGCTAATGAAAAGGTTCATCCGGCTATCACTTTAGATTGGTCCTTTTAGATTGATTTAACTGGATCTTGATCCAGGTATTAAAGCTGGAGCTGATAATCATGTGTCCAAAAATGCTTCATTTATAATGTCACGTGCCGAGGAGTCCTTGACTTCCACAAGGGCAGTCCTTAGAAAGAGTCTTCAATGGGGTCAGGGCCTCGCGGTTCTGTGCTACCAACCTCTGGATCTTCCTAGCCTTTTATACCAGCTAAACCCTACACCCAACGAGCCCGCACCAGTTGACCCCCAACCCTCTTAACCGGAGTATTGTTTGAAACGCTATCAACTCTACTAAAATGGGTGAACATCACTCCCCTATTTGTAGTCTTCACATTTTCCAGATCCATTGTGTGCAGCGCACAGCAGCCCGTGTTCTGTACTGATGCAATATGGCTGACACTCGTAAGTGCAGCTCTCCAACAAGGACTTGCAGTATCTAAAAGAACTACATGGGGTTGAAGCCGTCTAAGCCTGCTTTAAAACTGCATTTACTAGTAGCTCTTTATATTACAACTCGCTTAGCTTCTTAACTTTCCACCCCCTGCTTGTGCCGTCACTGGTGGTATTGCATTATGCCAGGCACTTTTTGACCAAACATCTGGGGTACTGAAATATTCCATTGGGCATCCACATTTAAAACCAGATTGAATAGTTTAAAAGGGGCACAAGGTTGTCCTATCAGTGTTATAGATTTGTGTGAAAGGAACAGCATAGGAAGCCCAAAGAGATACAAGATAATCTGCTTTCCCCCTTTGTGCTTAGTCCATTACTTTATTAATAGACTGGAATTCTAATATAGCAGCTAGAAAATGTGAACTACTACAAGACGAGAAGCTCATCACTCGCATGGCCCTCCTTTCCACAGATTTTCTGCAAGTTTCCTCTACTTCTAACCTTCACAGAGAAATCTCCTGATTCCTTAGCTACGGCTTCTCACCAATATTATCTCATGTTCTTTTGCCTGTTTCTTGGTCTCTCTTTATATAGTGAAGGTAGCATTCATTATTTTACCATCCAAAATTACCAGATAAAAACTATTGTACTTCTATGGTGCATGCTGCAGCCATTGCCTATGTGCATGTATGATTAGGTTCCTGTATTAACAACACTGCAATATAATGTTTAGTTTAGATGAGTGCATTCCTTAATACGTTGAGTGGTTCATGATGGGTCTCCTGATCACCCCTGATATCGTAGTACCAATATTATAAACATGACCCCTTGTTGGGACTTTTCATCAAAATTAAATTCATATGTGATGTCATCAGTGATGTCATAAATGACATCTGTGAGGTCATCTTTGATGTCCTGGGTGTTAGTCATAGCAGTGCACGGTGGTGGCTGGGTTATGGTTGCTTAGCGTACCATAAGTGGGGAATTTCTGGGTGTTTTCGGTTTTACTTGTAACCATAACGTCCATTTAACAACGTTTTTTCACTGAATTTCATAGGTTTTGATTAGTGCAACTTAACCATAACGTCGCTTTACCAAAGTTTTGTTCTGTGAATGTCATAGGTGTTTATGAGTGAAAATGTTTCATGATGTTACATCACTGTGTATAAGTTAGTAATAATTCCTCTTTTAACCTATATGAAAGAACTGTAAACATCCTTAAACAAACATATTTTGTGCAACGCATACTGATGTGTGTCGTTATCAGCAGCGCATGCTAGAGATGCAAGTCATGGTTGAAATGCCTCGGGCATAAGGCTCAACAATGACTCTGGCCCCACCAAACCTCCCCCATTATCCACTGCACCTACAGTGTCCTCTATACCCTCATAATATGACCAATGGCCAGTGCTCATAGATTGCAGCCATGGCCAGTCTCCACAATCCATGGGGCATGGGCTTCTGCAATGCTGCATTCTCCAATAGGTAATCAGAGTAGACCTTTGTCCTTGCTGATGGCCAGGCTCACAGCCGAGGCAGCAATGTCATATCACAATTTTTTGTACTTCCTTTTTGACACTTTCAAAAAAGTAAAACACACGACAGATTTGCAAAAGCATGCTTTTAGGTCCTTGCTGATGCTCCTCCCGCAAGTTTGCTGCAATCCTGTCCAGCACTTCGGGCTGCAGCTGCAAGCAGACATTTTTTCCCATTCAAACCTAGTGCTTCGGCCAAGCCGTATGCCCCAATAAGTAAATCAGAGTAAACAGTTGTTTTTGCTCAGGGCCAGGCCGATTGCCCAAGCACCAAAGTTTTTTCACCATTTTTTGTACTTACATTTTGACACTTTAGAAAAAATTAAACACAGGACAGATTTGCAAAACAATGCTTTGAGGTCCTTGCTCTTTGCAAATGTTTGCTGCAATCCTGTCCAGCACTTCGGGCTGTAGCCGCAAGCAGAATTTATTTTCTCATTCAAACCTATCCCGATTTCGAAAAACTTGATCACATGTCCGGTACCTGGTGGCCATGCCCACTTTAACCCTATTGCTGGTCCCTCGAGGTCATGGCCAGTAGCCAGATTGTCCGGGTCATGGTCTTTGACCATGACCCGGATAATTTGCCCATTGCACATGGCCACAGTCTATACCTCAGTCACCATAGATATGTATATAGCTATTTTTCGTACCTACATTATGACATTTTTCAAAACAAAAACACAGACACATTTGCAAAACTAGGCTTTGCGGAGCATTGCCAATGCTCCTTGTACATGTTTACTGCAAATCAGTCCATGTTTTATTATTTCTGCAGTGCAAAATGTATGTACAAAAAAAAGTCAACTAACTTAGCCCCCACTTGTCAAAATCCATTCAGACTTTGTACAAATATTCATGGTTGGATCTATAATCTTTCTGAAAATCTCTGTGCAGATTCGTAAAACAGCAAAGTTTTAAGATATCTAAAAACTTTGAGACCCCCCTTCTAATTTTGCCCCCTCTTGACAAAATCTCTGCAAAAATGTTCTAATTTGCATCTAACATCTTTCTGCAAATGTTTGTGCAGATTCATCAAACGGCACCAAATTTATAAGCCTTTCAAATATTTTGGGGCCCCCCCTCTAATTTTGCTCCCCTTTGGCGAAACAGCACAGAACTTTTCATAATCATTCAGGGTTAGGTCTAAAATGAAACTGCAGAGTTCCATGCAGTTTTATTGAGTGGTTACAGTTATAAGCCACCCAAAAACTGCTTTTCACAGATGCTGTAATGCATAAATATGCATGGATGTCCCCGAACATCAGAGATGTTTGTGGACTTCGCAGAAGAAAAATACCAGATTTTGGGCTTTTTATGACCATATCCCATCCTCCTCACCCCTGACCTCCCCAGAGATTTTTTCATTAGTTTGACAAGTGCAAGGTTGTTGTATTTTAATGTTTTTTCCGCTGTCTGTGGACTACGGGCGCAGTTCGTGGATCCAACATGGCATCCATTAAAAAGGTTTTGACGCACCACACGTTTTTAATTGACCAATCAGTGGGGGCATATGATGTCCACAAATGTCCCGCTGCTCTCTGATTGGTCCAGAGGCATCCTCGGATTGCGAATCAGGAAATGAGTCCGAAGACCTAACCCAGATATCGCACTTTGTTTTTACCTCGTTTTTGGTCATTTAAAAAAGAAATACAGATGGATTTACACCAAATTTGCAAAAGTACACTCCGCTGCTCGTGCAAGTTTGGTGCAAATTCGTCCAGCGGATTGGGCAGTAGGTGCGAGCAAATATTTTTCCATTGTGCCTATGAGGATTTAAAAAAATGTGGGACCGCCGCTGTAACTCCCCCCGCCCCCTGAATGAAACCACACCAAACTTCTCATTCATTCCGAGATGGCCATATACATTTTTTGTAAAGTTTGGTGAGTATATGTCAAATGGTGCGACAGTTTTATAAACCACCCAAAAAGTGCTCTTTCTATGAGTTGAGCAACTTAACCATAGCTACAGGGCGCCACAGCAGGCCCTGTAATATAGTTTAGCTGATGTAACTTCTTTGTGGGTGCTGCTTGCATGGCTCTTAAAGGGTCCGCATCCGCCCTCACTTATGTCCTTGTTTTTTGGATTCACATTTTTATTGAAGCATTTATATTAGAACAATGCATACAAACAGGCCAGACAAACTAAACGTGACATGCGTTTATGCCAGATCCAGGAATCATCTGGCCAAGATCTCTTTATGTAAATCACCTTTGTTTTGCCTATGTAGGATGACCCGCTGAAGCAGTGACATTTTTCGTAGGTTATCGACCGAAGTTATTGATGGACTCTGGCAGCTCAGTGGTCTGTAGTGGTATGGGAGGTTCTGGTTTCAACATGCATTGACACGCCAGGCACTGGCTTACCATCTCTTCCACCACGGCATCCATGAAAGGGAACCACACTTGTATTCTCAGCATCTTCTTCACATTTTTCATCCCTCTGTAGCCTACATGCATGTTTCCTTTCCACTGCTTTCCTCAGGTATGCAGGAACCACTAATCTGTGTCCTCTACTGCCACTTCTGCATGAATTTTGGCTATTTGGTCAAGGTCTGTCTTGTTAGTTCTCACCTGGCATTCCATTAACAAGTGATAATTTGTCCGACTTTTTGTGACAGTAATGTAGTGAGGCAGATGTACACATCGTCTCTACTGCCCGCCCCCTCACCTCTGTCATACTGGAATAGCAAAAAGAGAGCACTGTGTGTGACACCAAGTATCGTTCCAATACTGCTTTGAAGATACGAGAGACGTTATGCACTCAGACAACCATATCGAATGTACCCTCACACTGATGTGGTTTAACGATGTCTGCATAAACCATTACCCATTAGACAAGAGAAAAGTGACGTCATGAAGAGAAGACATGACTGCACACTGAAACAATATGCAAATACTTAAAGAATGAAGATGTAACTGAAGTAACAAGAGAAATATCCATGCAAATACGAAGCAATCATATACACTAATAAGATAAGTATGAGAAGAATCAGTAAATGTATATACGTAGAAACACAAGGTAAATTAAATATATAGAAGCTTGCTGCAGGAGAAAATGTAATGCAAGTAAAGTGCCCATGATGAAAAGATGGACGTTGGAATTGTGTTGAAAGTGACCAAACTACCTCAGAGACAGACCAGGGCTACAGGGCTGAAAAACGCTGGAAAACAGCTTTGTGCGAGGAACAAAGAATATGTGTCTGGCTCAGGGTCAAGGATGCCCTAATGAGAAATAACTGCAAGGCACAAGGGGTGTAAAAAAGGATAAGCTAAATACACACAACATATTTCTCTTAGATTAAGTAAAGGAGAAAAAATGTGCAAGTGATAAGTATTGAACAATTAAAAGTCCAGAAAGCATATGCAAGACGGAGCAGCCAAGTCTCCAGAGGCCAGAGGAGTAATAGCCCCCAGTATAATTGAATGAAATAGCAGTAAATAAAAGGTCAAAATTTACAAAATCGTAGTCTCCTCACAGGTGATTTAGGACTCGAAAACAAGGCCTCTTCATTAAGCTCCAACTGAAGATAGCAATGTACCTACACTCCCTTAAAAGTTCCAAGGAAAAGAACAGCCAGAAAGGTCAACTACAAAGAAGAACCCTTGGCTTAAGGCCTAACTGTTGATAGATGGTAGGCTTATTGACCAAGTGGGTAGTAGTTTGACGTTGTTCCCCACACCTGGGTTTTGTTTTCATTACATGCTGCTAACGAGCCAAATGGTCAAGGTTGGGAGAGAATGCCAACCAATCACTAGGGCCTATGTAGCATTATGCTATACAATGTTGCAGCAGCCAATCTGCTGCTTGTATTCTGCTATTACTTTGTATTATACGTATTTAGAGGTTGTTTAAGGCGTTCCTACCAGATATGGGGCAGCCAATTATGTTCCTAAAACCTAAACGATGTATAAGTATATATGTTCCCTTAACCAATCCCTCCTTTCAATAGGTGTTTTACTGTTTTCCAAGTAGGATGACATCATAGCTGGCGTAAATCGAGTTATAAAGCCTTTGTGCAATCAAAATATAGACGAGAGTGTGTGAGCTGCAATTTGTTAGTTAACCAGGTTTCCCTACTTTATTTGAGCTGATAATAAAGTACTATTTTGCCATATTCTTTGAGTCTGTCCGGTTATTTGAGTCTGAGATCGTTTATTGGTAATTTCACCTGGCACTTGCAATTCTCCAAGTGCTACTGTACAGTAAGTTCCTTAGCCAGCTTGATATTTGGGTCTCCATCAGATGCGTGTTGAAATGCCTGGACTGTGAGTGAATGTGGGAGTGCGTACTCGGAGACATATCATATGTAGTCTTCACCCAAATCACGTGTTGGCCATCTGGTATCATCCTTGGGATGTCTGGAGATGTAATGTGCCAGGTTGAGATCACCCCCTGGTTGGTGGACAATGTCATAGTCATATTCTTGTAAGTTGATGCACCATCGTTGAATCCACAGCAGCATTCCGGTGCAAGTGTTTCCAGATAAAAAGAGCAAAGCCTGGTGGTCTGTCAGCAGTGTAAACATCTTGCTGAACGCAAAATGGTGAATGTACTCACACGCCCAAACAGCAGCTAAACTCTCCTTCTCTGCCTATGAGTAAGCTGCTTCAGTCGGAGACAGGGCCTTGCTGGCATAAGCCACAACATGTTTGGGAGAAAATTCATTTTCGGTCATTGCACAAGGGTAGCCCGCAGACCCACAGGGCTAGCATCAACTGCAATTTTGGTGTGCCAGAAAGGGCTGTAGTATGCAAGGCGTTTCGCCAATGACAACGCTGTCAAAAGCTTGCTGGCATTCATTTCTTGGGACCAAGGAATTGAAGAATCCTCTTTAGGAGGTGAAGTAAAGGCTCTGTCACGATACCATAGTTGGGCAGGTACCTAGATTAATATCCTGTCATACCAAGGTATGACTGCACTTGAGCCACTAAGCACTTTGAGTAGCAAGGTGACATATCGCATTCAGGTTTTCCGGATCTGGACGAATGCCAAGGCCAGAGAAGGCATGCACAAAGAAACTCATATGTTCCTTGTCGAGTTCACATTTCTCTCCATTAAGCATGTGCCCGGCATCTTGCAATGAGCCGCACACCTCCATGAGGGTATGATCATGTTCTTCTCACGATGTGTCGAAACTTAAGATATCATCATAGTAATTAAACACTATTTTAAAAGGGAGCAAGATCTGTCCAATTGATTCCTGAAAGATTTTGACTGCTGATGAAATTTCAAAATTGAGCCATTTGTGCCTGGAGAGGACCTTATGGGTGGAAATTGTTTTTATGGATTGGATGTGGGGTGCAGTTCCAGCTGGTAGTACCCCTGATTAATTTCCAGTTTCAGAAATTGAACCACGTTGTTCAATTGGACAATCATGTCTTTTATATTTGGGCCAGCTTGACTCTCTCTTTGAATTTCGGTGTTGGCTACTCACATATCCATGCAAAGGCATATGGGGCATCTGACCTTGGGCACAACCATCTATTGGCGAGATCCATGGAGTTGGTCCAGAGGCTTTGTCAATAATATCGTCATGTAGTAGTTGTAGTTCATTGGACACCTTTTGATGGGGTGGAAGCCAACGCAGCGTGGGTGTTGGCGCACTGGCCTGACAGAGCCATCTATGTTCAGCTTGATCAAGGTATTTTTGATCTTCCCCACCCCACTAAAGAGCTTCGGGAACATTTTGCAGATGGTCTCTTCGATAATGGAGCACTGGCCATCGTGAAAATGTGATGTTTTGGTATGATGTCACAACTGATGTCCTCGGTTCTCAGAAATTCTTGTCAATAGTGCTTTGGCTGTTTGGAAACTGAGGAGGCACCTCTTTCTTGTGAGACTTTTCAGCACATGTGTGGTTGATGTCACTGATCTTCCCCTATGCGTGAACAGAACTTGATGGAAGTGGTAGCTTGCGCCCCATTGATATATCCTTGCTGATGACAGAGAGAGTTGGCACCTAGCACCCGTTTGTAGGAATTCTGTTTCACCCATGTTAAATGTTAAATGATAAAGGTATTTGTATTGCGCACCGTCACCAACGGAATTGGTCCCCAGGCGCTCTGGCGGATCGATAAGGTGGGATGGGTTAGTAAGGGGAAGAGGGAGTAGGATAGTGAGAGGAGTGGTGTTCTGTTGGCAGCTTCAACTCGGTATACACCGGTTGCTGAGCTTTGGTGCGGGTATTGGATCAGTGTCAGTCCGCGTGTGCTGTTGCTCCGGCTTATGTGTTGTTGCAGTGCTGTGAAGTGCGTGCGGCTTGTGGTGCGAGAGATGGTTGTGTGAGTTTTTGAGTGTGATAAGTATGCAGAGTTTGAGGTTATATTGGTTAGTAGGTTACCTGACCTTTAGCATGCTAACATTCACAGTTTTGTCTAAGTGTGGCACTTGTTGGCCTTCACAATCCTATCTAGAAGAGGCGCAGGCCAATGTTCAGAATTCTATCTAGGTGTGGGCATGCTAACATTCACAATCCTATCTAGATGCACGCAGGCTGGTGTTCACAGTTCTAAGTGTGGCACATGCTAACATTCAGGTTTCAGCTAGGCGCGGGCATGCTATCCTTCAATCAAAATCCTATCTGGATGCGATGCAGTCTAATGTTCACAATTCTATCTAAGTGTGGACATGCTAATAGTTACAATTTCTAAGTGTGGACATGCCAATATTCACAATTCCATCTAGATGCGACACAGGCTAATGTTCACAATTCTATCTAAGTGTGGACATGCTAATATTTACAAATTCTATCTAAGTGTGGACATGCTAATATTTACAATTTCTATCTAAGTGTGGACATACCAATATTCACAATTCCATCTAGATGTGACGCAGGCTAATGTTCACAATTCTATCTAAGTGTGGACATGCTAATATTTACTATTCTATCTAAGTGTGGACATGCCAATATTCACAATTCCATCTAGATGCGACACAGGCTAATGTTCACAATTCTATCTAAGTGTGGACATGCCAATATTCACAATTCCATCTAGATGCGACGCAGGATAATGTTCACAATTCTATCTAAGTGTGGACATGCCAACATTCACAATGCCATGATATTAACAGTGTTGCCGGTGTCAACAATGAAGCAATGGTTGCGCCTGCCTATGTTTAGTGCCCCATGTTGCGCTTCTTTGTCATTCGGTGACGCATCCATCAGGTAGACATATTCAGTGGTGTAGTGATCATCAGGGATATCTGGTTTAGGCATTTCTTGTATACTTGATTCACCGATCGGCTGCATCCCCCTTCCTGGGCAATAGGCAGGCAGTGGAGTCTGTCTCATGGGTACACGTCTCAAGCATGCACTTGTGCCCGGCTGTCTTGTTGGGGAAGGTTCCTACAGACAGACTGAAAATGATTCTCCCTTACGCAGTTGGTGCACTGTTGACCAATCAATGGGCACGTCTCAGTGTGGGGAAATGCAAATCCACATATGTAGTATGTTCTGTGCAAGATGCAGGCTTGTTGCAGAAGGTATGGAGTTGGAGGTAACGGTTGCCTAGCAGGATATTTGGAGGCTTGCATTGCTGCCACAGCCTCCTGTTTGCTTGGTGATGGAATGGCAGCCGCCTAAAGGTCCACCCTCTCACATATGCAGGCCCAATTGATGACTTCATCTAGAGGTAGTGGCTTTTTCAAAAGATGCTTGTGGAATGTAGAGGTGGTGCACGCTTCAATGATGCATAGGCGAATGGCTTCGTTGGAGAATTGTGAGAACTGGCAATACATAACCTTCCGCAGGAGCCTAATTACAAATTCATCGAGCATCTCATGAGAGGGTTGGCTACACTGGTTAAATGTGTAACATCCATAATCCTTGTTGGGCTGGATGACGACCTTCTTGTTAAAGGCTGCAACGAGCAACTCGTAGGACATTTTGTCAGCATTAAGTAGTGTCCTTATTAGAGATCTGATTTCCTTCCAGGCTAGGTTGGTAAAGATGTCGGCCAATGTGGTTGTTTTATCGTCCCTTAGAGCTTTGATGAAGTCAGAGAAATCTTCCATCCACTCCACCCATCTGGGTCCTCGGTCTTAGTGGGGCTATAGTTGGAAGGGTCGTTTTCTTCCCGTGAAAGGCAGCCCTGACTCCAGTAGGCTGCTCAGCCGGGTGTTGATTGTCAGCGACCTGGGCACCCTCCATTGTAATGGGGCAAGATATATGTGAGTGAAAGAGCCATATGGTATTGGTATGTCCTGAATACGTAGGCTTCAAGAAGTGCAGGTGGGACGGGCCTAGGGGCAGGCTTGGAATGTCAGTGTATTAGGCCTCAAGGTAAGAGTCTTATAGGCCCAGCAGGCTCAAGCGCATGTATCAGGCCACTGTTTGGCAGTATGGCAGGGTTCCAAGTAGGCAGGCTGTATGATTAATGACACGTGTGTAGGTATCAAGCAGCAGGAACGAGATGGCGCAGAGAGCATTTGTCAGGAGCAGCACACAGCAGAGAGGTGAGTGCCGGTGGAATGTATTTGCTGTGGACTCATTGATGTAGTCAGATGCGTGGGTTGCCATTGGTGCTCGTCGTACGTCGCTGCAGGTGTTTCAGTCTGCCATGGATGTGCACGGCATAGGCTGATGCAGGCATTTCTGTCTACCATGGATGTGTGCCGCGGTCTGCGGCCACATGCCGGCAGGATGAAGGCAGCATATGGAATCGGGCACAAGCCTCGAGTCTGGAACGCGCAGTGTATGAGCTCTGGCGTAGCCAGCCTTGATATCGGTGTGGCTCACTGGGAGGAGGCACATTGGGAAGAGGTGCAGAGAAAGGCGCGTTGGGTCTGTCTTCACTTGTCGCAAGTTGTTATATATAACAGGGGCACAGCGTACGTGGGTGGTCCGAGGCTCGGCCACCCCCTGGGAAAGGCATTCTCCATGAAAGTCCCTATACTTTAAATGAGACTTTTTTTCAGGAGCCGGCACCCCCAGGTAATCCTGAAGACAGGGTCGGATTGGCCCCTCGGCCTTTCGGCCCGTGGCCGGGCCGAAATCGTCCCTAGGGAGTGGGTGCCGGTTTATGGCCATGCCTGGGCCGGTTTGGAAGAAAAAAACAGTTGTAAATAAATATCGTTTTAAATTTTTTTTTTTTTTCAAAAAGCCTTTCACCCTTCTTAGGTGGATAAATGAGTACCAACACATGTTGGGTGATATTGTATGCATATTTGTTCTATGAAAAAGAGCTTACGCGTAAGTGCTATACAATAACATATTATCATTTAGCCTTGGACGTCTGCTTGGATTCACAGTAATTTAGTGTACTTAGGGACAATGCTATTTGATGCCACTTCCTGTTTTGTCAAGGGGTGAAAGGTTGTGTTTCATCTTCCTGGGATGTCACTTTGAGGTGGGGTCAAATAACATCACTTCCGGTGATGTCATCAGAGGTCAAGGGTTGTGAGGGTTGGGCCACTTTTTTTTGGGTGACCAGGCCCTTTTTCTTCTCCCAGTCCGACCCTGCCTGAAGTTGGTGCCCCTGATGTGTAAATAGGCATGTCGGCCTCCCAGGAATACAAACATCAAGGAAACATGGACACTGTGTGTGGAGAACGCTTTGCTTTATTTTTTCTGTTTCACCAACTACTCCTAACCGACTTCCCCATCCACCTTTCTCCCCCACCCGTCTTCTCGCCCGCCCCCACGTGCAGCGTTTCGCTGATGTCACTTTCTCGTGGGTGCTGCTTATATGACTCTTAAAGGGGCAGCAGTATTAATGGCCAAGAAGTGGAACAGGCTCAGACTTCAGGCCCCTCTCTCCCTGACTCCACCCTGGTGATGGCAACAGGACAGAGTGTCAAGAGCCAGCATGCACTGGGCAAAACAAATTAGGTTGTGCTTGCCAGCTTCTACCACCAAATGAATTAAAAAAAAAACGTGCTTGTTGTGGCTGAGCCAGTGGGCCATCCCAATAAGAAGGCCTGCACCACAGTTTACCTACTATGCTGCCATGGTTCCATGTTTTAAAATCGCGGCAAAAATTGCTGTGGTTACAAAATATCATGGCAAAAATGCCATGGTTTTGCCACTGCAATCCATGTAAAGGATGTGGGGACACCCCTGCTACCCCTGGACCCATTATGCCATTTAAGGTGACGGGGGACACCACTGCAACCCCTGCTCCCCTTAAATGGTATAAAGGGGGTCAAACCACAGCAATGTTTACGTGATTTTTTTGTATAGGCAACATTTTTGCCGCAATTTTATCACTGCATACCGCTGCCATGCCGCTTCTCGTTAGTCCTAGCCATGACAGGAAGATGGATCCAGGACAGCAAGGCACTTCGCAGTCAGGCCTGCATCTGCGGTTGAGAGTGTGCCACACGCTTGAACTGCTGTTGCCATTCGTGGCTGCACTGCAGAGCGCCTGCCTCAGGTGGCAAGAGGAGACTGGCCCCGCACGCTGGCACGCTGCTGCAGGTCCCCTCCCAGAGGAGAGTACTTAAAGTGACAGAGCAGAGTTACAGCAGGTCGGGCAGTGTGGGCGTCCGCCTGTTTACGATCGGAACAGAGAGCGGTTATGCCCATTGCAGAGGTGAAAGAGCAGCTCCATTATGGTCGGCGCCGTGCTGCCTTCCCGCCACATTTTATGTCGCGTTGTGGTGACATTGATGTGAGCGGCACAGTAACAGATGGCCGGTTTTATACGCTGTAGTTCAAATCAGAGCATGACTAAGAGTATTTATTGGCAAGAAAGGGGAGGCAAAAATGTCACCAATTTCATGCGAGATATACTCCGAGCGGGGATGGGGCGCGTAAGGGTTAACCATGTCTTATTGTCCTATAATGTCATTAGGGAGTTTCTGGTCGGGGGGGGGGGGGGGGGGGGCAAACCGGCTCAAAAAATATTCTAAACAATTGGGGGTTCAAATCGGCTGAAAGGATTTTACGCATTTGCGGCAGAGGCTCGAAATGGTTTGAACTTTGTGAACCGAATTTCAAGCCGCTCGTCTATATGAGTATCTAATGGTTTGACTTCGGTCTTTGGTAATAGCTAATTCTGCTATCCTGGGCAAGCATCCTACGATTCCGTGTTACTGGTGACCAAGGAAATGACACCGCAGGGACATAAACATGAAGACAAATGAAAAAAAGCACAAAGGATTTGCTTTTCTCATTTGCATTCATTTTTTAAAAGTGCAATCACTGTTTCCACAAATATGACCTGCGCATTTCTGGGGGGGCATCTGTGCAGCAGTGCAAATGCTGCTCTGGGAGACGCCCCTGCATGCATTAGTGTCGGGGGAGCACTCCTTACATCCAGGTATGACAGGCTCCCAGCACCCACAAGGGTGCTGTCAGGGCACTGCACAATCACATTGTCAAATGTTTAAAACATTGCATTTGTACCATGTTTGAGGGAATGAAATGCAAGTGGGGCAGCAGCAATGCACCCCACTGCTGTGCCATTTAAAAGGAAATGCATGACAATAGCAATGGCTCTGTCATGCGTTGTGCATCCCATTGCGCCGATTTAAAATCGCAATGTGGCTATTTTCGGCTCATTCGAAAGAGTATTGTTTTATGTAGATTCGGGATGTGCTTTTAAATGCACAGAAATGCCCCCATTTGTAATACACACAGGTGAACAGAGCATTCCAGGGGGCTGTGCGGCAGCGCAAAAGATGCACTGGCCAGCCCTCATGCAGGCATTCGTCTAGGGAGCAGGCGAATTGACTGTAATATTGGCATTTAATCACTTGCTTAAAAGCAAGTCCGGAGACCTTTTTTTTTAAATCCCCACGGCCTTTGGTCTTTTAACCCAATTTGAGACATAGTGACCTAAGGCTCGAATTGACTCACACCGATTCTTGCTGATTCTGACATGTACTGGCTCAGCTTGAGAGTTTCAATGGTTGGAGCCAATTCAAGCATTTTAAAGTCAAGCCCTTTATGGCTAAACCTTAACTCACACTATTGAAAAAGAGTGTGGGAGCCCCTCTACTGGGAGCGAACATGGCTCAAATGCCCTGTTCTATGGAATTGCTTCCACTCAGGAGGGTCTACAACCAGGTTTTAACTCACTGCAGCCTTCACAGAGGAGAAATAACCATTTGCATATCAATCTTTGTCCCACCCACAAGAGCAGTCCAGCACCGAAATGCTAGGGAAATCTCCTCTGAACAAGAGTACCAACAGCAAATCCAGAAACGTGTTTCGGCATTGGTAGGCCTCCTCGGTGAGGTGAAGCTGAGCCTCTCTAAGGCACAGTGAGCAAGGGGACCACGTCTGGATTACACTTGGTTACTTAAGGTGAAAACTCAAGTTTTACAAAATTGAAAAGGAGTGTGGGAGCCCCTCTACTAAAATGGGGTTGCAGGCACTCCCGTGTGGGCACCTTCCCATAGTACAGGTTCTTTAGCATGTTCGTTCTTGGTAGTGGGGCTCCCAGACCTTTTTGTGTACCTAGCTCACACTACACCACTACTTCAAAACACTCACATTATGACTATAATATTAGTGTAAGCTCCCAGATACTTAAATCAAATGACATTTTTGGATTTCTAATAGTGAATATGTTCAGATCGGCTGATTCAAATTTTCAAAATGTTTGCTGCATGAACCAGTTACCAGAAAAGTCTAGATGTGGGCAAAAAAAACTCAAATTAAAGAGAATCCTTTGAAATATGCATTGTAAAGTTTGTGTTTTTGTGGGGAGCATATATAACTTAATGCAAAAAACAACAATTTTTCGAAATTCTTTTTTTACATAACAGCATCCATGAAGCTTGACCATGCTTGGCACAAGTGCGCCTAGATGTGGCTAGAGGGGTCGCTTGCCAAATTTTGTGAGCGTTCACGTATGATGTTAAAAGTTACGGATGAGACTGTTATCTCATTTTCCTATATAAAGCATCATCACCCTCTATAGCAGCAATCCAGTACAACATATTACAGTCACTGTGAATGAGTCAGTTGGACTTCCAGGAGCAGCAAAATCACTTTTTGTGATGCTGATATCTTTGATACTATTTGAGAAAACTGCCGGAAGCTTTCCAAAAAATGTATATATTCAATTCTAGGTTTTTGGGAAAGGTTAATGAAACTCCCTTTGTAATGGTGTGTGGGGGATAGGTATGAGGGCTCCTAAAATGTGTCACTGTTCATTTAAACCCACAGATGAATTTTTGCTCTCACCTATGGAAAAAAGGGCTGGACAGATTTACACCAAACTTGTGCGAGAAGCCCGTCCCTAGGCTATGCCACAACTTCCATTTGATGTGGTAAAATCCACCCAGGGTTGGGGCAGAATAAGGGATCCATGTCTACTGCTGGAAAAAACTGCTCATACCATTTACCTTGGCTCGAATGTTTTACCACAGTATGTGGGGAGCACCCCACCCCGCATTACCACACACTGCCCCTGCCGATTCCACCATTAATATTGCTTTACGCAAACACACCATCTACATTTTGGTGGTAAAACCAGAGCAAAAACAAAACCGCGCTAAATTAAATTGAGCAGTTTTTGGTCGAGCAATAGACCCACTACCAAAATGTGTCTATCTAAATCAGGTTTGCAGTCCCAAATGATTAGGATCCAGAAGTGTAACTGGTTGGATTCAGATCCTCTGCTGAAATGGGATTACATCCTGGTGTGGGCAACAGAATGCCTAAGAGAAAGAAATATGCCCTTCCCAAGAAAATGAAAATGTCAAGATTCGCCCCAATGCTTTGCTGGGCTTCAGGCGGCTTTGTGGGCCAGATGGGCAGCACTAAAAACATGTTTACATTCCATGACAAACTTAGCCACCTTGAACCATAAAGAAAGCAATTTTAACACTTGCAATTTTGGGCCTCCGTGGACATAATTGCATGAAACGTTCCAAAATGTGAAATTTCCTATTGAACACAAAGGAATAGGGACGTCATTTCACCAAAATGCCAGGGGTAGCGGAAGTGACATCACACGACCCTTGACTCCCGATGACATCACAGGAAGTGATGTCAGTTGACCCCACCCCAAAGTGATATCGCAGGAAGCGATGGAACACAACCTTTTACCGGTTGACAAAACAGGAAGTGAAATCACATAGCATTGTACACTACAAAAAATATGGTTACGATATCACTATAATGTGATGTACATTTCATACAAGAATGGATCGCCATATGTATCGTTAAGATCAGTGTGTATAGGCCCATATTACCAAATTACTTTTGAATGCAAGCAGACGTCCATGGCCAAATTATAATGATGTGTTATTATATAGCACTTACGCTTAAGCGCTTCATATAGAAAAAATATACACCCACTATCACCCAAATTGTGTTGGTACTCATTTATCGACCTCAGAAGGACGAAAGGCTGAGTTGAGGCGTTTAAGAATAGACTTAATCAGTGACTCACCCTCTGAAGTGTGCCTGAAATAAACCTTTAATGAGTCTGGCAATTATGTTCTAGAATTCCAGAAAGACACATTATTTGGTATTCCTATTCTTTCTTATTTAGGGTCAGTGCTGAAAGTGTTAGTTAGACTTGTGGCATTCGTGTTCTTATTTTTCTTATTTCTTTTAAGTGGCCTGAACAAGAAAGCCAGCCACTCAAGAAGTAAAGAGCCACAGTACCACAAATAAAAAAAAATGTTTTTTTTATTAGAGGTCGCAAGGGAGACCACAGTGGTCGCTAGGGAGAGCACAGAGGTCGCAGTTGTGACCTCTGCCGACCCCTTAATGACGTCCCTGCAAAGGAAATCGTGCAATAATTAAGCAGGAAAATTAGAAAAATATTTTCCTCATAGAAAAGTTAATTATAAAATATTGGCAATTCCCTTTTAACTAGGGGTTGACAATTCGCCACACGGTTACCAGTATGAACCATCAATGACCTTCTCTTTCAGGCCTCTTCTCATTTGGGCAGGAAATCCTGTACCACAGATATCAGCAATTGACACAGAGAACGTTCCTCTCGTTCAGTTCTCTTTGGCAAACGGGACACACAAATACTAGTAAGCAGCATATATGACTTCCTCCTGTCATATTATAGTCGGGCTGGCAATGTGACCCACATCTGCCAAGTTGCAACACAATGGGCCTCATTACAAGTAGGGCGGTAAGGGTTAACGGTCACCGGTAACGAGACCGGTACCGTTAAAGCCTTACCGTCCTACTACGAGTTCCCTTTGCGGGTCCTTCCTTAACGCCTGTCTTTAGCAGGCGTTAAGGATGGGACCCGCAAAGGGACTTTAGAGCTAATAACGGTAGCGTAATTTACGGTACTGTTATTAGCGCTTTCCCCATTCCCATTGAGTCCTATGGGGGCTCATATGGGAATGGGGAAGGGCCCTGGTGAATGGGGAATTACCGGTCCCACCAACCTTGGAATGGAGCGGTAATTGCTCCATTCACCTGGGCGGAATCTGAACGAGTTTGAGGCAACCATGCTGCAAATAACGGCGTGGTTACCTCCAAACTCGGAATGAGGCCCGATGCCTTTATTAATGTCCCTCCTGGCTTGTGCTAGCAACATGTTCATTAGGATTTGATAATTTTGCCAATAGATGTCCAGTGAAAGTAGGCTTATTGAGCCCCAGTATGAGTGTGGCGGTAATGGCATTTCCAAATACCGCCTATTATACTATTCCACCTGATTATTGGTTGAGAAACTCAACGGCATCCACCCCTCTCTCCCACTTCTCCCCACTTATGAGTGGAGGCATTATGCCCACAAACAAAGTGACTGTAATGGTGCTGGCAGTATTACTGGTTGGTTGTGGTAGTACAACAAACCTCCAATAAATTCCTGTGCGGTTTCAGAATGGGGAGACACAAACACCTATAATCAGGCAGTGATTTACCATTACCACTGGTAGTAATGATAATCCAGTTTGCCAGCATTAGCACTGCTGGCACCGCCAACTTGCAATGAGGCCAATTGTCTAATATACAAGGGCGCAGTACCCTGAGCTGTAAGTAGAAGTCAGTGTGGAGCAAGGTTCATCTGATATGCATGGCTGAGGTGTCTGTGGAACAAGGCACCAAATTCCATTTAGAGGGATGTAGTACAGTAAGGTGTTATTGGATTTCAATATGGAAAAAGCCCATATCTTGCGTACAATGGTTCACTGCTGCTATCTATGATGAGAGTTCATTTTAGGGTAACCCCCATCATTGTAATATAATACAGTGAATTGCCGCGCTGAGTGTAATCACATGGGAAAATAGTCCCCTTGTCAAATACCGGGCATTGGGGGACATGCTTTGCGTTGGTCCTCAAAACAAAGCAAACTCAACATAAGTTTTCTGGAGTGTTCATGTGTTGACGAGGAGAGGTAATTACTGATGGGCCGATTGATCAGCACTCACCCTCGAAAACTTGTAATACAAGATAGTTGCACCGTGTGAGGACAGGGTGCAGGACTTACATACTCCAGCACAAATCAATAATAGGGACTTGGCAAAGGGAAGTCCGTTCAATGATACATACATCTGCTTATGGAAATCAGCAGCATTGCGAACACCTGTCTCGCCCCAACTTCCTCGAACTTCAGTACAACAGCCTCTTTTATGGGCAAACTTCGTCATCAATGATGTACACGTCTATAAAAAATCATCATGCAATATAATTGGTTGGGAAAGGTAACTTAAGTATAGCTGTTATATCTGTATATAAAAAATAAGGCATACGGATTGGATAACTCTTATCGGGTGGGCGTCTATGTCCATCCCTCTACACCACATGTGATTGACGTCACTACAAGTACGACGTCTCATTTGTTAAAATGTCTATAGGACCCTAGATTACATGGTCCCTTGTGATTGGGCGAGTTACACCCCTAAACATAAATCTCCACTTTTAATTAGCAGCATGCAGAATTTCGGGTTTTCCAGCAGTACTATCTGCAAGGGTACTCCTCTGTCTTAGACCCGTGTCAAAAGCTTTACCAATTTTGGCCACAATGGTCTGCATAGTCTCTGTGAGTTCTCTATTGCTTCTTTGCAGGCTCCAAGGACCATCCAAACTCGGCAGATTAGTACTCCTTCTTCCCATCCGTCTGGGGAAACTACTGAAACCCAGATCTGCATTTGGCCTCTGTTCTTCCAGATTTGAGTCTCTTCTGCAGTTTTTCCTTGGACGTTCAGTCTTGAGTTTATTTCCCACCTTATTCCTGATCCTTTGACATGGGTTTTCATATCTAATAACGTGATTCTTGGTGTGCGCCCTGTTTCTTGTTTTGATGTCCTGGACAAACCCGTCTTCATCAGGGTAGTCCTTATCGTTGGCCCATATCAATGAGGCATCTCTTCCCATGAATTGTCCTCTGATGTTGCACATAGCTACGTGTGACATACAGTGTGCTGTGGGGACACCTTCTTCTACAGCCACAAAGATCTTGGACTTTCCCATGCTGTATTGCAGCAGTGCACAGACAAAACATTCCCCTTCTGATTGCCTTCGTCCAACTTCCTTCATGTGCTGGTACCATATGTTGTTTCCAAGATGGGCTGTGCTGTCCAAGTAGTCGTTTAGTTCATTGTCCATTTCATATGGGCTTCTCTTGATTCTTAAGGTTTTCCTGTAATTAGCTATCACTATGTCTCTGTATGCGTCTGTACTGCTCTTTCGTTCATGTAGTTTCTCAGGTATTATCCTTGGAGGGGCAGGTTTCATTTCCTGCCCTGCAGTACTATGGGGAGGTCTTGTGTTTCTTCTCCTTCCCTTGTGCATTCTCTAGTAGACCTCCTTCCACATGTGGCTCATCATCCTTCCAACATGTGGCGGTGTCGTAAGCTCAGTCATTATCTCTGGTGTTGGAGCAGGTGTGCTTGTTATCACAGTTGCTGCTGTTTTCTTGCTCAGCTCTTCGTGTAGCTTCTTTGCTCTTAGTACGAGCAGACACACATACTCGACTACCGCGTGTGTTTTCCCCATGAGTTCTTTTGTGGCTTCCTCTGTTCTTTTGAGGGATTTTGTCATGCCATCTCTGTCTTGTTGCTCGCTTGGTTCTCTGTTCTCTGGAGCTGTTCGTTTCACAGGTATCTTTTTGTTTTCTGTCAGTTCGGCCTGGGGTCTCACAGCCATTGACACTTGCCCTTGCTCGTGTGCACTCAGTGTGTGGGTGCGTGCCGTGGACAGTGCTATGTTATCATTCATTCCGTGCTGACCCTGTCTCCAGCTTTTCTCACCATTCATTACTTCAAGTGTGTACGTATTACTGCTAATTACATTCAACTGTGAATTGTTTGCTTTATCATCAGGTTTTCTTGGAACAGGGATGACAACATAAGGTCTGGGTGCCTTTGTGGGGCCCAGACGCTCATTACATGGTGGATGCATGGACATTGGGCTGCTTCGTGCACCAATAAAAAATGCAGTTCTGATTGTTAACGACAAAAATACTACAATAATCACTATACATAAATTACTGTTTTGGACCCCCATCTCGAACAAGTCCATAGTCAATAGTTTATTTCTTATCTTGATTTTGTTACTTAAAAAGTTCAACAAACACTCAAATGGCAGGTGCAGCTTAATGTCCCCCTTCTTGCGAGTGATGACGGAAGTCTCTAGTTATGGAGTATAGATCCTTTGCTAGACTATGGAAAAAGGTTAGACTACCGTTTTTTGCACATCACATTCTTCTTGCATTTGTGTATACAATGCATTCCCAGGGCACCTTCCCAATTCGTCTTAGCCCTGAGGACATGCAGGAATTTGTTTGCAGTGACACCATAAAAGGGTGGCTTCACTGCAAATCACGCATAGATAAACCATTGAAAAAATAAAAACAAAAATAAAAATAAAAGTGAACATATGAGAAGGTAGGAAAAAATAAGAAAAAGGTTGAAAAAAGTAAACACGGCAGTGAAGTTCGTTGCTCTGCTCCTTTCGCTTGGTTCTTCGAGGTCGAGTTGCTGCAAAGTCTCTCTCCCCCCCATTTACTCCACTGCGGGATGATGATGAAAAACAGAGAAAAATAAGAAAAGTAGGAAAAGAAGTTCAGGATGTAGTTATCCCCTTTCAATTCGTTCTATGTTGGAAGCATGAAGAACTGTGTCTTTGTTTCCTTGCTCTGCCCCCGGCTGGGGCTTCTGAAGGGTTTTATCTTGGATCTCTCCTTTGTAAGGCTCTTCTCAGCAGCGGATGTCCATGATTGCTTCTCAGCTGTGATGCAATAGCTCTCAGGAGTCTGTTGAGTTGTGAATTTTTTGCTGGATCACAGAGAAACGTGGGCACGTCGACAGTGATGGGTCTACCCACTAGCTCTGCAAAGTTCTCGATGAGGTGAAAGAAGACTTTGAAGGCAATTCTGCTATCTTCAGGTGATAATGACATTTGCTCGGATTCTCTGTCTCTTAGGTCATCAGTCTTTTTTGCAGTGCGATCAGTCCCTGCCTTCTCGATCTGTCCCTCGCCGACTAATTTCACTGCAATTCTCTCCAGAAACTCCCTCTGAAAGCTAGACAGTTCCATTTGTAGCAGAAGAGTGTTCCTATCTTTCTCGCGTTGGCAGGGTATCTGAGGAAGGTGAGGGCATCAACCTCGGCAGGTGTCCCTACCATTTCCGGAAAGTCATTTACTAAGCCAAAGAGGACATTGTGGGCTATTAGGCTGTCCTCAGGGGACAGGGACATTTATTCGTTTTGCAGAGTCTCAATCACACGCCTCGCTTTTGCTTTGAGCAGTCTTTGCACTTGCCTGCTGCGTGGATAGCTACCACATTATTTAGTTTACTCCATATCTGGTTTAGAAAATGATTGTTTCGGGGATCTCTGATGAACGTCAGTGTATCTGTGGTCCTCCCGACAAGTTCTGGGCACTCCTCAATGATTCGAAAGAATAACGTGTAGGTCACTTCGTCAATGACTGCTTGAGGCGGGAGCATTGGTCTTTGAGTCACTGTGCTCAGGCAACTCGGCGAAGACCTCTGCGATGACAGTCAATAGTTGCCTGATTACCTTCTTATTTTCTGGATCTTGGATGAATTCTGTGACACTTGTTTCTCTCCCTATCAGTGATGGATAATTCAATGTCACTAATTGGAAGTAGGTGAGTACATCCCACTTAAGGCTTCTGCTGGGGTGTACCATAAGTTCGTGAACAAAGTCTAGATACTGGATGCTTTCAGGATAACAGTTTCAGTTCTCAGGAATGCCCGGTTCTGTTGCTTACCAGAGTCTTGGGTTTTTCAATACTTTGTGTGGCTTTTAAATGTTCATGAACTTAACGCTTTTGCTGATATGAATACATGTTTTCCTTCATTTACCCTGCACCTTTGGCTGCACAGGGTGTTTGCTTGCTTCTTATTGTCTTTTTATGCCTATAGAAAAGGTTCAATGTGGACATGATTTTCACAAAAGTTCTTTGTTGGCTACATTGAATGTTTATTTAATTGTCCCTTTATCACCTTTCACTTGGTTTGAAGAACTGTCTTGTTTTGAAAGTCTCACTTTTATATATTTTTTTTCCTCGTTCTTGTAACTTGTCTGCTCATGCGTCCTTCTTCCTCGCCATAGATCAGTCTTTTTTGCAGTGTGATCAGTCCTTGCCTTCTCGATCTGTCCCTCGCTGACTAATTTCACTGGAATTCTCTCCAGAAACTCCCTCTGAAAGCTAGACAGTTCCATTTGTAGCAGAAGAGTGTTCCTATCTTTCTCGCGTTGGCACGGTATCTGAGGAAGGTGAGGGCGTCAACCTCGGCAGGTGTCCCTACCATTTGCGGAAAGTCATTTACTAAGTCAAAGAGGACATTGTGGGCTGTTAGGCTGTCCTCAGGGGACAGGGACATTTATTCGTTTTGCAGAGTCTCAATCACACGCCTCGCTTTTGCTTTGAGCAGTCTTTGCACTTGCCTGCTGCGTGGATGGCTACCACATTATTTAGTTTACTCCATATCTGGTTTAGAAAATGATTGTTTCGGGGATCTCTGATGAACGTCAGTGTATCTGTGGTCCTCCCGACAAGTTCTGGGCACTCCTCAATGATTCAAAAGAATAAAGTGTAGGTCACTATGTCAATGACTGCTTGAGGCGGGAGCATTGGTCTTTGAGTCACTGTGCTCAGGCAACTCGGCGAAGACCTCTGCGATGACAGTCAATAGTTGCCTGATTACCTTCTTATTTTCTGGATCTTGGATGAATTCTGTGACATTTGTTTCTCTCCCTATCAGTGATGGATAATTCAATGTCACTAATTGGAAGTAGGTGAGCACATCCCACTTAAGGCTTCTGCTGGGGTGTACCATAAATTCGTGAACAAAGTCTAGATACTGGATGCTTTCAGGATAACAGTTTCAGTTCTCAGGAATGCCCGGTTCTGTTGCTTACCAGAGTCTTGGGTTTTTCAATACTTTGTGTGGCTTTTAAATGTTCATGAACTTAACGCTTTTGCTGATATGAATACGTGTTTTCCTTCATGTACCCTGCACCTTTGGCTGCACAGGGTGTTTGCTTGCTTCTTATTGTCTTTTTATGCCTATAGAAAAGGTTCAATGTGGACATGATTTTCACAAAAGTTCTTTGTTGGCTACATTGAATGTTTATTTAATTGTCCCTTTATCACCTTTCACTTGGTTTGAAGAACTGTCTTGTTTTGAAAGTCTCACTTTTATATTTTTTTTTTCCTCGTTCTTGTAACTTGTCTGCTCATGCGTCCTTCTTCCTCGCCATAGATCTTGTCTGCACGTGCTGAGTTTCTTCTCCGTTGTCTGCGGATTCCTCGGCAGTAGATGTAGTGAGAGTGCCTTCTCCTATAAAGCGCTTGACGTCATTCAGGAAGATCCAGGCTCTTCTTCCTTGGAGCTTGGCAGCGGATGGGGTGCAGTCCTCTACGATGAAAGGGCCATTAAATCGTGGTTCGTCCCATTTCTTCCTCTTAAAGTTCCTCACCAAAATGCTGTCACCAGGGAAGATGAGTGGCGCACAAAGACTGTGTGCTGTGCCTGTCTCAGCACTGTCTGTTGTGGTTTGTGATGTGCTGTTCCCTTTACGCCGTCGCTGCAGCTGGCCTGAAATGAAAGATATACTAGAGGTAAGGCAGTCAAGGTAATTCTTCATTTCTTCTCCCAGAACCTCCCTAGCAGGCTGGGCATCACATCTAGCCCTATCTCGTGGGTAAGAGGGGTTCTCATTCTTCTACCAGTGATAATTTTGTGCGGCGTGAGGTGATGGTCGGAGCCTGGCTGGTTCCGAAGCGCATATAATGCCAGTGGTAGGCAGTGCAGCCATCCCTTCTTTAATGTGAGCTTCAATTTGGCTATCCTTTCTTTCAACAGGCCGTTGAGCCGTTCACATATGCCATTTCCTTCTGGGTGATACGCCGACGAGAACTTGTGCTTTATACCAAGCAACAAGCAAATCTGCTCAAATACTGAGTTTACAAAATGGGGCCCGTTGTCTGACCTCATAACATCACACACCCCCCACCTGGGAAAAACCTCCCATACCAGGAATTTTGCAGCACAGGCAGTGTCAGGGTGTGTACAGGGCCCTGCTTCTATCCATCTAGAGAATGGACACACCACGACAATTAAATACCTGTACCCATTACAAATCTGAATCATATCAACATAGTCGATATTTAGGTGTTGCAAAGGCCCTTCAGGTCTGGGAATGATTCCTCTCATCACCTTCAATGTGTGCCCAGAGGTGAATTGCTGGCAAATTATGCAATTGACCATAAAGAATGCAACATGCTCCGCTATATTCGGCGTGAACCAGTCTTCTGAGAGCGTTGCAGCAAGATTTTCTTTTGACATATGGAAAGGGTAGTGGAGCTGTTCTAACGCTACCTTTAGAAGGGTGACAGGCATTACTGGTTTACCAGTGCTGTCCTGCCTCCATAGCCCATCAGAGGGGTTTAAAGAACACCCTCGACGCTTCCATAAATTCTTCTCCTCCTGAGGTGCCTCCCCCTGGAGTTCCATTAACTGTGTCTGCCCCATATTGCTATAGGCTTCTGGAGTGGCTCGGGCTATCATCATTCGTTCATGGGTGCGTGCCACCTCCACGTCCATGATTGTCTCACCGTTGGATGCCATGCGCTTGGCTTCCGTGTCCGCTTCATGGTTTCCACGTGACACGAAATCTGTTCCCTTGGTGTGAGCGGCGCACTTGACGACCACTATGCACACTGGGAGCTGTAGTACTTTTATCAGTCTGTCCAACAAGGCTGCATGTTGCACTGGCGTGCTGTCCGCTCGGAGGTAGCCCCTCCTTTTCCATCGTGCCAGGCCTGCGTGTACGGTGGACATCACATAGGCGGAGTCACTGTACACTGTTACTTCCTGGTCTGCGTGATTCTCAATGGCGAGTATCAATGCCATTAGTTCTGCAGCCTGTGCCGAATAGTGGGATGGTATTCATGCACTGACAAGTACTTGGAACTCTCCATTTGCCATGTGTTTGATCATGGCCACGCCTGCATACCATTGCCCGTCTTCTTCGTCAATTCCCGTCAATGAAGACGACTTCTCCGCTTGGCAGAGCATTCTCTCTTAATCTGGGGATTTCATCATAAAACTCTTCATAATTCGTGCAGTCATGCACAGGTTCTCCCTCTGTGACTGGCTCAGCAATAAACATAGCAGGGTTCACAGTTTTGCATCTCACTATTTTGATCGATGGATTTGACATAATCACCTCATATGCGGATGCTCTCTGTGAAGTCAAGGTGCCTTTTGGCTTCTCCAATATGGTAAATAATGAGTGCTCAACATATAATGTCATGGAGCATCCCATCACAATGGATGATGCATTCTCGATGGCAAACGTGGCGGCTGCTAAATTTTGCTCTCATGGAAAGTGGCCCCTCATGACCGGGTCCAAGCTCCCACTGTAGTACGCTAGGGGCTTGTACCCCAGCGATGTTCGCTGAGCGAGCACTGCCGTCATAAAATTGCCATCGGTACGAGAGAAGAGATAGAATTCCTCTGCATAATTGGGGATCCCGAAAACTGGGGCCTTACAAATTGCCCCCTTTAGCTCTGCAAACCCCTTTTCCATGTCTTCAATCCATTAAATTTTTCCCTCTGTTGCCTGGGCTTTCTTTAAGGCCTGGAGCAAAGGCTTGGTGTACGTGCTGTAATCGAAGACCCATGCTCTGACATAATTACATAGGCCTAAGAAGCTCTGCATTTGTTTTAGTGCTGTAATCGAAGACCCATGCTCTGACATAATTACATAGGCCTAAGAAGCTCTGCATTTGTTTTACAGTGAGCGGCTTAGCCGTGTTCATGATAGCTTCAGCCACCTTTTTCCCCTCATGTGAGATTAGTTGCCCTATGTATAACACCTCCTGTTGGCAGTATTGCAACTTGTCCTTGTCCACCTTGTATCCCTTCTCAGCTAATATGGTCAATAGCTGAACAGAGTGGTGTCGGCATTGCTCTTCAGTGGTGCTGCAGATCAGAATGTCATCTACATACTGCAATACAACACTGTCTACTGCAATGTTGCTTAGGTCCATTTGCAGGACTCTGTTAAAAATGGACGGAGATTCACAATACCCCTGTGGCAGCCTTGTACTTTTCAGGCGCATTTGTCTGAAAGTAAATGACGTCATGTCTTGTGAGTCCCGGTGCAATGGAATCGAGAAAAATGCATTCTTCAAATCGATTACCGTAAAATATTTTGCCTCCGTGGGTATGTTGCACAAAATGGTGGATGGATTAGGGACTAGAGGGAACTCAGCTTCGACTATGTCGTTCAATGCTCCTAAATCCTGGATTAAACGCCAAGATCCTCCCTTCGATTTCTTGACAGGATAAATCACTGTGTTACAAGGTGATTCTGACGTTACCAGAATGCCCTGTTCCATCATGACAGAGATTGTCTTTGCAATCCCCTCATCAGCTTCTCTGGACATGAGGTATTGCCGGGCTCTTGGTAGGATCGCTCCAGGCTTGAGTTTAATCTTAACCTCTCCTGCCCCCTTCAGGAGTCCTACGTCATAAGGCCCTTTTGTCCATGCTGTGACTGGCACCTGGGCCATGTCCTCCTCAAAGTATTCTGGTCATGCCATCACTAACATCATTCGCTGTGGCACTTCTAGTTTGACCATTTTGACCCAGAATATGAGACTTACTTCCACCCGTGTCTCCTCTAAGTCAGGGTGCTCTTCGAACAGATCATCATCTGTGACGTCAGTCACTCAATACCCTTCTTCAATGGCGATAACTGCGCACCATTGCCTTCCTTCGTCATCATATCCTTCCACTAAAACCACCTTCCCCTTTACTGCGGCAAGCTGTATTACCAAAGGAAATATTTGTCCCTCTTCTTCATGCATGCGTATCCTTGGTCTAAAAATAAACTTGTCAGGGGTCCTCATAGTTTTGCCCGCGAGGTCCGGCAATCCCGCCATAAGCACTCGCTCGCCATATTCGAAGACCTCTGGCTCCAGCGGTAAAGCTCTCATAGCTGCACGTCCCGAGTATGCTCTGATCATTTTGCATATGTTGGAATAATGCATTCCTGGCGTGGAGCACACTATGTCATCCTCAGTAAATGAGATTGACATATTCAGCTTTGTCATTAGATCTCGACCCATGATGTTTACTGGGGACTGACGGGAGTACAGTAAAGGTACATTCATTTCATGCTCTCCCACTGAGACCGGGAGAGTGTCTGTAAAGGGAACTCTACTATGAGCTCCAGTGAAACTCTGCATGTCTATTGCCTCGCCGGACAAGGAAAACTTGCCTTCTCTTATGCACGAACGCATCGCGCCTGTGTCAACTAAGAAGGAATACTCTTTTCCCCCTATGGTGACATTTACCCTCGGTTCCCTATTAGGGTCTGGTGTCACCGATAGGATAGAGCACATCAGAGATCCCTGTGAGCCATCCTATTTCATGTATAGGTTCGGTCCACTGTATACCTGTGGGTTTCCCCCACTGGAATTAGTGCTCTGAGCCATTTGCGTCAGTGTCTGCTGGGGTTGTCCCTGTGGTACATTCCCTATGTTCAGTGGTTGGACCACTTGCTGTGCACCTTGCTGCAAGCCAGCTGCCTGCTGCTGCACGGTATAGTTTTGTGCAGTGCCCTGTTGTGGGGTAGCCGGTTGATTCACTGTGCCTGCCCCCATCCCTTGATTGTTCTGCCACATGCCTTGGCTTCTGCACATGCGTGCCAAATGTCCTGTCTCTCCACACAGCCAACACACTGGTGGTGGCCGGGCCATCTGTCCATCTGGCATAGCTGGACTGTCCATTGGTGTGCTCCGGATACCACCTTGAACATTTTCAAAAGCTCCTTGGTTACCTCTAAAGCCTCCCTGATTACCCTGCCATCCTTTTCCTCCAAATCCCCTTCCTCTCGAATAATATCCCGCATTACCCTGATTGTTCTGCGGCGGGTTAGTGGCACATTGCGCACTCGGCTGGGCTTGTTAGCATGGCTCCCTCAAGCGCATACTTTGAGAGCTTCCTTTGCACTAGCTTCGCCTCTTCTCCCTTACGCGTTGCCTCCTTCTTTCGATTCTTTTCTTGCAACAGCCTACAATAATGGGCAATTGTCAACTGGATTTTGGCCCACGGTTTAGCTTCTATTCCTACCAATTTTTTTAGTTGTTTTTGCACCGGTTCTGGTAACCCTTGGCACAATATATGATAGAATACAGGGATAGAATTCGTCCAAGACTCATGCGTTTCGAGCACCCACGCGTCTTAAAAATTCTGGATATAAAGCAACGTATCCTCTGACTCCTTCATTTTTCGAGTCATTATAGCTCCCGTATCGGATGTGTCTGGATATAGCGTACGCATCGCTTTCCATACTGCTGCTCTACAGTTATTAAACGGTGCTCCGTCATGAGAGGTGTTAGTTATGGTTACCCTAGGGTAGCCTGCCCTTTTCCACACATCGTCTGCTCTCTCTCCGAGTATAGCAATTAGGAGACCCTTGATGTCCCCTATGGCTAGGGTGACACCACCGTCATTTTTTCTAGCTCATGTATCCACTTCCCGGCTCCCGATGTCAACATTGGAAGCTTATTTTTGAGATTCTCTCGGTCCATGTGGGCCATGAAATATATTGCGTTCTTAGTCCCCCCTTTCTCTAGCAGTGGGAATTGGAATGCGCAATCCTCCTTTTCTTTACCTTCTCAGTCTCTTGCTAGGGTGGCGTTCCCACCTTGCTTTCTACCTGGCAGTGCCCTTAACCTATCTGTATAGGCAGGTGCCAATGCCCCCCTCTGACCGTGGGGTGTTTCTTCATATCGGCTGGACTGTCCAGCGGTCTTCGGTGTCCTTTTTTATGGACCCCCTAGCATTAGCCCATTGCCCCTCTCGGTTCTCTGGGAGCTTCTTTTCGCACCGTCTCCCTTCGTCATACACAGTTTCTTCCGTTTCCCCTTTGGAGTCAGACCCTGAATACTCCCAGTTCACACAGCTTCTTGTATCATCTTTGTTCTGCTCGACTTTGAGTCTATCTAGGGAACGTCCCCTACTCCCACTACTTTGGGTGACATCCTCAGTGTCATATAACTGAGTGCTCTCTAAGCGCTCATCTTCCCTTCCCTCTTGGGAGATTCTTTCCAGTCCCATTTCATCATATATTTTATCAATCGCTTCCCCGATGCTTCTGGTGTCGAAGTCATCATCAATAATTGTCCCGCTTGTACCTGGTACTGAATCACTTGCTGGAAAGAACTCTTCTATGTCTTCCCATTCTACAACAGGATTGGGTTTTTTCACTTCCCGCTGCAAATATTCTAAATCTCGTGCCCTTTGCCTGTGCTTAAGCTCTGCTTCCTCATCCATTTCTCTTCGCTTCTTCACCTCCTCTCTACCCTTATCTACTTCCCTCATCCGTTAGTTTCTACGTTCTTTTGCCCTTCTACTTTCCTCATCTTCTCTCTTCTTCACTTTCCTTTCGTGCACCCTCCTTTCTTCCTCCAACTTTAGCATATTCTGCCTGCACTTTTCATAGGCTGCATATTGCGTGCGACTGAGCGTTATACTCTGCTCTTCGCGATATAGTTGGTCTCGCCTCAACCTATCCTTTTTTCTTGCCCTCTCGTCTCTCATAGCCATTTCTTTCTTCTTTTCCTTACTTATCGCCTCAACAGACCGTTCACTCGGCCTTGCGTCATCACTTCCTTTTCCATCTAATTTCAATAGTATCTGCCCTCCCATCCATTCGTCCTTTGCAAATGTTACCTCATCGGTTCCTTTCCGCTTCTTTCCCTCTCTCTCCCTATTGAGAGGTGCACTCATTTGTGCCTGGTCCTTCCTTTCCTCATCTCGCCTCTCTTTGTCCCACGGGATCGTGGAGGCCGAGTCAATTTCCTGTTCCTTCTCTTTCGTCTCGTCACTGCTACACACAGGTGACTCATATGCAGGGTTGCTATAATCCGTGGCTGCTTTAAGTTCTCGTAGTGGGTAAAGGCCTTCCGACTTACTTCCCTCAACAACTGGTTCCAGCGGGGCAGGTTGGCACGGTAGGCGTCTCAACCCCCTCCCTACATACATTTAATATCCAGTCTGCGGGAGGTTCTTCTTCCTTTACTTGTTCAAACATTTTCCAAAGCTCGTGAATGGCAAGGCATTTCTCGAGCTTCTTCCCGCTATATGTGGCATGTAGGAACGTGGTCATGTGCTGTAAAACAGCCTTAGACAATGACCCACTCTGGGGCCATGGCATAAACATTTTATTTGCAGTGCCCTTAACCCACTCCTGGCTGTATTTCTTCAGCTTTGCTGCATGTTTTGGCAATTGCAAGTGGGGTAACTTCTTCCATTCTTAATTTTTTCACCAACAATGATCACACAATGTTTCAATTTTTTACACTATTATGAGCGAGCACCACATACGCAAGCTCCAATCCAACTTTTCCGCAAACTTTTTACACCAACAGCTTTACTCAAAATACATCAATTCAGTGGCGATTCCCTCTCATTTACAGAATTGCGTAAAACAAAATGCATTACCATCATTTAATATCTCAATAATCCCACATTCAGCATACACAGAACATATAGGACAGATGCTTGACAGACTAGACTAGACACCAGCTGGTCAACGTATACCTGCCTTCTAATTATTACCCCGTCATGGGATTTGAACTACCCCTTTATGACGTCTTTAAACATCATTGTAGCCTAGCATCCCCCTTTCTGTGGACTCTGGGTTCAAGTTCCTTCTGACCACTCTTTACAGCGCAGGAACAAGGCGAATTTACAGTTTCCTCTCCGGTGTGTCCCCCCCCGGTACTCCTTACAGTTTTTAATCTCGGGTGCCCCCCGGTACTCCTTACAGTTTTTAGTCTCAGGTGCCCCCCCGGTATTTCGCTATATCTGTCTTCCTTTTTTACTCGAGTCATTAACCCACTATATATATACCGTCTTCTCTACCTCTAACTATTTTATCTTTCTCCGCCACCCTCCGTTACATTTCCCCCACTTGCTCTAATGCCTATAAGTCATTTGCCAAGGTAATGAGTTTCGTTGTTTCACTCCCCAATCGTCTCTTTTCCTCTCTGGATCTCCGGGATCACCGCCCCTTCCTCTTCCCACTTCATGGTTTTCGACCGATCTGCTTCCCGTGGGAATGAAAAGGGTTATGCTTGGAAAAGCGGGTTCCTTCAGACCCCATTGCAGAATTTTTGGGCGTAAATACACTATCACTGTCCACGGGAAGCTTCTCGGCCTACTCATCCGAAATAGCGAAAGGACTCACGATGTAACCGGAGGTCCAGAGTTACTTTGCACCGTCGATCTAAGGGTGTTTTATGACTATATTAATCGATTATCAATAATCGATGGCTGAAACCATCCTCTGCTACCAAGTGTTGACGAGGAGAGGTAATTACTGATGGGCCCATTGATCAGCACTCACCCTCGAAAACTTGTAATACAAGATAGCTGCACCGTGTGAGGACAGGGTGCAGGACTTACATACTCCAGCACAAATCAATAATAGGGACTCAGTAAATTGGCAAAGGGAAGTCTGTTTAATGATACATACATCAGCTTATGGAAATCAGCAGCATTCCGAACACCTGTCTCGCCCCGACTTCCTCGAACGTCAGTACAACAGCCTCTTTTATGGGTAAACTTCGTCATCAATGACGTACACGTCTATAAAAAATCATCATGCAATATAATTGGTTGGGAAAGGTAACTTAAGTATAGGTGTTTTATCTGTATATGAAAAATAAGGTTCATAGTCATAATGTCGAATTCAATAATTTCGAAAGTCAAAAAGTCGAATCCAAAAAGTCGAAAACAAAAATGTCGATTTTTTTTTTTTGGTTGCTTTTTTTTTAAATGGGGGGATTCCCCCCAATCCCCCTTTTTTACATTTTTTTTTGTTTTACCCCTTTTTCTTACCACCCCTCTACACCACACGTGATTGATGTCACTACAAGTACGACGTCTCATTGGTTACAATGTCTATAGGACCTAGATTACATGGTCCCTTGTGATTGGGCGAGTTACACCCCTAAACATAAATCTCCACTTTTATTTAGCAGCATGTCCCAAGATTCACCCTGCCTCCGTTCCATCAATCAGTGGTTTAGGGCTATGTGTCAATTAGTTGGCTGGGTATGGCCTCGGATCTGTAGTCTCTTATCAGGAAAAGTTATGGCAACCTCTGGTTCTGGATGACGTCAGGCGGTGGTACATCTTCGCGTCTTCCTGGTCACGTGTTGGTCCACCGTGAATCTGCTTCAGTTTCCAACCTTTTATGCATTTAATTCTGTATGCGCTTGGCCACCTGCATGTGCCTCTCTTATCTTGACCTTCACGGGCGGGCTGGCGTGCTCTGAAGTTGGAGCCTCGTGAGCTCATGCTCACCTCCCCTTCTCTGGTTGACCTCGATTTCCCCGGCATGAGCCATCCTTTGTTAAGTTTCGATCCCACTCTTTTCCTCTGCTTGGGCCTGGATATGAAACTTGGCCAGTCAGGGCTTGGCCTCCTGGGAGTACTTCTGTTTATACAAAATGGAGTCGCACGTGTACAATGTTGCTGTATTGAGGTAGATGTATACAGTCGGCGCTTGCCCCTCTAACTTCTACTAAGCATTGCAAGCAGACTCGATTACTTAGCATCTTGCGTTTCTAGCTTTCAGTAGCCACTTCTGGTTGTTCTCGGGGCTGCCCAGGCCCTTAGTCTATTTCCATTGGCCTTCCATTAAGGCCTTCGGGGTTTCCTCGTGGACAGTCTGTAAATACTCGTTGTTTCGTACCAATGGCATGTACGGTTGTC
This sequence comes from Ambystoma mexicanum, assembly GCF_040938575.1. Lineage (NCBI taxonomy): Eukaryota > Metazoa > Chordata > Amphibia > Caudata > Ambystomatidae > Ambystoma > Ambystoma mexicanum. Next base: position 187,030,339 of record NC_090929.1, read on the forward strand.
TGATTGGGTACCGTGCTGCCCAGGGTTGCCTGGTTATGGGCATTTCAACAGGTATTGATCCTCTAATGTACACAGGGCAGAGGCCCATTGCAGCCCTTTGTTGGTTCAGCTGCTCCTCGTACGTCACATACCTTGGCGAGTACCTTACTGGCAACTCGCAATGGGGGGCAGGGGTGCAGGTCGTATCTGGGACCTCTGCTACACATGTTTTTCCTGGGCTGTTTTCTTTGCTCTTGTCCTTTGGAAATGGTGGATACTTGTTTGCATCTGTGTTGTCTTTAGCATTATGTGGTGGTGGGCGGCATGGTTGCTTCATTTATAATAACTTGCGAATATCGGATGTTTTGCAATGCAATAATTATATCCAAAATGTTCTACATTTATTATTATTATTGTTATTATTATTAATAATAATAATAACAATAATAATAATAATAATAGGGCATTTATTGAGCACAGACCTAGCTCAGGGAAGCAACGCAGTGCTTTATAATCATAGGCGGAAGAACATAGTAAGGGAAACAGAGATAAAAGGAAGCGGGTAGCTAACAGGGATGGGGAGGGAGGGTAGTACGGTAGCAAGGGAACTACAAGCAATCAGGGGAGGACCTGGGTGTTAGGGAGGAGCCATTCATTGAAGAGGAGGGTATTGAGCTCCTCCCAGAACTGTATAAGTGATGGGTATGATGTTGACTGGGAGGTGGTTTCCAAGTCTTGGGACGTAGACAGAGAAGTCCTGTCTTCTGGTTCTGTCCTTCCTGCACCAGTGGAGTTCAAGTCTGCACATGTCCTTGAATCTGCTGCATCGTAGGCCTCCAGAGATGCTGAGTTTCTCAGTGGGGTAGCTTGGGAACATCAGGGTGACAGACTTGTAGATGATGCAGCAAGATTTGAAGATTATACAGGCTTGCATCGGGAGTCGGTGTAGTTCGATGAGGGTTGAATTTACGTCTAAATGCCTGTGAACAATCACGCACTGTCACCGCACCCTACTCCCAGCATAGTCCCTGGGCCCCCCCCACCTGGTCCCATCACAGTCTCTGGGCACCCTCATCCCACTCGTAGACCAGTCCCTGGGCTCTCCCCACCCTGCTTACACCACTATCGCATGGCTCTCCCCATCCTGCTCCCACCACAGTCCCTGAGCTCCTCCCAACCCGCTCCCAGCACAGTCCCGGCTGGTGAATTTTTTAAGTGGAGGGGCATAAATATTTCCCCAGATATGCTAGGCATCATAGATGCTCAGGAAAAAGATACCATCCCTGTTCCCTGGGCCTCACAGCACCTAACACAAACACACATCGACACAATCAAAGTGATTATGTGTGTATGCAAGGTGCTGGGGGGTACAGGGGGAAAGCATGGTGTTTTTTACTGGACATCTATGATAGATGCCCAGTAAATAAATACCATCCCTGTCCCCTGGGCTCCACAGAGCCTCAGAAGGATAGCTGATTTTGGTAGGTGGTTAGGGGGATTAAGCATTAAAGGCATTTTAAAAATGCCTTTGTTGTACAACCCCCCCCCCCTCCAACCTGCCAGAATCAGCTCCACGGACCAACGCGAACACACACACACACACATTCACACAGCAAGTACTCCATCATTCATAACACAAGCATAAACATACATTCTTCCCGGGTCCTGAAGTTTCCTCCCCAGTGTTCCAGCTGCTGCATGGGATTGGGAAGCAAGTGCTTCCTGGTCCCCACAAATGTGTGCAGGTGCCTGTGCATGGGTGCTGAAAGGCCTGCTTGTTCTGCATGTGCAAGGAGGCGCAGGAGCTCCCTCTTGCACACACAGACATGCATTCCCCAAGCACGCATTTCCAATAAGCTATCTAAGGCTGGCAAAACAAAACACCCCCAGCCTTGTATGGCTCATTGAGCATGTGCGGCTTGGGACCTGAACTGTCAAAGGGAAACAATGTATCCTTTTGACAGTTCAGGCAGCCCAGGAGCACTCCCTCAGCTGGTAAAAACAACTGAGGGAGCACTCAGCGCTTCACTGGGCTGGCTCCTGGGTGAGGGGGCCACTGGGTAGACTACCCCTTGCCCAATATGAATGTGTCGCCCCAGCGCAGCTGTCCCCCACCCAGCTTTTTATTTACTCATGTTTTTTCATTTCCATTTCATGCTGGGGTCTGGCACTCCCCACACCCCCCACCCCCCCCCGGGAATGAGGCTGCAGCCTCCCAGTGGGGCATTCCTGACCGTTTGAATACCTCTGGTCTAAAGCCTGATTGGTAGGACTGAAGGAGGTTGTTGGCTTTGATGAGTTGCATGGCTACTGCTTTCTCAAGGATCTGACCTAGGCAAGGAAGATGGGTGATGGGGCTGTAGTTGCTGTGGTCATCAGGGTCCACTGTTGTTTTTTTTTAATATGCAGGAGGATTTCTCCGCTCTTGAGGGTTAAGGAGAAGGTGCCTTGAGTTGGTATTTAGGGTTGAGGGGTATTGAGGAGTTGAGGACTCCATGGGGATTTCAGGAGAATTGGGTGGTGGAATTACCTCCAACATTTTGCTGGAGGTTTTTCCTCCGCCTTATCTACAAACCCATAGTTTGGCAGTGTGGTAATGCAATGGTAACTTACCACAATGTTTGCCCACACCACAAAACCCATAATGAGGCTTTGAGTGTCTTGAAAGTTGTGTCAGTATTTTCGGTTTTGTGTTGTGAGATAGGATGTGTAATAATATATCAGTTGTGATCTTGGTGTCCCTGTGGTGACAGATCATGCTGATCTTGTTAATAAATAAAGTTGATGGCTGAGGATTTTTCGATGGTGTGTGGTACGGGTGGGTCGGGCAAAGGGCTGATGGAGTACTTGATGGCTTTGAAGAGGGCTTTGCTTTCTTTGTTGGCTTTGGCTATGGTGTTTTGGTAGTAGTTGGCCTTGGCAGATTTGATCAGTTGCCTGCATGTAGCACAGAGTTCCTTGAGCAGGGCAAGGTCGGATGTGTGGCAGGACTTTTGCCACATCTTTTCTTGTGTTATGATGGTTTGTTTGTTGAAGTTGAGTGCCTGAGTGTACCAGGATGTGGAAGGTTTAGGCTTGAGGATGCTTTGTTTCACTGGTGCATGGTGGTTGATATATGTACATGGATGTTGTGGTGTGTATCTATGTATAGGTACACACACAGGGGGGTTTATGCCTTTGACTCTCCTAGCCAATAATCAATTAGATTGGGTAAAAGAGGTGGTATTTGGTTTCAAAATCCACAATTCGTACACTATTGACATAATTGCCATCCCCTCCCCTGCTCATATGACAAGTATATAATCCATTTATACAATTCAAAAGTGACCGCTGCTTTACCCTTCAAATTAACGCATTTACCAAAAGCCCAACTACTCTGTGGAGTCCTCCTGTTTCTACATTTACCACACAAAATCCCTCTGCTTTCAGATTTTGGCCCACCTTGCATGGATGACTGAATATTGGACACACAGGACTTCCAAGCGCTTAGCTCCACTTAGTCCTGTGATGCTCAGAGTAGGCCTGTGACATTTGAGGCACCCCCCCCCCAATCACCTCACAGGCCTCTGGAAAGATCCTGGTTCAAAACTCTGCACGTAAAATGTTGGCATATATTTGTTTTGTGGTGTGTGTAGAGTGCTCATCGAAGACTTCGTCTCGGCACTTCATTGCTGCAGGGTTGTATGGTTACAAAGATAGAAGGTGGGTGACGAATAAGGATGATCATATGAGGCATAACTCCATCGCTTTCTTGCAGATGGAGGTGACCGAACATGTGAGCTTCTAAGAGAGCAGCTTGTTTCTAGCACACAGGATTCTTCATGGTCTCACAGTGGTTTAAATGGCTATGGTGTGCGAGACCTATTCACCATGCTATGCTTCTCAGCACCCTCCGATTTGCTTACCATCAGAACAACACAATATTTTAGGGGAGGGGGCAGGGAGAGTACCTTATTATTTACCCTGATTACCCATCCAGAACTCCAAACCTCTGCCAATCCCGGCCTCATCAACTAAGACTTGAAATAGTCTTGCTGAGGTTTTGCAGAGGGCTAAAGACTTCCTCCACTTGTATGGCTGTGTGGATATGCATTATCCCTTTCAACCTATATATACCACCTGATTTCCATAGGAGCTCATTGAAGCCCTGGAAGGGTTATTCTGCACCCACTCTCTGATTTTCTATCGTGCTTAGCCATCAACTTGCATCTGGCCATTTAAGGAGATTAACAGCCCCATTCATTGAATTATGTCCACGTTGCAAAGTGTCTTTTCACATGTGCAAAATGATTTTGCACTGCAAAAAACACCCTGACTCATGGAGCAGTGCAAAGTGTATTTTTACAGTGCAAATACACTTAGATTCATGCGGGCCCTTCAGTTATTCCCCATTTTAGAGACCCATTGCTGTCCATTGGGGATTGCATAATGCTGCATGCAGTAATATTGCATGTAGTTATGTTTTTGTATGGTGGAAACGTCCTCCACGCAAACCAGCCAGTTATTCCCGCCCAAAGGCCTCCGTGCACACAAGTGAGGAAGAAGCCAAAGAGAGAGCCAAGGAGACGGAGTGAAGAGATGAAGGTTGGTCAGAATCAGGAATCGAGATCAGGAGGGGAAAACATCAGAGAGGCCTAATCATCAGAGTTATAATGAAAAGTCCTAATGTTTTTTTTTTTTTTTTTAAGCCAAGGAGAGAGGGGTTCTTTCTCAGCTCAATAGCAGTGGGATAGAATTCCAAACACCAGGGGCATGAACATCAAAGCTTGTGCCACCAAAGTGCTTGAGTTTATGTCCAGGAATGTTTAGATGGTCAAGATCGCTAAAACGTAAAGAGCGTGTAGCTGGGGCTTTCTTCAATCTCTTCACTAAGTAAGACGGAGCTTTCACAGCCAAACATTTATGTGTCAATGGAAGGATTTTGTAGTTGATGCGGTGGTGAACCGGTAGTCAGTGGAGAGATCTCTGAGCCTGGGGGACATGAGCATTCTTGCCAGTCCACAAACAGCTCTAACGAACCATTTTGTGCCACCTGTAAAATTTTCAGATTATTTTTGGAGGTACCTGCAAGAAGACTGTTACAGTAGTCTATTTTTGAGTTAACAAGAGCTGTGGCCAACATAGCAACATTTTAATGAGACAAGTAGGGTTGGATCTGCCTAATAAGCTTTGCTGTATAGGCGCAAGAGGCTTTAATCTGTATTACATGTTTTTGTATGTTCAGATTACAATCCAGATGCACCCCAAGCGTTTTTACCCATGGGTTCACAGGAATAACACAGTCAGCTACTGTGAATTGACTGTATCTAGTTTCCAGCTTACCCCAGACGTTGACTTGAACCAACCAGCAGAAATTCTGTCTTGCTGTTGTTTAAAGCCAATGAATTGGCATCCAGAGTTCCTTAGATCAGGTTATATTCCTGATTGAGATTAGCTGGGTATCCGTCTCGTAGACACTGCTAGCTCGAAGACCACCTGGGTGTCATCTGCATAGTTGGTGTATGTAATGCCAGCGCCATCCAGAAGGTCGAACAGCAGTCGGGTATAGAGGTTAAATAAGGATGGAGAGAGACAAGCTCCCTGTGGTACTCTACAGGTCAGCAACTCTGGAGGTGCCTGAAATCCCTCAGCATCCACACACGCCATCCTTTGTCCAAGAAGGGAAGCCATCCATTGCAATGCAGATTGGGAACAATTGGTGATTCTTTCCAGCCTCTCGAGCAGCAGAGTATGATCAATGAGATTAAAAGCATCAGAGAGGTTGATAATCATCAACAAAGCCACCTCACCAGAGTCCACAATACCAGCCATGTTGTTTCTCAGGTCTAGCATGGCAGTTTCAGTGCCGTTCATAGCACGGAAAACAGACTGTAGGTCACCTAATAAGCGATGTTTAACCATGTGGTTCTGGAACTGCAAGTAAGCTGCTTTGTCCACAATCTTTAATAAAAAAGGGACATTGGTAATGGGACGATAATTCCCCATTAACCCCAGGAGCCAGTCTTTCCATTTAAAAAATGGGAATTATCCATACAACCGTAAGAATAGGAGGCAACTTGGATGAGGCAAACGTGGAGTTAATGATATTAGTAACATACAGGAGAAGGGGAGTAATGGCATCCTGAATAACACTGGCTGGACATACGTCCCCAATACAGGTAGATGGCTTCAGACTCTTTACAATCTCTAAAACCTCCACCTCAGGTAGTTGATTAAGGTGAAACTCAGATGGACTGTTTATATTTTTAGTGGAGAGTTTAGATGTGCTAACCTTGTCACTATGGGCGTAAGTTGGAACAGCCCGGTGTGATTCAATGGTGGCTCGTGGGAATTCATACTTGTAGTGAAAGCATGCTGAATTTTAGTGCGCCATGCGTCACTCTTGTCAATGGCGGCAAAAGTACTAGTTTTCCCCTTCATTTCTCTTCAGACAGTGAACAATTCTCTTCGGTCAGATTTTGCAGAAGTAATCCGGTTTTCAAAGTGTTCTTTTATTGCTGAAATAATCGCTTTTTTATATGTAGCTGAAGCACTCCGGTATTGAGTGAGACTCTCCTGACAAGAGTTTTTTACGCCTTGTCCTTTCCCAAAGTCTTTTTATGCTTCTGTGTCGTATTATGTTCTCGGAGAACCACATTTTGCCAAAGATTTCTTTTTTTTTTAATGTACGGTGATGGGCGCAAGAGTGTTAATAACCATAGAAGTTATTTTAACAAATTGTTCTATGATGACACATGGGTCGTTCGATGGGGCAAGACCTTCAAAAAGAGGTATAGCCAGGCTCCCAAAAGGTACAGTAGTAACCCTACGGGTGTTTTTCACTTTAAATTCTGTCCTTAAACGGTTGTTAGTTTTTTCCAGCTTAGTGGGGAGAGAAAGTGAAAAGGTAATCAAGCAATGGTCTGACCAAGGGCACAACATGATCGTCATAGGAGTGATAAGTAATTTATGGGTAAGCACCCAATCTAAGCTGTTCCCCTCTTTATGCGTTGCTTTCTTAACCAGTTGGGATATCCCAAGTGCCTGGAGTTCAGTGAGCAGAGAGTCTGCTTCTGGCTCATCCTTATGGTAGGCCCAAAGGTTAAAGTCGTACAGAATAAGTGCAAATGAAGTAGTCTTAAGAAAGTCTCCTAATAAAGTAAGAAGTTGTTCCTCGAAGAGCAGTGTGCATACTGGCAGCCGATCCAGAACTAGGAGGCTAATAGTGGTGTTAAAATGTATACCCAATTTAATTAGGTTATATTCACTATTGTCCGAATTGGATAATATGCAAGTGTGCACTCTAAATGACTTAGAATGATAGCAGTGCCACCACAGTTTCCAGTCTGACCGTCTGAGCCAGAAGAGCAGCATGATTCTGTTATACAAGGAATACCCAAATCCATGCTCACAATCAGGTCTGGTACCTCAGTGGAGTGTTTCACAAGAGAGCGTATATTAAGGAGAGCAATTTTTATATCTCCGATATTGGGTAGGAGCGGGTTAAAGCCTCCATTCTTCCCATCCATTGTAGAGTCATCTACGTGTTTTTTTTGTTGCTTTGGCAAGAGACGAGTTGGGCCTTGTAGCCATACTGCTCGACAGCAGAGATGTCTGTGAGTTGTTCTCTGAGCGTTGAGGTACATCATAAGCCCTATCCTTGCGATCATCCGTAATGGAAGTAAGTACAGAAGTGGTCGTTTCCACATCATGAGCTTCCAGAGGCGGATTGCTCACGTTGGTACACGGCAGGGTAGGAGCGTATAGTGCCATATAATGCTTCCCTATCACTTCCCTGTTTTTCATTCACACCTTACTCCAGGCCAACTTGATGGCTTCAAGGGGATGCATATTGAAAGGTGGACACAGCACAGTAATATAATAACTAATAGGACACTGGCGCGCCTTACAACAGCTACACTGCTACACGGTCGGTGCGGACCAGCACAGACTGGCTTGTTACTCCCACGATGGTGCTCCCAGGCTTGGTTAGCAAAAACGTAGTCCAAAGGACTACAATGCTGCCGGGAGATGTAGTTTATATATAAAAACAAAACAAATCGAATGTCAGCTTAGACTTTCCTACTGCAGCAACGAGGAATCAAAATACGGCGGCTTTGAGCAAGTGTCAGTTTTGAAACACTGAACCTGGTGGTAAGATAAAAATGGCAATAATACCACTGCCAACACCTTTGTCTGCACCGCAAAATACTAAATGAGGCCTTATGAGTAGCTCGACCTCCTCATCCTGAAAATGGCATTGGCAATGCCAACAGTTGGGCTTTTTAACTGGCAATTGATATACATAGCGGGTGCCAAATGAGTACTTGGACATCTAATGGCAGTGCCTGGAAAATGCCTAATACTTATACACAAGCCAAAACTGTTGGATTTGGCAATGTTTGTTTTTAGCAGGACTTCTTGTAGGACATGCAGAATGCTTATGAATAGAGTGGCTGAAGGACACACTGGGTTTAAGACTGCAATTAAGTCATTAACTATTCGAAGACTGCTTTGAAAAACACTGGCAGGCACTTCCAAGTGAAAGATTTGATGGCAAGGCTTGAGTAAAGCGAGCTCAAAGCGTTTCAATGAGGAGGTGTTTTGGATGGGTAGGTGCAAGGAGGAATTGGCCTTAGGGATTGTTATGGCCATGGGCGGTCAATGGATGGGCAAATAGCCAAACACGCTGCACCGCTAGTTCTTTTAGTTTTTACAGATGCTTTGTCTTTCTCCTGAGCGAAATATAGAATCGGCTCAGCCGGACATTCAAGCACTGGCAGTTTCCCAAATAACCAGCTAGGCAGATATGTACACAGCGTCCATGGCTCTGCAGGTCGTTAAGGTGCGCAGGTTGCAAACGCATTTCTTTTATCAATGATGGAACATTACCAACTGAAAGAGCTTGCAAACCCTGCAAATCTGTGCTAGAAAAGCCAGAGCAAGTCAAGGGTGAGCTGGTGTCTAATTGGCTGTTTGGCTGCTGCTGCTGATTTTTGCATCCTTTTCCGCATGGCGAGTGGAGCGGACCGAAGCCCCACCCCTTTCAGGAAGTGCGGGCCAAAAGGAGCCCCCAGCCACCCTTGCGGCGTAAAGCCCGAGCAGGTCAAGGGCAAGCTGGTGTCTACCTGGCTGTTTGGCTGTTTGCTGCTTTGCTGGGACGTTGGCCCAAAACTACCAAAAAGTGAAGCCACAATAAAACAAAGTACATAGTACCCAAAGAGGGAAAAACCACAACGCTGCAAGGTCAAACCATACCTACATCTTTAGAGGAGCTTCACAATGCGTACTCATGGGACTTCTGACAAGTGATACAATGGATTTGGGGGGCTGAGCCGGTGGTGAAAACGCGGCTTCAGGTAAGACAGAGTTTAGCCTCCCTCCCTGCCCTCCCGATGTCTGTATCATCACTCAGGATCACGAAAAGTAAACATTTGCCTCCCCCAAAGCAATCGCGACTCCCTTTTACGAAAGATAAACTACTCCTGGAGACTGGTCAGAACCCCCCCACCAAGGAATTAATACGTACACCAATACCATCTAAGACAGCCCAGAGGGAGGAGGTAACCAAAGAGGGCCAGAAGTTGGGGATTTGACCCAAGCAACAAAAACAGACATGGAAACTCTAGGGCGGGAGGAGTTGCGCAGCCCCCTTTACAGACAATGTGCACGGAGACCTTACAGGGGGCGCTGGGCACAAGCGATGTCCCCAGACTATCAGAAAGGGGGACAACCATCCCAAAGGAGATAGAAGGCCCTTTCCCTTCATATCAACCCTGCTCCATAGACTTTGAACAGGAGGTCACTGAGGAAGCCTCTGCCGCTTAACTAGACCCAACAGACATAATAAAGGTGCCGCATAAGGAAAACCCCTCTGTTAATCAGAGGGGGGAGGAGGCACAGAAATCTGAGAAGAACCGACCGAAAAGCAACGATTTGGGAAAAAAGGACCAAGGCTATCTCCATTCCATCGTCTAGCCCATGTGCAATAGGGCCGACCATAAAACCATCGGAAATAGACAAAGACATGGCCGCAATGGTTCAAGAAGCTGAGGCAAATTCGGAAGAGAATCTCCCAGGACTGGCACAGTTATCAAACTTTCCGACGGCACCTGAAAGAGAGAAAACCACTGCTAGTCTAACGAAAGAAGCCAGAGCGAGTGTCGAATTAATTGTCGATTCTGATGCATCTATATTATAACTCTACAAAAGACAGCAGGCACAGGTGGCTCACCATCTCGTATCTTGAATGAAATTGATAAGCAGATGGGTCAGCGACCTGAAAGGGAGGCCTATGAAACTCGAATAGGAGAGATCAGTGAAACTGAATTAACGACCTGGCAGGACGAGGCATTCTGGTTGGGCATGAACAAATCATCCCAGACCCTGGCCTCAGCTAATAAAACTCCAAGGGACATTCAGATAACAGAGTCAGATTGGTTCCCGAGGGTGGAAAACGACTCAAGGGGCTCATTGGGTGCTCCAAATTGGAAGGTCTGAAAAGAATGGAAGACCACAGAAAAAGAACAACAAAGCAACTCCAGCCTGGCAGAGAAACTTATTCAGGATATATCCAACTTAACTGGGAAAATTAAATCGGAAAAAAGGAGAAGCCTTTCCTTCATCAAAGAAAAAATAGCTGCCCTTGACGTGGATGACCCTTTTGAAGGGGCTAGTCAAAGATTTTGTGGGCGAAAAGAAATGGACAAAAATCCTCCTGTAAATAAACAAATCAATAGGATAAGCAAGGACATTAGTCAGGGGTCAAGAGAGAAATTGGAAACGAGGATCGATGAAAACTCCTTAGAAAAAATAAGAGAGCCGTGCAGTAAGGGGAGAATGGATGACTTGTGCATACTCAGAAAGAACGTGGTGATGGCGGCCCTGAATATTGCAATTGCCCCTTCCTTAAGCTCTATTAGAACATCAATGAGTCCCTGCAAACGGTTCATTCGGTCAATTCCAAAAAAAGGGAACAGATAAGTGAAATCGAAGATATCATGAAAACATTAGAGCTGAGAATGGACAAGGAAGCGGACAAGTCAAATAAATGGCATGATCGATTAAGCGACATAGCACGCCGCAACGCCAATGATAAACAACTACTGATGGAGGCTGTGCTATAAGAGTATTAATGGCAAAGAAAGATCTGTCAACAAAACACTTCTAAAGGTCTGATTATTGGAGAACGCAGAGACGAAAGAGGGGAAAAGGAAGATTCTTAGGATCAAAGATCGGCCCTGTCAGGGGAAATAAACCAGAGACCGACTAAAGGGGGCACCTTGATATTAGGAAGGGGCCTCAGTAAAACCAAAGCAAACCAAGAAGGAAAGGAAATCCTACCTCTTGATCCCCCTCAAGTACATACACAGAAAGTCGGCCATGGCGAAAGCTCCAAATAAAGCTATGCAATATTTCATGACGCACTAAACGAGACTAAGAAAGTATCAGTAACTGGCCCGAAGACTTCTCTAAAAGATTTGCAAAATAAATTGCAAAAGAAACCAAAAAACCAAACGACTAAACAGAAGCAATGCGGCTCAAGAGCCTTTCTAAGAAACATTAAAATACCAGAGGGGGAAGATCAAAGACACCCAGCAAAGAAATCAAGGCTTGAAATTAAAATATGCAACGCAGCAAGTGACAACGAAATCCTAAAGAACTCAGTCACCATTGAAATAGAAAGTGAACAGGACTCAGATGGGTATCTGAGTGGTTTAATCGAAATGATAGAAGAAAACAACAAGGATGAACGCTGGCTAAACATCAGTCCGTCAGACCTGCAAACTATAGATAACCAGCTACACCATTATGAAACGGAAAAAAAGAGAAAAGGAGATGAAAACACAAAAGATCTGAGAGGGTCAGCACAAAAGTGGAGGACTCGAGGACCCATAAACTCGGGAATGGATCTTGAAGTGAGGAAAAGAAAAAGGAAAAAGAACAAAAAAGAATGGATTTTTTGAACTGTTTAGAAGAAAGAAGAGGGTCTAGACTCCAATCAGTGGGAGTGACTTGCGGGACGGATCCCAAAAATAAACCGAAGCTGCAAACAAATGAAAAAAATCAAATGACAGATGAAAGTCAGAGGGAGTCTCCTGGTGGAAAAAAGGTCACCAATCGAATACATAAACTTAAGCTGGAGAGAGTAGCAAAAAACTCGAAAAGGATAATCCTGAACAGAAAAAATGTGATGACCATCCTAAACCAACTCTCATCACTTAGAAAGATCTCATCTGACGACATCCTGATAGTCGAATTTCTTGATGAGAAGAGGCCAGATGAGATATTTCGCAAAGGATAAAAGATACAATACTAAGAGCAAAGGGAAAGCTGGCGGATGCTGGCTTTCGATAATCAGACGCTGAGTCTGCAGAAAGGAGCAGAAGAAAGGAGAATATTGTTCGATCAACATACGAAAGTTATAAGTCAAGATCGAAAGTGCTAAGCGCAGAACCCCAAAGAAAATACCATAAAATCCCAGTAAGAGAGTACATTAAAACCAGGCCCGTGGAATGTAGTAGAGGAAAAAGGAATGTACATTGCACCACCGGTAGAGAGGCCCTAAAAACTAAATTTGCTACGACAACTCCACAGACCAAACATTCTAATCAGTCAGAACGAGAAATTTTGAAGCAAAGGCCGAAGGAAACTCAGAGTGAGGTAAAAAGAGCGAGCAATGGTTTCAGGCCATTGGTCAACAGTCAAACGGAAATATTGAGATTTACGGTGGACAACTCAAACTCCAAGGCAATATTACAAGGGAGTCGCAACGCAGGACTGAAAAAAGGAGTACATGACCTAAAACCAGAGAAAAAGAAACAATAGGACAACATTGAGGCAGTAAGGGGAAAATCCCTACTGGCCTCAGGAACACCAGGGGCTTTAATCATCTTTACTCGGGAGACAGTGCTTTTTTGGGGAAATACGAAATAATTTGCCTACAGGAATCCTGGATAAGATCGGTCTCCCTGTTTGAGGGCTACGACGTGTTTATGAACCCAGCAAAAAAAGGCCGGCTGGGTAGACCGCGTGCTGGCCTGCTGACGCAAGTGAAAGGTGAGAGCGACCTCCATGTCCTAAGCCATCATATCACAAATCCATACGCCCAGATCTTGAAGATAAAGAAAAAGACGGAATCCCAGGACATAGGACTCCTTTTAATTAATACCTATTGGAGTCAAACTGACTGTATAATTGAAACATATCTGTCTGACATTATGGAGACAATAGATGAATCCATGGTAAAGGAAAGAAACCAACTGGTTGAGTCCCATAGTAAGATCAGAGCCTTCCCACCAACAATTGAAGACGAGGAGCTGTCCTGGATCCTATATGCTGATGATGTAGTCTTTATAGACCAAACGGCTATAGGTCTCCAGCGACGCATCACGGAATAAAAATATTATTAGGACAAAATCAGATGAAGGTAAAAATAAAGAAATCAGCTATCCTAATAATGAAGTCGGCTCTGGGACAAAAGGTGAAAAAAACAACTTTGTGTGGGCCACTGACAACCAAAACCTGGACATAGTAGATCCTACGATCTAAATGGGGACAAGAATAAATAAGAGTGTAAATGAACAAGGCCAATATACTCTCATCAGAGAAAAACTGATAAAATGGACAAACCAAGGGAGAGCTCTCCATCGAAGATACAGGACATATTCAATGATGCCAATATTGACATTTTACAAACACAAAGTGGTGGCGGTTCTGACCTATGGAGCGGAGTGCCTGCTAAACCTTTGATGGGAAATCTGGGACATAGTCGCGCTTTCTTTTGGCGGAAAATAGTAAGACTGCCAAATTGCTTGTCTATATCGACAATAAAACAGGAACTCAGGCTCCAGTCCATAAGATCAACAGTCCTGTGGAAGACTATTTCTTTCTACAGGAAATGCATTCTGGACACTCCACCATCCCCTTTTGAGATCCTTGCAAAAACAACGGTGGGGAAGCGGGATAAAAACCTCCAACTTTGGAAAACGAAATGTCAGGAGATTCTGTCGCATTACAACATCAAAGAAGAGATATTAAGAACAAATCGAGGCAAAGAAAATACTGCGAGAAAATGACTGGGATGAAACGAGTACGCTAAAGCAAGCGAACAAATTGTGCCACATCATTTGGGAGCACAAAGCAGTGAACGACCCTTCCACCATATCTGAGGAAATTTCCATCATCCCACCATAGGGATTTGCTGATGCGATGTAGGTTAAACATTCTACCGACTGAAGAAGTGCAATTCCAAAGAAAACAGATCCTGCGCACAAATACAGGATGTCGATATTGTGGAAATGCCAATATTTTGGAAACAACCAAGCATTTGGCATTATCCTGTCCAAAACTCACAGCTCAAAGAAGAAAGTGTCTGGGAAACTACTTCTGTCTAATCAACTCGAATACGGAGGAGGAATACTGGGAAAGGTTGATAACAGTGGAAACACTTGGAAGAACACTCGATGCCCTCAAATTCATAGATCAAATCCTACTGACGAATATTCTCTAACAGAATATTAGAGTTATATTAGAGTTATAAATAACTCTTGAAGGCGACAGACAGGGGCAAAGGACCGCTTGGGACACCGATCAGGGCATTAACCTGTCTACAAAACTCCTACTTCCCTTCCACTCCCCTTTCTCCTCCCCTTGCTGTCCTCGTGTCCCTAATTCCAATATGGAAGGATTGGGTTACCAGGCTGAAAGCAGAGTGTGGCCTCGCAAGACCGAGGACTCAGACTCATATTTCGTTCTGTTTCAGAGGATTTATGTTATGTTAAAGGTTTACATTTCTTACTATTTAACCAATAAAACATGTAAATAAAAAAAATAATAAAATCTGTGCTAATGAAAGTGAGGAACACAAAGCGAAGTGCCCATTCAAAGATTTGTTTATATCCAAGATGTCTACTATCTTAATATGCAAAACAATAAAGTTGCTTTCAGTCACTAATCAAATGTTTTCAACATCATGTTGAACAACGTGCTGGATGTTTGTGACAAAGAATCTGCATATCTATCTTTGTTTATTATCTAACTTTTTTTATTACATGTCTAAATCACTGAAAGTACTGTGAGGTTAACTAGATTTTTCATGTTGGCATTATCTTGCATCCTGGAACTTAAAGTTTTCCATCCAGGATGTGAAAGTTAAATCCAAAATGATATTTGTTTGGCGTAATGTGTTGATTTTAAGGATTTACAGACATGTGGCTTTATTATGCAGTTTGTTTTTTTGTAAGTAAACTCTATAAGACATTATTACTGTAGACCTTGAAATCCAACCATTTGAGCCAAAGTTTGGGATCCTGGTCACCAGATTTTTTTTCCTCATATTTCTATCTGCACGCTCCTCAAATCCGTCGGGGGGTGGGGGGGATACAGCCGGTGTTGTCAGAGTCCACCATCAAAATGGAATTGCGCTCTTCCAGCACAGCTGAGTAAGCAGCCGGCGGTCCTACTGTCACCTCGGCCCCCAGCTGATGAAAGCAAACACAAACAGCAGGGGTGTTGCAAGATCTGGACAAGATCCGTGGCTACGCTAATGTCAGGACTGTCGGGACTCAAGGCTAGCTAGCCTTTTGCTTGTAGCCCCTGAGCTTCTATCCAGGGCTACAACCGAAAGACCTGCGGCTATACCCCACTCAATCCCCCACTTGCAATGCCTCTGCAAACAGGGGTACCAGCCGTCAGCCAAAGAGCTCATTGGAATTCTGGCAAGGCAGATATTTCCTAGAGTAAATATGGGCTGCACTTCAAACACATTGAAGGCGTCTTGGAGTCCAGGAGCAGTGCTGTGAGGGGCCTGAGTGTCTGACGCACCATAATTATCTCAAGGAACTGTGTATCCAAGTAAATGAGTAGCCTGACCGATGAAGTCAGATGTTCGTACCTGATGTGAAAGGGAGGCAAATCTATTTTAAAAGGTGTGCTGCTAAATATGACAAAATTGAAAAGCAGTCAAAACACTAAAATAAAAAAGTTTAAATATAAAACAAAATCAAAACAAAACATGTCATTGCAAATTTCAATCCATCCATTCTTTTGAAGGAAATTCACGCTTCATATGTACTAAGGTTTTATTCAATTGTTCTAATGCCAAGGTTTAGTAACATATGTTGCAAAAATCAAACAATGTATTCTCTTCAATACATATTCCAGTCGAGGTATTACAAAACAAGCTATCTCCAAATGTATGAAGCGGATGATGTGGTTCTTAACACGGGGTGTTGGTGACGTCTACTGGACAAAATCAGTACAGTCACATGTAAGCGTGTGGGAAATTTACTGGCCAAGTCGGTAAGGAAGCCTCTACAGACTGCTGCCCTTAAGTGCCAAGGACGGCGTAGACTTGCATAATAACCTGGCAGTTTAAGAACCATTTTCGACCCTTCTGGGGCTGAGCCCGGGGCCACTTGCAGCCCTACTCAGAAAGTCACATTGGTTTGATAGCCCTCGATACATACTGTTGAACTCATTATTTACCACAAATGCGGCCACAATACATTTATAAATTAATCATAAGCTTATAATCCATGTATGTCACTTGACTATAAAGTCAGCCAAGGAACATAAACTTTGTCTTTTTTGTGTGATTTTGTTTACACACAAACAACCTTAGACACAATTGTACAAATCAGAAGAATAATTCTACAAATAAGCATACCACATCCTTAAGTACAAGATGTACTCATTAAAACCATTCATAGAATGAATTATAAGCCAATTAATGTCAAAACAAAAAACATTTCTAAAACGAGAAGAATATTAAAAAAAAACACAAACAGAACATGGTAATCCCCACACAACATAAGCATGAGTGCAGCATCCCAGGCTGAGCTGAAGAATGAAAACAGTGTAAAGAAAAGAATAAGAAGCAAGACCTCCAGTGTGGTTCTAGCGGGTGAGCCGTAAGAAACGTGCCTTGCGTAGGATCGCCGCAACAACAATGGGCGTGATCGTTTCCTCACCACTCGGAATGCGTGCAAAGAAATGTTCTGCATTGAGCAGTGCCAAATTATGTATATAGCATCCCAGACATAATGTTCTGAATGTGGCGGGGGCGGGACAATTCAGAACAATGTGCATTCTATCTTGCAACACACACGATTCAGTCTATGGGCCTCATTACACGGTAGGCACCAGTACCGGTAAACCCTTACCGCCTTACTACGAGGTCCCTTTGCGGAACCCGACCTTAATGGCTGGTTTTACCAGCCGTTAAGGAACGGGCCCGCTAAGGGACCTTGATGCTAATTACGGTACCGCAATTTGCAGTACCGTAATTAGCGCCTTCCCCATTCCCATTGAGCCCTATGGGGGCAAAAATGGGAATGGGGAAGTGCCTTGGTGAATGGAGAATTACCGCCCCCGCTCACCTTGGAGTAGGGCGGTAATTCCGCCATCCACCAAGGTGGTCACGGTAAAATACCGGCGGCAACCATGGCGCAAATAGCTCCATGGTTACCGCCTACCGTGTAATGAGGCCCTATATCTCAGAACTGGCCGGACCGGTAAAAGTTTGGATATTTTCCAAGGTATCTCGGAATGCTACCCCAAGGTTTATTGAGTGTTGACAAGCTACTATACAGCTTATACTGTCTCATCTTAGAAATTAAAATGTTAACTTTGCCCTGTATTTTAGGATGTACTGTATGTTTGGTAATTCATGCACTTTTGGCGCTTTATGGAAGCGCTACACAGGAAACCTCTTTTTCATGGCACATTCTAAAATGAGGGTCATTTCCAACAAATTGCAGAGCCCTAAGGGTACTAGCCACGTTTGGTTTAGAACAACAGACTTTGAAGACGTCTGCCTTTCCATGGATGAGAACTAGCTTAACTCTTATTTTATTTTATTGTTTAAAGCGCAGGTCTAGCTCGAGAGCAGTGGAGCGCTGTACAAAGTGTGTGTAGCCAGCGATTCAGCTGGCATCGTTTAACAGTAGCGCAGTACTGTGAGTTGCAGTCTGTGCATCCATTGGGATCAGTCCATGATCAGATGTTGTTGAAAAAAACATGTTTGGAAAGATATGCGAAATTGGAGAATTGTGAGGGCATTCTGACCCTGTCCAGAGGGTGGGTGCATGACAAGAGAAGGATTGTTTGTGGGTCGTCTCTCTGCGGACAAGTGGTGATTTAAGCTGGTTGATTCGATTTGCTGCGCAAGCCACATGTATCACCAGATATATGGAGCTTAGCTGCCAGATACACAGGTGTGCTACTCAGGACTACTTTGTAGATGACCCATGAAGTCTTGAACAGTATCCTGGTCTGGACAGAAACAAATGTAGTTCTTGTATGACAGGGGTGATTTGAGTTCAAAATCTTGTTGATAACTCGCTGATGAATCTAAAACACTGCCCCTGCCTTAATCAACCAGCGCATAACTTTAAGGACGGAACCATGCTGCCTGGCCTTCTCTGCTTCCCTGACCTTAGCCACACCCAGATACTCCAGAAAGTGGGCAGCTTCACTGTCATGGCCGTCACATTGTTGAACGCCCTCCCCCTTTGCATCCAAAAAGAACCCTCCTACTTAGCGTTCAGAAAAAGACTAAAAACTTGGCTGTTCAACAAATACAATTAAGACTGCAATACTGTACTCTGTAAGGCTCCTTTGTTTCTTGCATGCAGACGGTCCTATTACATGTCTACATTGTCCAAATTGCTGTTTTGCTTTGCCTTCTTTCCTAAAATGTATAAGCGCTGTGATACCTCCGGGTACGGGCGCTGTCAACAAATGAAATAAATAAATAAAATAATGTGGTCAAAGTTCTGCCCACCCGTAATAAGACGTGCTTCAGCGTGGTGGACTGCTTTTAGTGGAGCAAAGTGAGCTGTTGGGAACTATTTGAGGAGGACATTTCCCCCATCGATGTGCGAGACTACAAGGGCCTGCACTGCGGTGTGTAAGTCCTGCGGCGGGATAAAGTGTCTGAATGTGTACCTCTGTATTGGCAGGGCCCTATCACCATTAAAGGGCCCTCGCTGCGGGCTCCGTTGTACCCTGTGTACTTTTGGGAGTGGGCCGCACTGCCAGCTGCCTCCCAGGTCAGAAATCTTGAGACCATTCTAAACACCTCAAACTTAGCTTTGAGATTTAGGGAAGATGAGACCGATCAGTGGATATTGTTTCCAAAAACAGCTGCTTTGAAAAATTGCTGTCTAACAGATTTTCCACCCGTACCACTGTAGTATGCTCCATTGGTGTTATGTTAAGTGGGTCATGAGGATGCTCATTGAGTTTTACCATCCATTGGTGTTATGTTAAGTGGGTCTTGGGGATGCTCATGGAGTTGTACCATTGTAGTACACCCCATTGGTGTTATGTGAAGTGAGTCATGGCGATGCTCATCGAGTTGTACCATCGTAATACTCTCCATTGGTGTTATGTTAAGTGAGTCATGGGGATGCTCATCGAGTTGTACCATTGTAGTACACCCCATTGGTGTTATGTTAAGTGAGTCATGGCGATGCTCATCGAGTTGTACCATCGTAATACTCTCCATTGGTGTTATGTTAAGTGAGTCATGGGGATGCTCATCGAGTTGTACCATCGTAGTACACTCCATTGGTGTTATGTTAAATGGGTCATGGGGATGCTCATCGAGTTGTACCATCGTAGTACACTCCATTGGTGTTATGGGTCATGGGGATGCTCCTGGAATTGTACCATCGCAGTACACTCCATTGGTGTTATGGGTCATGGGGATGCTCCTGGAATTGTACCATCGCAGTACACTCCATTGGTGTTATGGGTCATGGGGATGCTCCTTGAGTTGTACCATCGTAGTACACTCCATTGGTGTTATGGGTCATGGGGATGCTCCTTGAGTTGTACCATCGTAGTACTCTGCATTGGTGTTATGGGTTGTTTTAAATTTCGGCTCTACAAAGGTTACAAAAATGGCCACACATGCATGTCATTTGGGGGTTGTGATATCAGCTGCTACCCTGGCATTCCCCTTACAACCTCTAGCCCTGACTGCTGCTACCCGTGCCCACAGAGCAGTTTGATCAAGAACAGGCACAGTGCAACAAAACAAAAAACAGCTGGGGTTTCTTTGCAGGCATGAACTGCACAGGTCTGTCATCTACCCTGGTCAATATTACAAAAAACATAATTAAGGCTATGTTTTCATCAGTACAGAATCCCTTTATTTCTGTGTGTAAGTACTGCATGAGTTTAAGTAATTGTTGTAATTACTATTTCCAACAATATTACATCTATGCATGGGTATAATATACAAAAGCGTATTGTCCTGACAAATAAGCAACCACGGACAGGGCTACCTTTCTTTGTTTGTTTTGCTGACTGCTTAAATGAAGAAAACACATTTTAAAATACATGGCCACATTACACGTAAGGCAGTGAGGGTAAGAACTGTGGGTATGCGGCCGGAATTATGTTACTGATGTATTACCACATTACCACACGGCTGAACTACAAATATTGCAGTAAGTAAACTTGGCAAAATTATCACCCACAGTAACTCTCACGAAATCCCCATGGAGCCCTATAGACTCTGCAAATATGGATGAACACCTTCCTACCACCATTAATAATCCCACAGTAAATCCGCGGGACCAAGTGGTGGTAACAATAATCAGGTCTGGCGGCAATTCAGCAGAATTACCATCGAACGAACGTCAAACTTCTAATGAAGCCCTGCTCTGTAAATGAGATGCTTCTCATGCTTTTATGTTGTTGGTAACTAACATAAATTGTTCCCCTGCTTAAGCATGTTTTTTGTTATTTTATCACGCTCAGACAAATTGTAGTTTTGTGATGTCATTTCGGCTGATGTCATCCAGGCAATAGGGTTGAACACATCACATTTTGTGACACCACGGGGGCTAAATAATTTTCCATGCTACTTCCTGTGATGTCATTGGATGAGCGATGTCAATTGTCTTACCCCTTGCTTGTTTGTGAATTGTTATTCCTGCCCCACTATTAAAATGACCATTGTTAGATTGTCAGCCCTCGGCCTGCGCGCGCGGGGGCTGGCAGAATGCTAGTAGGCCGCGCGGCCTGGTGCGCAGCTCCGGCGGGAGCCGAAATAATGGCACACCCACACAGGTTGCTGGTCGGCCCCGGAACTGCCTCCCGAACGCAGGGGCGGGGCTTTTATTTAGGACGCCCTGCGTCACCGCGTAGCGGGACGCAGGGCGGAACTTAACATTCCTCCTTTATTATAAAACAAACAAAACATCACCCTAACTGCCAAACAACGGCGAAGTCCAATATAAGCTTACAGTCTTCAACACTCAGCCACCCTGCCATTGGGGTTCATGGCACCGGGGCACCAGTTACCACACATAGTCACTTAGCTTGGCTGGCGGTCTCGTCGTTGTTCTCAGCCTGTATCGCCCTTCGCGGGGGCCACTCCCCCTTGCTTCATGCTCTGGTTCGTCTTCGCTGTTCGGGCCCTCGAGGCCGGGTGCATCCACCGGCTCCCAGGTTCCATCCCCCGCTCCTTTCTCCTCAGGGATGGCCTCCGGCTCTTCTTCGCTGGGAGGAATGTCCTCGCCTTCCCGATGGCCCTCCTTGTCGGTCCACAGGGTACGGGGTATGGCCTTGAACCATGACGCATTTCTCGTCACTTGGCGGCGTCCTCGTGTCACAGTTACCATGGTTCCATGCCGGTTGCTGACGGTCCATGGAAGTTCTTCGTACCTGGTGTCAAATTTTGACTTGGAGGGGTTTCGTAGCATGATGACCTGGTCACCCACTTGATGATGGGACGGCCTCGCTCTCCGCTTGCCACTCATGTGTGCATTAGCATCCCTTCTCCTTCTTTCTGTGTGTTCCTCGTTGACCGCGTCCGGGGTTCTGCTTGGGTGATGCGGGATCGAAGATCTAATGACGGTGCCGAACATGAGGTCCGCTGGCGGTATGCCGGTTGTGCTGTGGGGCGTGACCCGGTAGTTCCGGAGGAATCGGAAGAGGTCAACCTTCCAGGGGCTGGCGTTAGCCTTGGACACCCTGAGCACCTTGTTGATAGTTCTCATAAACCGTTCTACGTCCCCATTTGCCTGGGGGTGTCTTGGAGTGATGTGATGATATTTAACATTGAGTTCCTGTAGATACTTTTTGAAGTCCTCTCCCGTAAACTGTGGCCCATTGTCGCTTTTGATTGAGATCGGTAGCCCGTGAGTTGCGAACATTTTCTCTAGGGCCGGAATGACCACTTCAGCTGCTGTGGATTCAACTACCTCAACTTCGGGGTATCGGGAGTGATCATCGACGGCCACCAGCAGATGGAGGCCCTCTCGTAGCTTGCAAAAGTCAATGCTGATGGCCTCCCAGCGAGAGCGGCCCCGTTCTGCTGATATGATGGGTTCCGGGTCTGGCGGGGCCCCCGTTATCTGACAGGATAGGCACGTGCTAACGAGTGTCTCGACCCGCTCTTCGATCTGGGGAAACCATACTCGGTGCCGAATGCGGGCTTTCGTCCTTACCAGTCCTTGGTGTCCTTCATGCGCTAGGGCCACTATCCTGTCTTGTAGTTTGAGAGGGATTACGATGCGGTTTCCTCGTAGTATCAGTCCACCTTCCGTGATTGACAAGTCTTGCCGTACTGTGAATATGCCGGACAAAAACCCTTTTGCTTCCGCTGTTCTGTTGTGCGTGTGTCTCATGAAGGTCTTCCAGTCACCGGAAAGGATGGCATCTTTCACTAAGTCACAGCACGGGTCCTTGTGCGTTTCCGCCTCGATTTCCTCGATGCTCACCGCCTTGGGCCTCATTGCGCGCACCACTTGGCATATGTGTTCCTCCGTCTCTGCAGCTACTTGGATCTCTTGTTGAGTGGCCTCTCGCGGATGCCTGGAGAGAAAGTCCGCCGGGTTTCCGCTGCCCGGTTGGTAGATGAGATCAAAGTCATATTGCTGGAGGTGCAATAACCACTTGGTGATTCGTGCCGGAGGGTGTGCTGACGTTCCCATGAAAATGGGTAGTAGGGGCTTGTGGTCCGTGATCGTCGTGAAATGACGCCCATATAAGTAGAGGTGAAAATGCCGGCACCCCCAC
The DNA here is from genome assembly GCF_040938575.1 of Ambystoma mexicanum. Classification (NCBI taxonomy): domain Eukaryota; kingdom Metazoa; phylum Chordata; class Amphibia; order Caudata; family Ambystomatidae; genus Ambystoma; species Ambystoma mexicanum. Next base: position 187,053,337 of record NC_090929.1, read on the forward strand.
AGCACGGCGATGGCCTCCTTTTCGATGTGTGAGTACCTTTGTTCGGTCTCTGTGAGGGCTCTCGATGCATATGCTATCGGTCTCTTCTCCCCTTCCTTCGTGACTTGCATTAGGATGGCTCCGAGCCCCACAGGGCTGGCATCCACGAACAGTTCTGTGGGCAGCTCGGTGCTATAGTAGGCCATCTTGGTGTCGGCGGAGAGGGAGTCCTTGATGCTGTCGAACGAGTCCTGGCATGTCTGCCCCCACTCCCACTTGACGTTGGCCTTGGTGAGTTCCCGCAGTGGCTCAGATAGTGTGGCCAGGTTTCGGATGAACCTCCCGCAGTAGGTGGCCATGCCTAAGAAACTGCGCACTTCTGTGGGGGTCCTCGGTGGGCTTGCCGCCTGAATGTCTGCGACCTTCTGCGGGTCAGGGGAGATGCCTGTGCTGCCAAACTTGTACCCGAAAAAAGTGATCTCCGATTTGAGGAACTCGCACTTTTCCCGGTGTATTGTGAGCCCAACATCTTGTAGTCAGCCCAGTAAAGCGTGAAGCCTCTTGATGTGTGTTTCTTTGTCGGGGGCATGAATCAGAATATCATCGCTCACGTTGAGGACACCAGGGATGCCCCGGATGACCTCCTGGATGGTTTGCTGGAATACCTCCGCAGCAGATGATATTCCGAAACTTAGGCGTTTGTATCTCCGCAGCCCCAAATGCGTTGAGAACGTTGTAATGTAGCGAGAGTCTCTATGGAGTTTGAGTTGATGATATCCCGCCTTGAGATCAATCTTTGAGAATATACTCGACCCTGTGAGGTCAGCCACGATCTCGTCGATTGTTGGGGTTATGTGGCGTTCTCTTTTGATGGCAGTGTTGGGGAGACGCATGTCTATGCAGATCCGCACCTTTCCAGGCTGCTTAGGCTTCCGTGTCACCACCATTGGAGAGACCCACGGTGTGGGCCCTGTGACCTCCTCAATGATGCCCGCTTCTTCCAGCGCCTTGAGTTCCTGCTCCACTTGTTCTCTCATGTGGAATGGCGTTCTCCGGTGCCTGACGGCTTTCGGCTGCACTGTTTCATCAATATGAAGTTTGATGGTTTTGCCTTTTAGACAGCCTATTCCCTCTTGCAAGTCAGGGTATTGGTTCAGCATCTGCTCCACTTCCTTGTCTTCGTTGACATGGCAGATGAATTGGACCACTCCCAGGTCCTCCGCTGCGTCCCCACTCAGGAGGCTCTCAACACCTGCCTTCACGACATAGACCTTGGACCATAGTCTGTTTTTTCCGTGTTCCAGCGTGGTGCGGAACCTGCCAATCACCGGCAAGGGCTTTCGACAGCCGTATGCATACAACAGAGTGTCTGTGCTTTTCAGCTCTGGTGGAGGACTTAGAGTCAGGAAGATGCTTTCGGGCATGACGTTCACCGAAGCGCCTGTGTCGATGGTCATGAGAATGCACTGGTTTTGGATGGTGATGCATTTGCGCCTTCGGACGGCTTTTCTTCGAGGTCCTCGGCCTTGGCACAGTGCAGACACCAGGTATACCTTCCTTCCTTTTCTCTCGATGTCCTTGGAGGGGTCCTGCTGCATCGCCGAGACATCATCCCCTTCATCCTCCGTGGAAGAGCTGGCCACTGCGACCCTTCTGGCACTGGCTTGCTTCTTTTTCTTGGTCGCGACCTTCTCCGGCTGGTTTTGCAGGGGCTGTATGGGGGTGTCCGCTGATCGGCATACCTTCGCGTAATGGTCCTTCCGGCCACATGCTCCACATGTGGTGCCTTGAGCAGGACAGTTGCGACGGCCATGTCGTGGGCCACCGCACCAGCCACACTCTGTGGGTCCCGGAATGCGCGGTTGCCACCTGTTTTGGCCGTACCCGCCACTGTGGTCGTCTCTCGAGGATTGTTTGTTGGTGATCCGGGCCACCATAGCTGTGTTGAGAGCAGGTTGCAGCCTGTGTAGCGAGGCCTCCATGTTGGCCGCTCTGGTGTGTGCCAGTTCCCTCTGACGTCCTAGTTCAAGGATCCGCTGTAGGGGAATACCCTTTTCGCTAAGTATCAGGCGCCTTAATTTTTCCGAATGTATCCCGTTGATGATTTGCCTCCAATTCACCCTCTCCACGTTCGTGAATTCGCAGGACATGGCTAACTTTGTCAGACGGGTGTGGTACGCATCAAGGGTTTCCTCCGCTGCCTGTAAGGTGGTGCAGAAGAGAAACGTCTCATAGCCTGGGTTTAGTTGAGGGAGAAAATGATCGGTGAGGGCATCTTTCGCGCTTCGGTATCCATCCTGGCCATCATCAACGTTCAGGGAATTGAAGATGCGCAGTACCTCGTCACCCACGCTGAGTAGTAGGTGGGCCTTCAGTTTCCTGGGCGCCGTGATCTCTTTGCACTCCATCGCCATCTCGAACTTCTGAATCCACAGCTGCCATCTGGGTCCGCATGATGATGGATCCGTGAATGGGTCGAACGGCTGGACCAGTGTCGACGAAGTACCTTGTGTGCGAGGTGGAGGTGGCGTCATGGACAGGTTTGCCGCAATTGGACGGCGTGGAGGGCCCAGGCGTGGATGTGCCGGCCGCCATGTTGGCGTGGACCTGATCCGTGTTGTCGTAAGTTCTTCCGACGGCCACCAACGCCGCGACGTTGGGCCTACCTTGGAGGTGCTGCCGTACCCAGGCGCCGTGTTACAGATCAGGGCCTGGCGCTCCCTTCACACTGTGTTGCTGCCCTCTGGCGTTGGATGTCAGATGCCACCTGGTTCTCCAGTGTCCAGAGGGAAAGGCTTTGGTCTTGGTGGCAGAGAGCATGAATAGAGGAAAAAAAAAAAAAAATTATTTATTTTTTTTTTTTTTTTTGGGGTGGGGGGTCACGTGTGTGATTGCACCCCCACCGGGTGTCCAAAAATTTCGCCGCGATGGCTGTGTGGCGTTAGGGTGCCTTCAAAGCACCGAGCCTGTCGTGGAGTTCATCTCGCCTCGTCGCCATTGTTAGATTGTCAGCCCTCGGCCTGTGCGTGCGGGGGCTGGCAGAATGCTAGTAGGCCGCGCGGCCTGGTGCGCAGCTCCGGCGGGAGCCGAAATAATGGCACACCCACACAGATTGCTGGTCGGCCCCGGAACTGCCTCCCGAACGCGGGGGCGGGGCTTTTATTTAGGACGCCCTGCGTCACCGCGTAGCGGGACGCAGGGCGGAACTTAACAACCATGTCATGTTTATAGGGACCTTTTCGCTAACTGCTGCTGATTACAATAAAATGCATGTGTTTGTGCGTTAGTGTTTTAATCTGAGCCTTGAAACTGGACAGTTCCATGCTACTTGAAGTGGCATAAGGCGATCTGGGTTTGATGGCTTTTACATTATATTTAATTGTTAACTATGTATGCATTGCATTTATAAAGCACAAACGTAGTTGGGAGGTACTCACACCAAACCGCTGCCGCCCTCTTTACCATATTGCACCACCTTTCACTGAGCTTCTTTGTAGGGTGTAGTGGGTCAGGAGGTATAGAAATGGGGACTACGAGAAGTGGGGTAAACATGGTGAAATGTGGTGTAATGTCTGGCATGACGGAATGCCATAGATCCAGCTGTTGAAGCAACGGAGCGCTGTACATATGGGACGGACCCGGGATGGTAAAGGTAGGATGCAGGTGTAGACGAGAATATTGGGATGGGTGGAGGAAGTAGGAGGAGAAGTAGAGCCGAGTGGATGGATTGGTGAGATGTTTGTTATCCTTCTTGAAGAGTACAATGAAAGAGGCCAGTCTGATCTGTGTTATTATCTTGTTCCAAAGACGGCGTGTGTGCGCATCAGGAAAAGGCCACTTTCCAATTCATTCACTCATGCGGTTATTTGCTTCGACCCTATGGATGTTGTGGCTTCTGGTGGTGCCTTGGCCACCTGGGGTAGTGGGTTTCTCGGCCAGATCGAGTACTACTTTGGTTGTGACTGCTTTGTAGGTAATGCAGGCCGTCTTGAGCACGATGCATGCTTGAAGAGGTAGCCAGTGCAGCTCCATGAGGATTTGAGTGATATAACTGGATTTCCTTAGCCCTGTGATGAGGCATGATGCAGCATGCTGGGCGTCTTTCAGAGAGGTAAGCTTAAAATCTGGGAATAGGGCGTGTCCACCATCTGGGGGCGAGGTAATTAGGGCTTAAACGACAAGTCTGAAATGTGGGAAGAGGATGATCATGAGGTGCTGTTTGCTTCTTCTTCTCGATATGTGTTTTAAATGAGATGTCCGAGCTGATAGTAAATCAAAGACATTTTGCACGGGTGTGAGTTGAGGCTTGACTCTGTCGAGCTTAATTTCCACCAGCCACTTCTGGAATTGGGCATGTTTGGAGAACTTTCCAAGGAAAATTAATTTGCTCTTTGTCAGGTTGAGCTTCAGGGAAGTGCTTGATACCAAGAATTGGATGAAGGACAGACAATGCTTGAGCCAATGGATGGCTAACTTTTGCTTTCAGCCAACAACACAAGACATTATACTACATAGTTATCACCAATTTCACCAGTGGAGCGGTCCCTTGCACTGGAACTATATGGGGGTGCAGGGGTGAAGCAGTTGGAGCAGTTACTGATTGAAGCACCGGCTTTTTGGGCCATAGGGAAGGCAAGTTGGTCTGGAGTGGAGGGCAGCCATGAAGATAACTGATTTCAGAGCTGTGGAGCGAGGGAGGAGAAAGTGCACCTTCCAGAAACATAACTTGCGGAAACTGGGAACAGCAAGGAGATGGTTCCTCTTAAAACAGATTCCTGTGTGAAGTGGATTGCTCAACAGCGGACATAAGGAACGTCAGTACAAGGTTTTTGACAGCCTCGTTTGACATGCAGCGAGATTTGGACTTTCTGCGCTTATCAACTGTAAGCGAGTCAAGCGACGTGAGGGCTGGCGAGATATGATTGCGTTTCTTGAGGTGAAGAAGGAGACGCGCTGCAGCATTCTCAGGTTGTTCGCGCCAGCGAATGAGGAAGCAGAGAAGGCCAAGGTAGATGCTGTCGCTATAGTCTAGTTTCAGAGAGATCAGGGCATTCACCACTGTCACTCTGCAGGGGTTGTGTAGTAGCAAATGATTTTCCTGAGGTTGCGGAGCTGGGAAAAGCGTGAGCTGACAGCTGCATTTATCTGGGGGTTCAGCGAGAGGTCATTATCCAATTTGAGGCCAAGGCTTTAAACTGATTTAGAAGAAGTATGCCAAAGAGATGTAGGCCAGATGGAGTGGAGCCAGTACTAAGGGTTGTGATTGGTGAGGAGTATCTGTTATGTCAGTGTTCTAGACAATGATTGCAAATCGAATCGCGGATGGCAGACGAGCAGCTGCGAAAGTTGCTGCAAATGGCTTAAATATCATTTTCCAGTCTGATGATGATATGGGCGTGGTTGGAGAAGAAGCACAGGAGTGAGGGTAGGGGGCGGAGTTAGAAGAGGAGGAGAGAGAGCGCAGAACCTTGGGGAATGCTGCAAGTGAGGAGTTGGGGCTTGGACTGGAGAGGGGTTGCAGAGGGGGAGCCATGGTCTGGTATATGGCAGACAGGAGATGGGTCATCCAAGAGATTGCAGAGTCTATGACCCTAGCTGAGCAGCGGCAATATGGAAGGATATGACGATAGTGAAAATAGAAGACTCCTAGAAGTAAAGGGGTACAAATAACTTTTACTGAAAATAACAAATGTACAAATTAAGAGAAAAACTATCAGTGATTTAAAAAGAAAAATACCAGTGGAGAGAAGCCGTATGTTCAACATGTCAGGAGGGCATAACAATGATGGAAGGATGCTTAGGAATAGGCAGGGCCGATGGCTCCCCCATTTAGAAAGTGTTCCCTGAAGGATGGAAATGGGTAAAGGAATTTTTTTTTTTTTTTATTGATTTAGCTGTTAAAAACAACTTTTCAATACACAAACATATAATTTTTTTTTTTTTATATAATCATAAAAATAGCATCAGATTTAGAAAAAATTCATGTTAGAATGTACAGACTCAAGCAGCACAGATGTTATTGCCCTTCATCAAGTGATATACAAACATTTAGCTAATACATGATAAAAATAAAACAGATACACTTCACAGATAAATGATTCACTAACATTATGAAAAATAAAATTAAAAGAAAGGAGGGGTTTCCTCTTTTTCTTTAGTTTTTAGTTTTCAGGCTGCTTGAGACTTAGATTACTTCTCGTTTAACTTTTATCCAAACTTAAAGATAATAAAAAGTTGGTTAATGCAATCTGCAAAAGGTAAGTATTAGAGCACAGTAAAAAGGTCCATCGCATTTCTTGGTCAACAGTTTCTATGCTGGGTAATACTTTCAAAAAGTGCATTAACCTTTGAGCATTCAATTTGGTACAATAACAGACTAAATGTTCCAATGATTCTATGGTATTATCTTGCATACAGAATCGACATGCTTGTAGTGCTCGTGATCGCAGATTTCGCCTTGCCTGAACCTGATAAGTAGGCCATAAATCGAATCGTGCTCTCAAGAAGCCTGCTCTTAATTTAAAAGATAAGATTCAGGGCATTTCATTGGTTTGGGCCAGAAGCGAAACTTACATGGTTGACAGTACTTTTGGCATTTATCGATGGTATTGGACCAATCTAAGTTATAGAATGTAGAATGTTTTTTGGAACCCACAGGATTAGCTATTAACTTGTAAATTGAAATATTAGCAGATGCTAAGGCTTCCAAACAAAGATTAATCCACAATTTTACAAAGTTCTTGTCAGTGGTTAACATGTAGTCACCTATTACAGATAACATATTCATTTTTTGATTTGCCATGAGACATTTACGAAATAACATACAACATCGCCAAATATAGACCGCATGTATGGAAATAAGGCCTACTCCGTATCGCAACCAGGCGCTTGGAACACAATGGGGGAGGATGAGCACAGCCCTCCAAAACTTTCCCTCGAGTCTCTCAAGATGCAAGTGATTGAAATTCAATAGGGTTTCAGCCCCATACAGGATGGAAGGGATTGCTTTCATGGACCAGTAAGTTATTACCAGTTGGATTGTAAATTTTCCAAATTTATGCAAGATGATTTTAGATTGCGAAATTGCTGTAGTCAATTTTGCCTCCATGCGGTCAATTTGACGGTGCGGTTTGACCGAGCCACTAAATTCACAGCCCAGATAAGTATATGATTGTACAACTTCCAATGGAGTATGATTGAATGACCATTTAGGTTTAAAATTGTACAGCCGATTTGCCTTATAAACTACAATCTGGGTTTTTTTAGTGTTGATTATCAATTGGTTCTCGATTAAATACACGTTAAATGCATCGATGAGGTTCTGTAAGCCCTTCGGCGTTTTTGAGATGAGGACTATATCATCTGCATAGTTTAGGTTAGTAACTTTTTGTCCTTTAAGGACTGGAGCATCAGAGGCGATCTGTAGAAAAATTGAGGTTAGGTCGTGGATGAAATAATTCAAAATTGCTGCGGCCAATAGACACCCTTGCTTTAGGCCCCGGTCTGTCTTAATTGGGGCAGACAACAAGCCATCTAAAGTGAGCCTTACACGAATCGATGTGGCTGCATGGAATGCGTGGATGATATCGTGAAGAACTGGGGGGCATTTGTCTCTTGTTAGTTTCATCATAAGCAGGGCACGTGAGACAGAGTCAAAGGCAGCATGTAGATCAATAAACGCAAAATAAATGGATTGTTTGTGAGACTGACTGTGGGCTTTTATTGCATTTAAAGTTAACAGGTTTATACAGGTACCCATACCTGCGACAAATCCCGTTTGCTGCCGATCTCGTTTGGCAGCGAGGTCCGTCCAAAGATTGAATTCGATTAGAACTAGTTTAGCAAAAAGTTTTCCCGGGACATCCAGGAGGGCAATTGGGCGATAATTACAAGGATCAGCACGATCACCCTTCTTATAAATCGGGACTATGACTGAGCATAACCACGAAGTTGGTAAGATACGACGTTTCATGATTTCTGCAAAAATGGCATGGAGATTTTTTGCCCATAGCCTCGGGTTTTCTTTCAAGATGGCATTGTGTAGGCCGCCAGGACCAGCGGCTCGGGAAGGGCTCAACTTTGTGATTAAGGCTTCGAGTAGGTCCGGGGAGCAGGTAATTTTCCACTGAGTTTTGGATTGAATCTTATATGCATTATGGTGGAAGAGCGGGTCACAATATAAGTCTGAAAAATGTGCTATCCAAGCAGCTTCGGTTACCGCACCAGTTTGAACATGAGCCTGTGATAGATTAGAATTCGAATTGAGGAGGCGCCATATTTCAGCCGAATTCTTGGACTCGATTGAGCACAGCATGGCTTCGCTATCTCGTTGAAACATCCATGTTCGACGTCCGCGAATCCAGATCAAGTATTTACATTTAATAGTTCTTAATGCCCTGTGAGTATTGATATTATTTAACTTAAGGATGAGTCTCTTTTCTTTGCGATATTCGGCCCTGCGTGCTTTGATTACAGGGTCGTAAAGGTGTTTGTGTTTTTTTATCTTTGGGGTTGGTACAATTGTATTCCGGAATGGTTCTAGAAGATCAGTATACTCAATCAAGTTATATGAGTTGTCTACTGCGAACAATGCATTTGAGAACTGCGTAAGGGTTCTCTTGGACTATTTTAGACGGTTTTTTGCATTATTAACCGTTAGATGTTGGGTCGACCATTGTTTGGTAGAGGGGGTACCTGACCATCTAAGATGTAATGAAAGAAGATGGTGATCACTTGTAGATTGTGCATTATCTCAAATGAAATAACACTACTATACATAGATTGGTCAATGTACATGTAATCAATAATACTTTGACTCTTGCCACGCTGCCATGTGGGTTTCGGGGGGATATCACGTTCCACTGAGCCATTTATTACTCGCATATTACGCTCATACATAAGATGGGACCAGGTGGATAAAGCCCTTGTCTTGTTTTGGTTACCGGAGGATATACAGTCCATATTTAAGTCACCCATAATCAGGGTATCAGTGATACCAGGTGTAGCCAAAATTTCATCTAACAGGTCCGTTAACCCCGCGAAAAAGGCTATGTCGGATTGACCTGCCGGATTGCGATAGATGTTAATAAGGGCTATTATATGGTCACTGTGGGTGATCTTTACTAGTTGCAAAAAGATACTGACATTTAACCACGCCTCAATTTTGAAGCCAAGTTTCTTATTAGCTGCAACCATTAAACCCGATGAAGGGCGACCACGTAGTCCCATCTTTGCTGGTAACAAAATAACATCAAAATTGTCCCAAGTAGGAGGGACCAAATACCAAGTCTCCTGAAGTGCAATTATAGCATAGTCAGTCAAAGATTGTACAGAAGTATGCAAATGAGTATAGCCTCGGGTATTCCAAGAGGCTATTCTAATGACATAAAACTGAGGTGCAATTGATGGTTAATTATTAGGGGCTTGGAGGTCATCACAGGAACTGTAGTATATTTGTGATAGATGGTGGGGAGGGGCCTTAACACGTTCCTCTAAGCGGGCCCGGTCTGGCGCCAATAAGAATCCCATGTTAAAAAGGGTCCTCTTGGCTAACCATATCGTATTCAGGACAATGCCTGTTGGAATCCAAAGCTTCACAATTGCTGTTGAATCATCATTCAAATATTCCACTTGGGCTATATCATGGGATGTCAAATCTTCTAATTCTAGGACATCACTGAAGATATTAAGTACACTTTGTCTGTTTAGATTATAGGTTGGATAGGCACCTTCACGGCATTTCAGAATCAGTGTATGACAGGTAGAAGCCATAGGAATTGAGTGCCGGGAAAGGGTATTTTTGGAAGGCTTCAAGCCATTACCATGGCGTGAATGTGTGTGTCGTTCCGGAGTATATTTTGGGGTCACTGGTGTCAGGCACGAAGGGCGTGAGAAAGCATGCGCTTCGCCGTGGGTTGCAGAGTTTGGTGATTTTGCCTGTTGGGCCACCGGGGAGGTCCAGGATACTGATTTTGATGAAATATCAGTGGATAACTTTGTTAGTTGTTGGGGTTGACCATGATTACGCTCGTCCATATAGGCATCCAGCGCCTTGCGCATTTCCTTCAAAATCAGTGATCTTTGACATTCGGATTCAGTGGATTTGGGCGCAGGTAACACGCTGTCCGTTTGGGGCATTGGCAGCTCAGTTATCGCTAGGGCATGGTGTTTGGCATTAGAGTCAGAACTAAAAGCGTTGACCAGAGCGTCCAGTGGTTCATAAGCTTCAATGATAGCTGGAGGGGCTTGGTCATTGGAATGCAATGACAGGCTAATTGGGGCAGCTGAATTGATTTTTGGAACAGCTAAAGCATCAGCACTTGGAATGGAAATTTTCTTGAAAAAAGCATTTAGAGATGCTTTAGTCACGCGTGGAACAGGCATATTTTTGGTTTTCCTTTTTTTGTGCGGTTGTTGTTTAGCAGTAGATCTGGTGATCTTCTTAATTTTTGGTTCAGGTCCAGGGACTGTGCCATGAGTAATATTTGGTACAGACATGAGGGGTGGAGTAGTGTCCATCACAGGGACCATCACAGGGTCGTGCTCAGTTGATTCTTGTACACTGACCCATGAGTTATTTAATGGGTTCATGTGAACAAGAGACTGTTTTGGAGGGCTTGTTGTAATAATGTAGGGTACAGCAGGCAATACAGAATGATTTGGAATGCTCAGTGGAGGTGACCTCGGTGCAATCATCTTATTGGTTAAATCGATGCACGATATGCCTGGGCCTACAGAGAGAGAAGCAGGAGGGGCCAGGTTAACTTTTTGAGTCCATAATAATAAATCATCTAGCTTTGATTCTTGTTTCGTTATTTTAGCATCCAAAACTTCAAAGAGTTTGAACATGGATAATAAGGTTGTGTTAATTGCTGCCAGGGTGGTTTGTAGCAGTTGTGGATGTATTTCAGCTGAATCGCACTTTGGTTGTGTTACAGGGTGCCGCGGGGTTGGGTGTACATAAGAAATTGCGGATATAGAGTGGTCTGAGGATGGGGGGTCAGAGTATGAACTAAGAAGTGAGTTGTGAGAGATGCGAATTGGTATTGGTGACTCGCACTGACTTGCATAAAGAGAAACCTCTTGATTATCTGGAGAATCAGAAGTGTAGTCAGTTGGCATAGAGGAGTCAGAAGAACTTACAACCAATTGCGGGAATTGTTGGCAAGGTGAATTTAACATGGTGTTATCAGATAGTTCACCAAGGCCGTTAATCCCGCAATGGCCTTGATGAAAGGTCGGTGTGTTGGTAAGCCAGAGCTGGTGCTTGATTTATGTGACTGAAGAGCCTGTGACTTCAACTGAGCGTTTGATTTCGGTGTAGATAAGGAGGCCGGTTTAAATAATGGTATGCCAGGGCCTTTCGTGGATCGAGGACATGGAGTCAGCACGATGGACTTGTAAGAAAGCAGATTTTTGTGTGCAATATTCGGGTTGCCATTAGGGCTGTTGCTAGTAGTTATCATAGGAGGCATGTCAGACTTTAAAGAATAAACCTGTCTACGCTTTTACATGACTCTCAGACAAACGGTCCTATGTTAGATCAACGGCCACGAGGTGAAAACTTGGACCACTGGGCAACACTGGGCAACAGTAAAAGAGAAAAAAGGAAAGAAAGAAAAAACAAAAAAGAAAGAAAATTATCTCCTTTGGGCACTTACTTTTCTACAGGGTTAATGGGAAGGGCCACCTCCACCGTAAAAGCGGCAAAGCGGGTAAGCGGTACTCAGACCGGTACTCGCCCGTGTGCGCGCGCGCTGTGCACGTGCGCAAACAATTTGTAGAGGTGAGTGACTCCTCGCACGGCCAATCGCCGTGAAAGGGGGCGGAGTTGATGAAACCAGCCTGGAATAGGCGAAACTGGCAGTGGAAACGCCAAAACAAACAGAGATTATCTCTAAAAACAAACAGAAAACACGCTGTCACTTTCACTTGGATAGTATTCGTGAGTCAATAAAGTTCGACTTGATAAGTTCGGTTCATCACCTTGATAGTAAAACAGTCCAACTTCAAAGGTCCTCAAGGAGCAGAAACAGGAACAGCGGGTAGTACGGGTAAGCGGTACTCAGACCGGTACTTGCCTGTGTGCGCGCGCGCTGTGCGCGTGCGCGAACAATTTGTAGAGGTGAGTGACTCCTCGCACGGCCAATCGCCGTGATAGGGGGCGGAGTTGATGAAACCAGCCTGGAATAGGCGAAGCTGGCAGTGGAAACGCAAAACAAACAGAGATTAACTCTTGATAGTAAAACAGTTCAACTTCAAAGGTCCTCAAGGAGCAGAAACAGGAACAGCAGGTAGTACGGGTAAGCGGTACTCAGACCGGTACTCGCCCGTGTGTAAATGAAATAGAGTGCTGAGCTGGGAGCAGGGGAAGTAGGCACAGTGGGGTTTCTCCAGTATTGTTAATCAATAGGAAATGTAAAACAGACACATATATTTGCAAAGACAACTTGTGTGGCACTAGTAGAATAATACATGTAGCTACCTTTACTTTCTACATTTGATATGTGCCTATTTTTTGCATTATTTTCAATGTGTAATTCAGGTATGTGACCCCTTTATTTTGAATACACATTTTCGATCTCAGTGATTCTTCTCAGCATATTATTGCACTCCCCACTGCCACCCACTGGGAGCCCTGGGATGAGGAGGGCTTCTATATGCAGGTGATGTGGTGGTTATGGGCCCGGCCTCTGTGGGGCTCCAAAGACAGCTAAATGCTTTACAAGAATAGGCCTCACATCTTCCTCTCATACTTAAGACAGAGAAGACCCAGGTTATGATTAGGTCTGCCTCTAAAAGGAAATAAATCAAGAATTATAAATGGCACCTAAATGCAGGCACATTAGATGTGGGGGGGGGGTCTTCATTTGGGATGTAAGCTAGTTTCTGAGAAAAGTGGTCAGAGAATGCAATCTGTATTAAAAAAAATAAGGTGACAAACGTAGCCGCCCAAGCCAAGGTGATGAATAGGAAATGTGGGGGGGGGGGCTTTTCAGCTATGCCAGTGATGACGTTCTGCAGAAGTAAAGTGGTGCCAATACTGCCATCTGGTGCAGACAGTGTGTTGAAGTTCTCTGAAAGTTCTTGGAAGTTGCAAAAAGGCATGTTTTGGAGAAGAGTTATTTCTCTTCCTGGCTGTGTCCCTGCTGCAATTATACATCATGCGCTGGGCCTACTTTCTCTGGAGGCGATAATTACTTGCAAGATGCCTGGGCTCTTTAGGAAATATCTGTTGGCTGAAAAGGGTACATGATTTGAGACTATTAGAGTTGAAACAAAGTGGAATCTGGATGTCATTCTGAGAGCCTGGGTTGAACAGTGCTTTAGCCTTTTATCAGAGAATGATTGAACTGTGGATAATCTTGTTGGTAATCCCAACATGGTTACATTACATTTATGGTGTAAAGACTGGATTAACACAATTGTTACATGCAGTCAGTATACGTTATGTGGCCATGTAATTAAGGAAATTAGACCGTTTAACACTGTGCCAGGTTATCTCCAAAAGTTTCCAAATATAGTAATGAGGGCCCAATGTTTTCGTTTGAATGTGCTTCCCACTAACAAGGTGTTAGGCGCCTGGAAAGGTGTTGACAGGGCACTCAGATTGTGTCGGTTTTGTAAGGATCCAACTAAGGTTGAAACTCTGAAACACATTGTGATTGGATGTAAAAAATAGTGCGAATTAAGACAACAACACTTTGACCACTTCTTAAGGATGCGCGGCCCATTGGCTCCCCGTCAAAGAACGAATTACCTTCAAGACGCTGGCCATAACTCATAAATGCCTGGCGCTTACCACCCCTCCTTGCCTTTCTGAGAAAATTGTCAGAACCAACTCCTCTAGACACAAGAGAGCTCGCCATGCCAACCAGATCTACATCCCCACTATAAAAAGGGTCAAAGCAGACAGCGCCAGCTGCCCCCACATTGCTCCTAAACTATGGAATGCCTTACCTAATACCTTCAGGGCAGAGCCCTCTCACATGTCCTTTTGTAAAACCCTAAAAACGATGCTCTTTAACTAACCTACTCTCTCCCTGTTGTGTTTTGACTGTCGTGTAGCCGAAGAGTCCTCTGTCCACAAGTGACACACAGAGAGAATCAAAGTCACTCTCTGTACAGCCTTTGAGGCCACAGGTGGGAGATGTTCTCCCGGAACTGCGGTACTTGTGGAACCCCGAACCACTGTAAAGGAAACACCGGTTAAGTGTCAATCCAAAACAGAACCAGCAACCAATCAACAAGTAAGTGGAACGGTCTTACCAAAAGGCATCTGTGGAGTAGCGGTTGTACCTATGGGGGAGGTTCCGAGACCCAGCAAGGCTCTTCCTCTCACTGTGTAGCAATCCCAGCAACGTTGCAAGTGCCGGGCCCACCTGATGCCAGAATCTGCACAAGAAAGGCGGAACGTAGTAGGAGTCCGTGAAGCAGTCCGTGGTCGTAACGATGATCCAAAAGTAAGCACCAGAGCCAAGGGTTATCCGCTGCCAGTCCGTGAAACAAATCCGAGGTCAAGATCCAAAAGGTGAGACAGAAGGTAAGTAGCGCCGTACAGGAACCCGAGAAAACAGCTGTGAAGCACCGAAGCACCGCGATACAGCCGTTTGAATACTGGCGCTGCTATTTCCTCCCGGTCACATGACCCGCGACCGCATCACGTGAGTGTAGTCCAGAAAAACGTGAGCGGAAGGTGGCGGTCATGTGACGTGGAAGAAGCCGGTCTAGCAGCCGCCACGGAAGACACCAAAAGGGCAGACGTCTCCGCGGGCAAACAGCATGCCGACCCAAGCTTTGTGGCAATCGGCGCCGTGGCAACTGGGGCGAAGAGAGAACCTGTGAGTCCCGGAACCAGGCAAGAGGGCGATCGGCGTTAGGGGCATGGGGATGAGGAATGGAACCCCCAGAAGGACGAGTGGAGTGCGTGACACTCCCACACCAATCAGCGGCCTTTGCCTCTTACCCTACGGACTCCACCCATCCATCCGTGGGGGAACACCAGCATCTATGAGTCCCTCGCCAGCTCTTTCATTACTCCATTGTCATAAACTTTGTGCTACCCTACTGTAAACAGGTTCACTGTAACCACGAACCACAGTCAGGCTGTCTCCTTGTGTTTCCCCTGTTCCGTCGCCACTGTTTCTCTTCATGTAACTAAGTAAGTTTGCCTGTAACAGCGCCACGATGCCCCTGGACTGCTTGTGCGCTTTATAAATGTAATAAATAAATACAGTCTTGTCTCCTGAATATTGGTGGTGTAAACTTGTCTCAGGGGATTATGTCATTTTTAGCCTCTATGCTCCTCAAAGATTATGTTTAGATACTTCATTACGACTGGGGAAATTTTAAAAGAGGATTGAGGAGCCGTAAATTAGTGAGCGTGCATTTATTGAATTTATGGATAAAAATGTTGAGATGAGCTTGAAAATAAGGGCGAAGGTGCAAGCTAGGAGATTTCTTTATATATGTCTAATAGGCATTTTATAGCTATTCCATTTTGTTAGGAGGTTTTTAGAGAATGTTATGAATTTACTCTGATTACATTATTCTTTTATCTTGTACCTTTGAAGGGAGGATATGATATAATATAATATTGTGATGAGTGTGTATATGAAATGCATTGACATATGAGATTATTATTATTTTATATTGAAATAATGTAATAAAAGCTTTGATGCATTGTGAAAGGTTCATGCTGAACCATAACACAATCAATAACATTTTACAATAATTATAACATTCAACTGTCCCTACACATGGCAAACTAGTCCATGTGAGACAGGATAGATGGAGACAGAGATGGAGTGGCAGATGGAGGGATGATGGGTGCATGAAAGTGAGTGGGAGCTAAGCACATAACGATAGCCTGTACACATGGTAATGGTCAACCAGTAGAACATAGTAACTCGGTTGTAATGTGGTACTAGGTGACAGCAGAGCACCTAACCATGACAGGGTAGATAATGATAACTGGGTGATTGGTGATAGATGAGATCAAGATGTGCCACGTGACGCGTCACTTTCATTAAGGCACCTTAACTAGGACAAGGCTTATCCTCATTATACAAACTCTATTTGGTAATTGAACAATCAAAGCACATATCATACATGAAAACACAACATTTCCGAATAATAGTGAGTATACACCAAATAAATACATCATTAAATGACAGATGAAAATGGATAAAACAATAATTATATGTCTCAAAAAGTTGTTTTGTCAGTAGCATTGAAAGTTCTCAATCTTCGATAGGCGCCCCACAAATCGCGCATTACGACAAGGTTTATGGACTTTGACGCTACCAAGTGGTAACTAATGGTGCAAAATGAACGTTTTTAATGGTAATAATAGCAATGATATTTCAACAGAGGTCAGCAAGCTTCGTCCTCTGCACAAATCCCAGCCCAAAGCCGAATGGCTCGTGGGTCGTGTGGTCCCTGGGTACGAGGACCTCTTTCTGTTCCATTGGGACCTGTTCCACTGCACCAATGAGGAACCGCCGCTCTCCCTCTTGACTGCGACCCCAGACAAAACGCTTGACCATGGAACAGGGGGATGACATCATCAAGATGTAGCAATGGGATTGATGACACCAGAGGGGTCTCAACACAAAGCATTAGCAAGTGGCACGCCATACCATACCCCTAAAACTTGCATATTATACAATGCAGAGTACTTTATTGCCACGACATGTTAGAGAAATGTTGCCAGAGTAAATACGTGAGATGCATAAATGTTACATTCTCTTCAGTGGTGGTCGTTCGGTTTCCGGCTGTTTTTTCTAAAGGTCCATAACGCTTATGCACTTTGTCTTCTCTGGTGGAAAGCATAAGCATATTGCGCTGTACTCTCTGCGGATCCTGGTCGTTGCCCAAGGATGAAGCAGAGATGCTCCCGTCTAGATGTAATCACACAGACTACCTTATTCTAGCAAAATGTAGGGAAATAAGTGTCCCGAAGAAGGAGGCGCAGTAAGAAATGTCTCTCAGTTTCTATTTCGCACAAGTCACATTGTTGACAGATTTTGTCCTCCCAGGTCTGGGCTTTCTTGGTCAGACTTTATTTCCAACTGATGGTCACTCAGTGTGCATTTGGTGTTTGTCTGTGCTTTGCTTTTGTTTTTTTACCAACATTTGGTAATTTTCAAGATTAAAGTTTTTCCCCAAGTGTCTGGAGCTTCTAGCTTGTTGTGTTGTCCTGGTACTGATCTGGTGTTGTCCTAGTACTGATCTGCAGGTTATTGTGTATTGTTTCTTGGG
Source organism: Ambystoma mexicanum (assembly GCF_040938575.1). Lineage (NCBI taxonomy): Eukaryota > Metazoa > Chordata > Amphibia > Caudata > Ambystomatidae > Ambystoma > Ambystoma mexicanum. Next base: position 187,070,578 of record NC_090929.1, read on the forward strand.
GGCCTGTCTAGGTCCGCTAGTCAATTTCCCCGCCTGTATTTGGTTTCCAGTGCTATGGGGGACTGCTGCCAAGCAGGCACAATTTTGTAATGTATTGATCAAGGGATTGTGTTGTGGGTTTTACAGTTTGGTCTTGCAGTGCCTGGTAGTGGAGGGAATTTGGGGTACTGCTCTACATATGGAACCAGAATTTAAAATTGTGCCTTTGGATGTTGAGAAGTGGCAGGGGGATCTCCCTATTCTGCTCTGCACCTCCGTTTATTGGGCATATTCTCCAAAGCGGGCCGCCTTCCCCAAATGGAGCCTGTTGCGATGAGCGTTCAGGGAAAGTGGACTGAACGTGAAGCGTCACAATGAGGAGGTAAGGTGTGGGAGAGTTGGGGGGTGCAGTCAGGGTTGGGGGTTAGGCTGACTAGAGAGTGGGGTGGTGGCAGAGGTTGTAGAATGGTTGGGCGGAGTGGCGGAAGGGAGTGGGCCCAGTGGAACAAATGTGGGTTGCAGGACATTTGAGGATTGATCTTGAGTGAGGGAAGGTGGGCAGTGTGATACAGGAGCCTGCAATGGTTTCTCCCGCACGAGAAAAGGGGCAGCAGGGATAGCAGCCACAGATGTGTGTTTTCCCCGCAGCGGTGAACCCAGACTTGGCAAACGGAGTTTCAACAAAAATGGCATGCGCAGGAAACACATGAATGCATTTTTATTGCCAGTTTAAAACTTCCAGAGGCAGGCACTTATTCGAGACCTAGGTAGGTGTAGTCTGTCACATCCTCACCTTCTGTGCTATAAGGAATACTTTACATTTGCTACTGTTCTTTGCTATATTCTTGAATACCATGATGTTGGTCACTCTCAGGTTCCACTCTAGGGCCCAGGTTTTGCAGTATTCCTTGAGGAGGTTAAGATTGTACTGGAGTCTTTCATTGGCGGGTGCAAGTACGACTAGGTCTTCTGCATTTAGTAGCCATTTATTGCTGATCTACTCGGTCTCCGACCATCTTATTCTCTCTGATGGCCGCTGGGAAATGTTTCACCATGCTGACCTCTGATGTGGCTACTTCTAATCCAACATTGTGATTTATTCTACCTGCAGCCAATCCCGGTGTAGGTCAATTCATCATCATCCTCATCATCCTCATCACCCTCATCATCATCATCATTTAGCAGCGACTAGTCGTGCCCTCTAGCATCAGTCTCTGTTAATCAGGCGTGGATAACACTGTAGGCAAAGTCAGACTAGATATGTGACTGTCCTCAGTTCACTTTTTCAAATGCCACATTCTCTCTGCCTACTGTGATTGATTCTAGAAATGACTCTCACCATTGTTCCCCATCCTGGTTTCTCAGCCAGTGGTCTTTCTCGGGGCACCTCATCTATGCATTTGCTCACAAATGGTGATTCTACTTGTCTGGGATCTCATCCAACACAGAAAGGTTGGCAGGGCCTTCATGTGTCTTAGACAGAGCATTCATCACTCTGTACTAAATTGTGGTACCTGAGATAATAGCAGATAAAACGTAAACACATGACGACAATAGTATATAGAAACATAACATTTAATTACACAAATGTATTACATCTGATATATTTCACTACATTTAAAAACACGTTCGAATCAGAAAGTGTCTTCACACGTGTGTGAGGGATTAGTAAGTGAACATCATTTACCAACTTTCTTTTTTCATGCGGACTACCCCACAAAATATTGACAATATTTGAAAGACAAGTGATACATTCAACAACTTGACACTGTTTTGTATTTTAAAATAAAAGAAGAGAACATTACAGAAAGAAGGTACTCCGTAATGAGGGTTAGCGTCTCTTCTTGATGATCAAATATCATCAGAACTCTTTACAGGTGCTTGACACCATGTGTTTCGTCCTTTGCAGGGGTATGTCAAACATGTCCACTTCCATTTGAATGATGGCCTTCATCAGGGCAGTCTTTGTTGCTTGTACATTGGAAATGTTACCCTCACTTGCGATGTATCAGAACCTGCATACATTCAAGCTCTGGTATCTATTTGTATGAAAGCAATTCATCATTGTTGATTAAACATTTTTCATATCGAGTCTCTTCCAAGTGGTCTTCCTCCATGTTTTAGGTCCTCGTTTCTCATATTTTCACTGGCTCATCAAAGGTTTCACACCCAATGTCAATATCCAAGTGCAAGCATGGTGCAGACCGTGCTGAGTGGGCCCCGAAAGAACTACAATGTAGCAGCGTCATCCATCCTGTGGCCCTCTGCACGCACAGCTCAAAACACCTTTGAACCTCTCTGTGTTTCCCTAGTCCTCAAGTCACGTGACCCAACATGGTGTCCCCCATTTCTCCAGTCAGCCTCTTAATGTGACTTGTCTGCCGTGCTATTATGGTTAAGTACAGTTTCTGTTCATATATACTGTTGTATCTTTGGTTCTGTATGTTCTTTTCATATGGGGTAAAAAGCATTTTGCACTGCCATCTTGCCATATGTGTTATTATGAAATCTTCACATCCTAAGATCAGACTCAGTGGCTGCTGGGTAGGAAGGGGTATCTGTTCTAATTGTATTAGGTCAATGAATTGTCATATCTAGGTAAACAGTGATAGATGGGTAGGTGGTGATAATAGAGTAGACAGAAATAACAGGGTAAGCAATGATTCTTGGATGGTTTGGAGTGAAAAAAAGCATTTTCTTTTGTCACAAGAAAAAAAAAGTGATTTACAAAGACCGCTCGAGATCGCTTCGAGTGGTCTTTCTAAATCAAACTGTCGTGCCCCTGCTGCAAACAAGTGCGAGCAGGGGCTGCCAGGTGAGGGAAGTCACGGAAGTGAGGTTTATTTTTGTGTGTATGTTAGTGAGTGAGTGAGTGAGTGAGTGAGTGAGTGAGTGAGTGAGTGAGTGAGTGAGTGAGTGAGTGAGTGAGTGAGTGAGTGAGTGAGTGAGCGACTGTGTAGGAGAGAGGTTGGAATGTTTGTGGTGAGGGATGGGGGGGTGGGTATTAGTGTGTTCACATGTCTGTGTGAGTGAGTGTGTGTGTGCGTGTGTGTGTGAGTGTGTGGGAGTGAGTGTGTAGGAGAGGAGGGGGAATGTTTGCTGTGGAGAAGGGAGGGGCAGGGGAGAGGTAATAGTATGTTTATGTGTCTGTGTGGGTGTATGTGCATTTGATACTGCGTGAGTGAGTGACTGTGTAGGAGAGGAGGGGGAATGTTTGTGGTGGGGAAGGGTGGGGCGGGGGAGCCCGTAATAGTATGTTTGTGAGTGAGTGAGTGGGTGAGTGAGTGAGTGAGTGAGTGTGTAGGGGAGGAGGGGGAATGTTTGTGGTGGGGAAGAGCTGGGAAGTGGGTAATAGTGTGTTTATGTGTCTGTGTGAGTGGTGGAGGATAAGGGGGAATGTGTTGAGCTGGGAAGGGGGAGTTGGGGGATGAAAAGGTGATTCGGGGGGAGGTGAAACCACCCAATTTCCTAGAAATCAAACCAGCATGGTAGGGCGTGGGGGAGGGGTGGCATTGCCATCCCGGGGTTTGAGGACGTAACGTTCAGAATGTGATATTTCCGCATTTTGAAGCTCACACAAAACCACCGAAATAAATCTGTCTTCTTTTTGTGTTGAGCCCTCAAAGTGAGGAAATATCACATATAACCGCTTGGTTAATTAGTGTTTGTTTCGTAGATCTTGGTCTCCTGCGCTTGTAAGTGCCCGTAAGTGCCCAATTATCTCTATGAGGGAACATATGTAAAATATGATGTTATGTTCCTTTTGTTTTGAAGTGTCAGTTTAGACAATTGTGGAACTTCTACAGAGAGCAGATGAAGGACCTCAACAGCCCCTCCCCCCCCCCAACACTGACGCTGTTGATCATCATAGGCTTAACAGGAAGCCTACTTTTAATGTGTATTTCTTTTATGAAATTGACATTTGCGGATTGAGCTTTCTCTTCGTGTCAGGAGACAGCCTGCACCCCTTCTTCAGAAGTGTCCAATGTCCAGTTTTCTCTCCCACCCCTGTCGTCTAATAAGTATTAACAACAGTTTGCCATTGGTGTGCAAGACCAGCAATCTGTCAAACCGAAGATCGTCCACCGGCTGAGGAATAGCCTTAATGACATAACCTAATGCTGGTCAACTTCACTTAGACTAAAACCATGTATTATGCATAGGTGTACACCCAATCCTTCAGTGCAAACTTCTTCCTAAATCTAGCAACCTTACCGTACTTATGCTTTTTCCTAACTATGCTACTGTGAGCCCAGTTTGCAAAATATCCGCCAGCACATATGGTTCTATCAAACCATGCTCATGTGGAACACATGTGGGACAAAATCCGCCATTACATGTAGTCGTGCCTACCCTTATCACTCCGGGACACGGATGGGCGAAGCTCTGGCAGGTATATACACTGCTGATCAGTAGTAAGTTATCATGAGGCATTGCCAGACGCATTCCCGCCTCTTCATGAGCTACCTCCTATAGTCGCACAGCCAGTTACCCCACAAGACCACTGGATTCCATGGCCCGGCTGTGAATGTCCTCCTTTGGCCTTTCAAAATGCTTGACGCAACTGCTCTATCACTGCGTGAGTTGCCAAAGCCTTCAAGGCTTACAGCAGCATTCTAGTTTTGATGCTGTGCACCCATTGGCCAGATTCCACCAGCCAAAGGAGCAAGCCGGCGCAAAAACGTTTGCCAATCGCACTCTGACCTAAGGTGGGTGGGAAGCTGAATGCCAGTGTGCTTGGCAACTGCAGATGGAACTGTTGTGGGTGAGCGCTCCCTGATGCCAGAGGGATTGGGACAAAGCCAGGACTGACACAGTTGCTATGCCCAAAATGCAGAGCGTGTGCTTGTTGTGTTCAAAGGGGCACGATCACACTGCAGGCAGGGGCTCCTACTCAAAATTCCCATAGGAAATGAAGTTGGAATTTTATAGGAAATTGGCAAACCCACATGATATATGCATGCTAATTCCTTACAGAATATCAGATGTTCCTAATACCAAATGCAATGGTACTCACAATATTAATCTTGGAAGGTTAAAGCCGAGAATCAAACTCGTGTCCCACAGGCTGAACACGGATAACAGCGCAGAGTACTCAATTCACTGAGCTATCCAACTAACTTTGAAGGCACATGCCAGACTTTTAAGAGAGGCCGGTTAGTTTCTTATTGAAACTTCTAGAGTATCACAATTGCAAGGCACTGCGGTTATGATAGCAATTCTATTCGAGTCAATATAAAAACACATATGGAACTTTTTTTTACTTTGGACTAACCTATAGTAACCCTTGCATAGTACTAGACTCCCTCTCGGAAAGTCTTAAGAATGCATGAGGCATCCAAAATAATTTTTCAGAAAAAAACAAGAACTGCCCTGGAAACATGGTGCCAGCATATGACTGTAGGATCTGGGGTTACAGCCTTGGGGGGGGGGGGTCCCTGATTTAAACCTTTGAGAATTTCTTGTATAAATACTCTGAGGCCCTCCCCTGAAAGAGTGCAGTTAATGTGGTGTATTCATTTATTTATTTGTATATTTGTTGAGCGCCACACACCCAAAGGCCTCAGAGCGCAATCGGACAAAACACAACACAAAACAAATGCAAACACAGCCTATCACCCCAAGAAGGCTTAATCTATCCCTTTATTAAACAGATATGTTTTAAGATCCTTTTTGAATTTATTGATATTATAATTATTATTATTATAATTGTTCATTTATAATGCGCTTAATACCAACGAGTGGTTTCTAAGCACGGGTTCCGGATTCAAAACTGTGTTGCGTTGCACTGCGTTTTCTTGGTTCCAAGACAAACACGTTGCCCCTGAGCCATCCTTCCTCCCCAGATACATGGACAAGCACGCACTGCAAAAACTGATTCATCCCATGCCTTCGGAGCCCAAACGTCAAAGCTTGTGGCTCTGTATCTTGGGGGGTGCCTGAGGGATATACCTTCATTACAGCGTAAGGCTCTTACGGGGATATTGATGTGTATCCGGATCTTCTGAGAGTTTGGAGCAGACCCAGCCACTCATTTCTTAGTGTTAAAACGTTGTGTTCTGTGCTGTGTTGCACTGGTAGCCAATGAAGATATGTTCAACTCTCTTGGGGCCACAAATAGCTCTAATCGCTCCATTTTATACGGTCTGTAACTTCCTAATGTTTGTTTGTGCAGTGCCAGCCAGTAGGCTGTTGCAGTAGCCCACCCGGTAGTTAATCAGACCGGTAGCCAGAATCGCTCTGTTTTCTATGGAATGATCTGGACTAATTTGATGCAGAAGCTTGTTTACATAGGTACATGACGACATAAAGAAATACACATGTTTAGAAAAGAACATCTGGGCATCAAAATAGACTCCCACGGTCTTCACGTGGGGTGCCACTTTAATATCGCAGCCAGCAATATTAAAATGTGAATAACTCGAGTGCATTTTTTTAAATCTGGGCCCAGAGCCTACAATAAGGATCTCCGTCTTGCCATTGTTTAGCGCGAGTGAATTATTAGCCATCCATCGCTGCACCATGGCATACATTTTATGGATTTCACCCGAATCATAGTGATGGTCTCCTGTAAATTAAAAAATAATTTGGGAATCATCAGCGTAATTAGTCTATACCACACTGATATCAAATAGATCAAACAAAGGTCTCATACAAATGTTAAAAAGTGTGGGACTGAGACATGAGCCCTTGCGCTGGTACACAAGGGTAGAACTAACCTACCCGCATGGGTTGTTTAGCACACTTCTAATTATTGTGTGATTACTTAGTTAGAGTAGAGGCTCATATAAAGTTTGCCTACAAGAGCAATAAATGTTGAACCAAGTAAGGAGCTGTGGATATATCTATAAGTCTATATCCTTGGCTGACCCATTTGGAGACAAAGGCACCAATCTAGAGTGAACCAGTAATAACACTGACTGACTACTGTATTGACTTAGTTGTCATTATTTAATTTGAAATGTACAAAAAAGGCAAACATATATTGATGTAAGACAATTTCAAATTAGAGGTATTCACTGACAAGTGGTGTACATATTAAGTTCCAATGTTTTTTTACCAACAGATGGTGAACAAACATATACATTCATATAGGCATTGGTTAGAACAAATCAAGTGTCGCAGACAATGCCCCAAATGTAACAAAGAAAAGTATTTGTCAGCAGATTCATTTCAAATACACAAAAAACCACAAATCTAGAACAGCACCCTTTGTTCTATGAACATGATACATTAGACAGTCTAAGTCTGTCGTGGTCATGTGTGGTGTGTGAAGACAAATAAATTGACCACCCACAGGAGTCCAACCACTTGGAAACTGGTAAATAAGAAAAAAAAATGTGTAGCCTAGAAATAAACTGCTTCTAGTTTTGAGCCAGTTCAAAAGGAAGGGAAGTATTAATGTCCTGGTGGACTCAAAGGTCAATTTTTGGGTACTGTGGGTGTGTAGAGACCAGTCCTAGGTCAATGAGCACTTGTACGGCAGCCATAGCCACTCTCGTAGTCCTCGGACCCCAAAAATATTTGAACCATTCAGCAGAGTTCTCTGAACATCTGGCCACATCAACCAACCTCGTAGCTAGGAGCGAGTGATCAATAAGATCAAAGGCTGCTGATCAATTTAAAAGCATAGGAAGCGCAGTCTGACCATCATCTATAATCTTGGCAATGTTGGCTTTTAAGTGCTGACCCAGTCCCATGTCTTGCTCTAAAACCCGATTGCCAATGTCCCAGTAAATTATGACTCTTAATAAATCCCTGGAATGGTAAGCATGTAAGTAACCGTCCCCTACAACAACTTTGCCCCGCCACTATCTTTGCCCCACAACCTTGTTATAATGCTGCTGTCTTATGATAGGCAGAACAGACGACCCCCCACCCTCCACCCCACTCACCCCACCGCAAATGAAGCAAGGGTGAACTTTTGTTTTGCACAGGGTAACAATATGTCTAACATTTCAAAGTGATCTAACATGGCCCAAACGTGGCAGGGTGCCTGTAAATAAACGTATACAATGCTTTCATTAACACATCTGCTAAACCATGTACATTTCATCCAGATCTAGGGTGGCGGAGCTCATGAACAGCGCAGTTAGTGACTAAGAGAAATGCAAAACGTGCCCATTGTCTGGCAGCAGCCAGGCAGCTGACCCGGGGACCCCAGCAGCACGCTCGAGTGGGCTCTGCCTTCATCTGATCGGGGCAGACAAGTCAGGAGCTGTGAGGCAGCGTTCTTTCCGCCCGCCTTCGTGCGGAACTGCAGACTCCTCCGAAGCGAGGTTTCCTGTTACATCCGTGAACTTGACCTCTGCCTGCAGAGGTGACGAGGATCAACTTCCGGCACGTCTGTATAGCCTGTATTCCCCTTACCGTGTGCATATTGTTAGCCAAAAAATAAACGGGTAGAGAAAAAGTTCCCCAAAAACGAACATAGACATTGCTTTCTCAGCAACACTTTTAGAGTTCCTCGGTGTATGTGGCTTAACACTTTAAACTCCTTTGAATGGCTTCTTATTAATGCATGGCACCCCTGTGATTTCATCATGGGTTTATAAAGAGCATGAGCACTCCAAATATCCCTCTCCGCTGTCATTCGCATGGTCTCCCGGTGCTCTGGTGGACCTGGAAGGTGGGCATGGGTGGGTTAGATAAGTGAAGGGAGAGGTAAATGGTAAGATAGCTTTGCTCTTGGTGTGACGCGTGCGGACCAGAAGTATCATGTGACGAATCCACTTCCCGGGCACCAGTGGTCCAGGGGTGAAAAGCGGTTTCTAAACCATTAATCAGCCCCACACCTCTAGAACACCAGAAGGGATCCAAACAGATTGGAACACAAGTAAATTATAAGACCTCCATCTCCAATTTTGGTAACATGGACAAAACAGCAGACTTACCTCCACAAGGTCGTGGATTGTTGGTTAGTTGCAACACAGCGAAAATACAATTATTACCGAATGATAAAAGGGACTGTCCAGTCAAGGTTGTACAGAAATATCTACAACCGAGCCTGTAAAAGAATGCAGAGGACAGGCAGTTTCAAGAACGAAAAGGGATGCACTCTGGATACTGACAGGAGGGTAGTCAGAAAAGTAATTCATCGCAATAGTTCAAGGATACTTGGTTTCAACACAAAGGGAGCAATGGGTCGTAAACTGTCACTAGGGGCCTTCGGAGAAGGACGAAAGGGATAGAACCACAATTTACCTTGTGCTTGTAGAAGTTCTTGGTGCTTGACAGTGTCGAGTCGGTTTCAGGGTGCTTTGCAGCTTCTGCGACAGAGTTCAAGACGGGAGACAGCTGAGGCTATCAGGCGGCAGGCAGTTTGGCGAGCGAGGCTGAATGAACGGCTACAGGCTGGCCTACATGGCAGCTCGGGGCCAGGAATCTTTGTCACAGTGTTGGTTGGCGGGTCTGAAGCACTGTCTGAGGCGTCTTCGACAGCGTGAGCAACTGAGGCGTAACAACAGTCAGCGGTGCATTCGGTTGCAGTTCGAGGGGCTCGACTGGCTAAATAATTCCCTTTAAGGGGGACGTCAGTGGATGTTTGTCGATGCACTCCTGCTAGCTTCTTCACTGGGCTTGTGTTGTCCTCTATGGTGGACAGCCCAAAGCTGAAGAGAGTGTTGCAGGCACCAGCCTTGTCCTGGGTTTGGTTCAGAGACTCTCTGGTACTTCTCACCTAGGAAGCTTGCTTGCAGATCCTAGCGGGGCACGCTGTGTGCTGGCTGGCTACAGGTTTTGGAGCTGCTGGAGGGTCACCTGGATTCAGTATCTCCCTCTGTTCCCTGGGAGACGTTTAGTGGAGGGACCTTGCTTCCCTCTTTAAGAATCCTGGTCTTCCTTCGCTGGTAGAAGCTGTAAGCCAGCTTGAGCACTTCAAATCAGTCAAAAATATCCTTCCCCACTTCATAAACCTACACTAAGTCTTTGGGGGTGTGCCACCAGGACTTATCCCGGGCGCTCTGATTTGTGCCACTACTGCTGCTTTCGCTAGAGGTGGATCTGTTGGCCTCCTTCTCTTGAAGCACCATCTTGTGCAGCTCTATGGTCACCATGTCCCGCTGTTTCTGTTCCTCTAGTGCTAGTCTCCTCTCCTGCAGCAGGAACCCTCTAGCAACTACCTCATTAACAGCCGGAACAATTACTGTACTGTGCTGAGGCCTGGGACCTGCAGGATGCTGCACCAGCCCCTGACCTCGCTGACACTCTAGAGTTTTGAGAAACCATGCTTCCCCCCCAGCGGGATGGCTGGTGAGAAACACTGCTCATGCTGTCTTCCTTGTCATCTTCCACTTCCCCCTCCAGAATGTCTTTTCTGTTTGGGTACACGGGGCCTAGCCAGTCCCCTGGGGTCTTCTCCCCAAATGCCCTCACTTCTACCCAAGCTTGGAGGCTGGTCAGCAACTCAGGCTTATTAACCTAAGTGCTGTGGGGAAGTCCCCTTGCTTGACATAGGATGCGCAGGTCATCCTTGCTCATGCCTTTTACAGTCTCTATGTCAAGATCCATGATCATTACAAATACCTAGAAGTGTCTAAACATTGCCTGCAACAGTACTTTATCGTTGGGTGACTAAGCTGTGCGCAAGGCTCCAACTAGATCCCACCGTTGCCACCAATGTGACGAATCAACTTTCGGGGCACCAGTGGTCCAGGGATGGATATCAGTTTCTAAACCATCAATCAGCCCCACACCTCTAGTACACCAGAAGGTATGTGAACAGATAGGGAACACAAGCCAATTATAATCCTCCTTGTCCAATTTTTGTAGCATGTATGGAATGGCAGGCTTATCTCCGCAAGGTCCTGGATCATTGGTTAATTGAAACACAGCGAAAATACAATTATTACCCAACGATAAAAGGGACTGTCTAATCAAGGTTGTATAAAAATATCTACTTTATTATTACCACAACAGACAGTTATATCACACTACAAAATACAACCCACCCTGTCAAAGAATGCTGAGGACAGACAGTTTCAAGGAAAAGGGATGTACCCTGGATACTGATAGGAGGGTAGTAGGTCAATTAATTAATCGCAATAGTTCAAGGATACTTGGTTTCAACACAAAGGGAGCAATGGGTCATAAAATGACACTAGCAGCCTTCAGAAAAGGACCAGGTAGACAGAACCACAATGTATGTTGTGCTTGAAGAGGTTCTTGGTGCTCAACAGCGTCAAGTCAGTTTCAGGGTGCTTTACAGCTTCTGTAACAGAGTTCAAGATGGGAGACAGTTGAGCGTATCAGGCAGAAGGCAGTTTGGTGAGCATGGCTGGACAGACTGCTGCAGGCTGGCCTACATGGCGGCTCAGTGTCAGGAATCGTTGTCTCAGTGCTGGTTGGCGGGACTGAATCCCTGGTTAAGGTGTGTCCGACGGTGTGAGCGACTGCGGTGTAACAACTGTTAGTGGTGCAGTCGGTTGCAGCTCGAGGGGCTCGGCTGGCTTGAAAATGCCCTTAAAGGAGGACGTCGGTGGATGCTTGTCGATGCACTCCTCCTACCTTCTTCACTGGGCTCGTGTTGTTCTTTAAGGTGGACAGCCCAAACCTGAGGAGAGTGCTGCAGGCACCAGCCTTGTCCTGGGTTTGGTTCAGAGACTCTCTGGCACTTCTCACCTAGGAAGCGTGTTTGCAGAGCCTTGCAGGGAATGCTCTGGGCTGGCTGGGTACTGGCTCTGGAGCTGCTGGAGAGCCCTCTGGATTCAGTAGCTCCCTCTGTTCCCTGGGAGATGTTTAGGCGAGGGATCTTGCTTCCCTCTTTGGAAACCCTGGCCTTCCTTCACTGGCGGAAGCTGTTAGGCAGACTGTACCTTCAGCCAGGGTTCAAATGAGTTCTTCTTGGTACTCCTTGCAAAGTCTTCAGATGATCTGCCCAAAAGAGTGGCTTAACTCTCTTTTAAAGCCAAATGGGCCAGAAAACATGACCGGTCACTGCCCTTGTTACAGAGAGGTGGGAGCTGGCTTCAAGTTGACACAGTGCATATCAAAGGTTGTTGGGGGTTTCCTGTCCTTTGTCAGTTCTGCAACCAGGCCTCCCGTAGGCCTGTTTGAATTAATTCCTATTAGTGTTCGAGGCTGCCACCAGCAGCGAACAAAGGTAAGGGTGGATCCATGGAGCCTTTGTTAGTTCATTAGGCTGGCCATCCCACTTCTGAGATGCCTTGATGTACTCTTGGCTGTCATATTCCAACTAAATATGCAGAGGGGACAGCCCATGTAGGCTGTGCCCACCCATAGTACAAAGGTCTATGTGTATATCGTACAGTGAGCATAGGAAAATGTGTGCAGATTAGCCCCACACATTTTCCGGAGGTTCATCTACCATAATTTAAATTAATGAAACATTTCTAAAAAACCCATGCGAGCGCACACCCACCGTGCGGATGGTCAAATTCCTCACATACCATGAGCACTGCACTCCGATCTGTTTCTAGATGTTCTATATCAAGCGCACAGAGGCATTTGTGTTGGAATGGCAGCCTCCTGTGTCCCCGGAGCTAGGGTGCATTGACCGGCGCTGTGGTGTATAAGTTGGCTCTAGAAGTGTAGTTTCAATGTCTGTGTGAAGGGTTCTTTAATTGCAATGTATGTCTGGCTTAGTTGGCATGCATATTAGGTGTTGCAAAGCAGAATTGCAATGCAGAAATGTGAGCGTGTCAGGACAGCTGGTTGGTAAGGGGCACAGATAATCTTGAAAACACGGCACATCAAAACATGGAATAACAAGGAATAAAATGCAGGAGAAGGCATAACAAAGCATTAGATGTCATAGCAAAGCATGCAACAGGCCTAACAAGGCAACACAACCTGGTCTCCTCCCTGCACCACTGTCATAGGCCTCTGCAGATAACTAACATTGTGCCTCCTCTCTCTCTATGCATCTCTGACTCTGTCTTTCTCCCTCTGTCTGTTTCTCTGTGCCTCTCTCTCTTTTCTCTCTCTCCCTCTCTAATACATACATGTATACGTTGTTCACCATGTGCAACAGGGATCTGGGAATTGGCAGATAAGAGGAAAGGGCAGTCTGGAGACTCCATACATTACCATAAGCGAAGCGCTAAGGTTCATGAGTGGTGTAGGAAAGGCTGACTAAGATCTGAAAACTGCAGGTGCGCATTTCGCCTTCTTTAGTGTAGTGGTTGGCAGGCTGAGAACTGTCTCACGCCTCACTCTAACTTGCATAACTGTTGTGGTCTGTGGCCTGCTAGTACTTTTTCCCATCTCCCTTTTGACAACAAATGACTTTCATTAGGTGTTAGGGAGAATGTTCATTTCTATGCTGCTAATTGCCTTCAAACTTAGTGACCCCCAGCTCTTTTGCTAGATTTAGGACTTTTTAATTTGAACCCGGGAGTGAGTGAGACCTTTTTCTCACTCTCGCATGTGTTTTTACGTGATTGGGATTTTTTGTGTTTTCACTGTGTTTGGAGTCTGACAAACTCCATAGGCATCTGCTTTTTGTATGGTAACACACAGCACCTTCAGCGCATTGTCACTGAGAAATCCTTTACATTTCTCTTAATGTTTAAATACCTTTTCTTGGGTGAACTACAGTTCCCAAGAATAGTAAAGTGAAATTGACTTTACTTACCTTTTCTCTTTGTGGGTCCAGCACACACCATCTTCTGTGGAGTGTTGGGGGGGGGGGTTACTTAGTAGCCCCTTATCCTACATTCTCATGTAACATTTTTTTGTTACCCTCCGTACTTTAAATGGCCGGTGGCAGTGGTTTACATTTCCTACCATCATGCTTTTCTACCGCAAGCTGAACCCTCTCCTGCAGTACAGCACCCATGGGTGACCATTTTGTAAAAATAGCCCTTGTATTACTTTTTCTCAATGTTCTGTTTATGATGGCTTCCTTGGGTTTTACTCTGTGTGTTGAGATAGGTTTGAGCCCTTTGTTTGTCTTGCCTTTGGCGAGCTTCAGCCCCGAAGCCCACTCCTGGCTCCAGTGTGTCTGGATGGACAGGATGTGAGGGAGGGTCCAGAAACCCCCCTGTCCTTTGTCTCTAGGAATGCCTGAATGCAACTAGTACTGATTGACTGGCTGGCTGTCCTTTTAGAACAGCCACCCTGCTGTGTGATTGACAGCCTAGACTATGCATGAATGGGAGAAACCTGCTTAAAAGGCAAGGGTTTTGGGACTACAGGCAGAGTCAACCACTGGGAGAAACACCTCAACAGAGAAGCTCTGGATGGAACGACTTCTCCCCTTGTATTATTGGAACCAACTAACCCCGAGACGAACTCCACTGGACCACCATCCACGACTTGCTGTGCCTATCCGTTGCGCCCAATGCCAGGGGTCGAGTGTCTGTAGTGGAGTGCAACGTATGCTGCAGAACAAATATGGCTAGAAGCTCCAGGAGCCTCCTAAGGAACATCCAGAAGCAGGACCTTCAGATCCAGAGTCCCCTCACCAAAGTGCAGGACCTAGTGAAGGAAGTCCAACAGGGATCCGAGATCTGCATCAGTGCTGTTTGCTAAGCGCTGAAACTGCAAAGTGCTGCTGAACCGGTAAGACCCGTAGCTGCAGACAACCTCCCAAGTACTGTTGCAAGAGCCCTCCAGATGTCCTCCCTCTTGTACCCATGACTGAGGCTCAGGAACAATGGTCTGAACTGTTGTAGCAAGACAGAACCCAGCTGGACCACTCTCTTTCTAACCAGAGGTACTGTTTAAGATTGGGGACTTACCTTATTGCCTTTAGCCACACCTTTCTCACTGGGGAATTGCATTGGCTACCTTTTTCGAGTTGATTTCAACTCCCTTCTCACAAGTCTAACAGCTTGTGACCCTCCAAGTGATTTTTCTGAACTCTCTAACTTTGTGCAAGATTTTTATCCAAGAAGTGCATTAGATCCATAGACTGTGACCCTCATTACGATACCGGCGCTAAACCATGGCGCTATTAGCACCATGGTTGGTGCCGGTATCGTAACGTGTCCGCCATGGTGAAATGGGGAAATACTGCCTGATTCCAAGGTTGGCGGTGCGGTATTTCCCCATTTCCCCATGGCCCTTCCCCATTCCCATTTTTGCCCCATAGGGCATAGTGGGAATGGCGAAGGAGCTAAGCACGGTACCCCAAATTGCAGTACCATACTTACCGCGAAGGTCCCTTTGCGGGTCCCTAAGGTTGGGTCCCGCAAAGGGACCACGTAATTAGGCACTAATGGGTTAACGGCGCTGCAGCCTTTTACGGCGCTGTTAACCCATTAGCACCAGGGTCGTAATGAGGCCCTGTGTTTCAAATGACTTTGGCTGTCCTGGCTCCCTAAAGGCACTCTTCTAAATCCATTCACTTTGATAATATTTGTCCCTCATAGGTGGTAGCTTGTTGTATACTGGTACTGCTGGGAAAGGCTTATCTAGACTTCAGTGGAGGATTCAGCTGTCCTCACAATTGCTGAGAAATTGTTCTAACCTTTCTACTTCCCTAACCCTTTCCTTTCTGCAACTTAGAGTCTACAAAAGTATATTAGTGTGATATATAAATGCAAATACTATCCTTGTGATTGAAGTCACCTCAGGGTGTAGGAGTAGTGTATGAAGCATATCCAAATATTATCCTCTGGCTTTATTTAACTCTGAAAAGTAATTCTGAAGTGTATTTGAATTGTTACAACGAAACGCCTTTTTAAATAATGCTTATTTGAAACTGATGTTAAATAAATAAATAACTATTTATAACTGAAACCTTGAGTGTAAGTGTTACTTGGCTACTTGTATTTACGAATTTCAACTGTAGAAGTCTACAACTCACATTTACCCCTGTATGCTCAGTCACACTACCAACTTGTGTAGTACAGACCTATACCAAAAGGTGGGTTACCTAATACCAAGCAGATAAGTGTTGTGTTGTCTCACACAGTGTGACTGCACCAATTGCTACCAGAATTTCTGACTATTTCGCTCAGAAGTATACCATGATGTCTCTAAAAACCCACAAATGCCTCCTTTACAGCACAGCGAAACAATTCCCACCTCCCACCATCCCACCTCACCTGATGCTGAGGCAGTGCCATACGTTTGGTTCCAGAAATATGTTTCACTAGCAGTGCCACCCGGCGTTGCCCTGGTGTGCACGTGAGGGTCTGTGATAGCATTGTGTATGTTTTATTGTGTCATAACTTCCTATTTTTTAAAAATTGCAAAATCGTCAATCTCCCGAAATTGCCTATACTGATAGCACAGGGCCAGGCCCCACTCCACCCCTGTGCAGGGAGAATGGGTGTGGTTGGTCAGATGTCATTATCGCCAGTATACCCCAGATTGGTATGCCAACCTTGGGTCAAAATCTAAGTTCACCAACTGTTTTGGGGCTGGAGCCAACAATCGCAATTTGTGATGTCATCTTTAATGTCCTGGGTGTTAGTCTTAGCAATGCACGGTACGTCCCTTTAACAAAGTTTTTTTACTGAATTTGATAGGTTTTTAGTAGCACAACTTAACAATAACGTCCCTTTAACAAAGTTATTTACTGACTATATATATAGATTGGTAGGTCGATTTATGTAACTTTTTTTTAATCAGTTGTGGTAGCTGTGATTAATGGTGTATGCAGGATTTCATGACAGGGTGGCACACATCATATTCCCATGATCTAAGGCAGAGCCCTTTCCTCAACAAAGTCAAGAAGATGCATGTATTGGAGATGGTTCCTTAGAACTCTCCCTTGGACAAATCCAAAGTTTGAGCTCTTATAGTCTAATGTATAGATTTAAATTAAAAGTTAAAAGAAACAATTCAACAAAATACCTCCTTCAATTGTATCACAATGCAAAGTGATGTGAGACCCAACTCCTCTCGGTTTTCAAGACACACGAAAACTTAAACTATATGATAAGAACACTTGCTTGTAGTCATTGTATGGCAAGGGCATACAACTTGTTGCAAGTGATGCGACAAAAAATTGAGTGTTACAAAAAGCAAACCTATACGTGCAACAAGCTGACATTATGGAGAAAAAAACATATATATTGAACAAGTGTTAGTTGCAATTTCGTGTCCAGCAAAAACGATTTCCTGGGTGAATGATTACATATGGCGCTCTTCCAATCTTTATCTCGACGTATATGCACCCCGGCTGGATGTGACTGGTGGGTCTGTGATTTTCTGATGCCCGGCTGGATGTGACTGGTGGGTCTGTGATTTTCTGATGCCCGGCAGGATGTGACTGGTGGGTCTGTGATTTTCTGCACCCCGGCTGGATGTGACTGGTGGGTCTGTGATTTTCTGCTGCCCAGCTGGATGTGGCTGGTGGGTCTGTGATTTTCTGCACCCCGGCTGGATGTGACTGGTGGGTCTGTGATTTTCTGATGCTCGGCTGGATGTGACTGGTGAGTCCGTGTTTTTCTGCTGCCCGGCTGTATGTGACTGGTGGGTCTGTGAATTTCTGCTGCTAATAGAGCGCATCTCGTTTCACCTAAAGATTGCACAAAGCAGGCAACAACTCTATTTTAACAGGCAGCCATGAATTCAGAAAGTCTGCCTACCTGCTGAAAGTCACAAGTGGCCATTTTGTTGCCTGACCCGTATCAGGGCGCACAGGGGCATCCTGCCCAGAAGATGTCCATGCCCATCACCAAGAATTGTTTGATTAATGAAGCTGAAAGCTAGACCTTGGTGGTCCAAAGAGTCTGCAAGTGATCCTGACAGTAGTAAGGATATCCAGCCCAAAAAAGATCTTCTCATGAGATATAGCACACTGTTCCTGGATTTAGCAATTAGACAGTCTGGCTGGACAATTTAGACTTGTTAAGGCCACTGGACGTGGAATAAAGGGAGGCCAAGCTATTGGGAGGCAGATCAACACGTCATCCATAGCTTCTGCCCCTCCCCCGGCACAGTACCACACATGTCAGAAAAGTTACTCACTAAGACAACCATACTGCCTTATCCCAGGCAGGTACATCAGGCTATGGAAACAATCTGAAGATGGCAAAGGTAGTCAAACTAACATTATAACAATACATATGCATACATTCGACACAAAGCAAATGTGCACTCAACATGAAGAACATGACATGTACAATAGGTAATACAATAGGTAATATATGCATCTATATAAGAGGAATACTAACATAGAAACATGGCATCCACTAGACATGAAGGACACTAAACTAACTGATGTATAAACTGAATGTAACACGAAAGACCTGTGAATACTGCTCACTAACATAGACAAATGGAAGCCGCAGCACGCTTTTAAATAAACAAAGTCCCCAAGAGTTTTAGAGAACTCAAAATGCTACATTCACAGCAATACAGATCTGTGCAGAGCTCAGACAGTAGCTAACATCCCAAGCCAAAATTGCAGTGAAATAAGGCAGCATAGGAACGCCAGAGAGAAGGTGCGAGATAGCAATTCCCAGGACACAAGCAGTACACTTCAATATTATTAAGAGCCTAACCAGTCTTTGTTAGCCAGGTGCCGTCAAAATATAAGCCAAAAGACATGAAGATTAACTCAAGAGTGTCGCCAGTTGCAACAGCAGGCATGACACATTGATATTTATTACATTTTGAATAAATACAGGATACATCTAGCCCAAACGCGGTCCCAACATAGGTGACCCACAATTGGAAAACATTGTATATTCAGTAGAAGTGAACACAGATAGGACACCTGCTGTACTTCCTACATGTACACACAGACCCGAGACACTGCACAAGGACAAGTACAAAGAGATCATCATGGCTCATGGCCTAGGAATAAGGGATGGTAACTTTTTTTAATTGGATTAAAAGCAATCGATTGACCTCTCACCCCCTACTCTCCATCTGGCTCATGTCTTGGCAGCCTGTTAATTCTCTAAGGTTGTTTAGCAGAAAGCCAAACTATCAGAGTCCCTGGTGTTATGCCCCCCAACAAGTTATGTGCCAACCAACCCCTTGTTTCAGAGATGATATACTTTAACCTTTATCAATCTAGGGGTGGTCTCAAAAGGAGCCATCAAACAAGTATAAACCAATTAGATGTTTGAACCCTATAGAGTGTATCTGTAGCCACCATCATTAACTAATCCCCATTCCCTGTAAGCTTTTTGTAAACAGATCAAATGTGATGATGTCATTTATGACTGTGAGGATTTGGACCATCTGCAGGCTGGGTGTGCCCTCCCCTGTTTTTTTAAATTTTTTATATGAAATTGAATGATGGTAGATCACCCTCCAGAAAATATGTAGGGCTAATCCGCACACATTTTCCTATGCTCACCGCACAACATACACATAGACCTGTGTACTCTAGGTGAACACAGCCTACAGGTGCAGTCCGCCCTGTCATATTTAGTTGGGATCTGACAGGTGGAGTACACAATGCATCTCAGAAAGGTGAGGGCCAAAACCTTCCTCCTGCCATAGGAAGCCTAAATAACTATCAAAGGCTCCATGGAACTGCCGTGTCAGTTCATTTACCCACTGCAGGTGGTGGCAGCAATTAACATAATTTACATACAAATAGAGTATACTTCAAAAAGGCCCACAGATGGCCTGCCTGCAGAGGCTAAAACAAAGGAGACAGGAAACCCCAACACCCCTTTCATATGCACTGTGTCAACCTGAAGCCAGCTCCCGCCCTAAAGTATGAATGACAGTGAGCTGTCATGTCTCGTACATGTGTTTACAGTAGACAAGCCCCACAGGGGGACCCCATTCAGAGGGTAGGAATATGTGATTTGATGGAGACAGACAGTCTGTTCTCACCACAGCTTCAAGGGAGACCTGCTGCCTTAATCATGAACCACAGACATAGAGAGCTCAATTAACCAGAGAGACTCTTTGATCCACAACAGACAGGAAGATGGGTGGGACTTAGTATTACATTTTTTCACCCCTTTACCTTTTCTGTTGCAAACCACTCTGTTTATGACCTCATGCATACAGGAGATTATTGGTGGGGAGCCAGTATTGGTTCATTAAGCTAGGCTTGAGCCCCTCTTTTGGCAGATCATCTGACGAATTTGTAAGGAGTAACAAGAAGTACTCATTTGGACCATGGCTGAAGATACAGTCTGCCTTACAGTTTCCAGCAGTGAATGAAGGCCAGGATTACCAACAGGGAAGCAAGACGCCTCCCCTAAACAGCTCTGAGTGAACAGAGGGAGCTACTGAATATAGAGGACCCTCCAGCAGCTCCAGAACCGGTACTCATGCAGCACACAGTGTGCACTGCTAGGCTCTGCAAGCAAGCTTCCTAGTTGGGAAGTGCCAGAGAGTCTTTGAACCAAACCAAGGACAAGGCCTAGGCCTGCACCATTCTCCTCAGCTTTGAGCCGTCCGCCTTGATGTACAACAAGCGCCCAGTGCTAGAAGCTTGGAGGAGTGCATCGACAAGCAACAACCATTGTCCCCTTAGTGGATATTTCCCAACCAGTCGATCCCCTAAAGCTGCAATCGACTGCACTGCTGACTGTTGTCACGCCACAGTCCCCAATGACTCGCTCACCGAACTGCCTGCCACCTGATACCCGTAGCTATCTCCTTTCTTAAACTCTGTTGCAGAAGCTGGACAGCACTCTGAAACTGACTCTACACTGTCAAGCACCAAGAACTTCTACAAGCACAAGGTACATTATGGTTCTGTCCCATGGTCCTTCTGCGAAGGCCCCAAGTGACATTTTACAACCCATTTTCCCCTGCTGAAACCAAGTATCCTTGAACTATCGAGATTAATTACTTTACCGACTACCCTCCTGTCAGTATCCAGAGTGCATCCCTTTTCCTTCTTGAAACTGTCTGTCCTCTGCATTCCATCAGGGGGTGGGTTGTATTTTGCAGTGTGCTAGAACTGTCTCTTGTGATAATAATAAAGTAGATATTTATTCAACCTTGACTGGAAAGTCCCTTTTTTTGATTGGCTAATAATTGTATTTTCTTTCTGTTGCAACTAACCAACGATCCAAAACCTTGTGGAGATTATTCTGCCATTGCGTCCACGTTACCGAAATTGGACATGGATGTTTATAATTTGCTTGTGTTTCCAATATGTTTGGATCCCTTCTGGTGTACTAGAGGAGTGGGTCTGATTGATGTTTTAGAAACCGATATTCATCCCATTTCATGCTTGTATGCTCTCCCTCCCTGCTTCATATGACTAATAATAAAGCTAGATTTGCGTTGCACTTTGTCTACTTCGTATTTGAGTCAAGTTTGGATTGACTCCAGGTACTCTGGTTTATTAGGGGTAAACACTGTTGCCATAGTCTAGTCTTGAGGAGATTAGGCTATTCACCACAGTCTCTTTGTGCCGAAACATGAAGTGGAAAATGTTCTTTATTGTACAAAGATGAAAAATAGGAGCTGAATATTGTCGATCTGGAATTTGGGGACAGGTAAGAATCACAATAGATGCTTAAGCTTTTGATGGATGGGGAGAGGGTCGGTGTGGGAACAACAGATGGTGGCCATATTGATGCAACACAATATTAGAGGTCATGGTTGCTGAGAGGTATCTCTTTTGTCACCATTGGCTTTTAGCCAATTATCAATCTTCCAGTCATTGATGGGGAGCACGCAGAGATGGAGAATCTTTGCGTTCAGTGAAGGTGGTGTCATTTTCTTGGAGGAGCAGATGATAAAAGTGTCAGAAACCTCTTTTCCACCACTTTTTAAGATGCAGGTAATTTTCCTGCATTTGTCAGTTGGATCTGGGGAGCATAGTAGACATGTCATGATCGCCTCCATTTCCTGCTGCACCTGCCAAATGTGCCATGTATTTAATACTGTGGATTCCTATGGAATCTGCCTAGAATCACCACCTGTTAAAACCAGCCGGATTCCATGCAAAACCCTTTTAAATACCACCCACAATCATTATTTTACTCTTTTCCGCCAACGTAGTGGAAAAGTGAAGAGTAAAGGTAATTTCTCCGTTTTACTCTATGTCTTGGAAGTAATGAAAATTGTACAGAGGGGACTCTAGGCACTTAAGTGCAAATGGAGGCGCTCTCCTCCTTGCAATTTTTTCTTGAACTGATAATGACCCATAAGGTCTTTGTTCAATCTGATGAGTATCTGCGTGTAATCAGTTTAGGAACAGAAAGTGAGATCAGAAGTGAACAAAAGAAGCAGGGGCAGCAATAGGTGTTCAAGGGAAAGTGAGAATGCGAAGAGCATTTGGGGTGGTTTGGTCAAGTTTGGTTGGAAAAGTGGAAGTGTTTGTGGTGAGGAACCTGTCATCCGGGAGAGTGCAGGGTCCAAAACGCCAGCCGGGTGGAGACAAGAGGTGGAGAACGCTGTAGTCAATTGTATTGAAAGCAGCTGAGCAGTCAAGTAGATCCAGGACATTGACTCCACCTGCGTTAGCCGTTATGCACGTCATCCACAATAGAGGTGAGCAGGAGCCTTATGGGCTTCATAAATGTAAAAAGTAAATTGTGGGAGCAGATGGAAAATGCAATGGGTGCAACTGAACCGTTATAGAAAATGGAAGCACAATGGGCCTCATTACAAGTCCGGCAGAAACCCTGCCGGTGCTCCCAGGTGTGTTGCTGCCGGACTTGCAAGATTTACCGGCACCTAGCTTGCCAGTAACACCAGGGATTACAACCCTGACCTTCCAGGAAGGCAGGCGCCGGTAAATTGTAAATCCCCATTCCCACTTGAGTCCAGGACTCAATGGGAATCTGTGAAACTCTGCGGGCGGGAGCCGTTTCAGCCGCCAGGTCTGACCCTGGCGGGCGGGACGGCACCCGCCCTCAGAGTCATACTGTGCCAGTCCGGAAACAGTACCTGTAGGCTTACCGGCACCGTTGTTACCGGACCGACACAGTTGTAATGAGGCCCAATGTGTAAGATTATTCATTAAGTGAAATTGCAAAGCGTGCAGTCCCTAGTTCTTAAGTTCTCTTCTCTTCACTGACGAAGTCCCTCCATGACCGTCTATTTCTTAGGTTCACTTTAGCCCCCAAAATAGTTTTTTCAATGTAATGAAAGGCTTGAGAATTTCAATATGAGAGGACCCTACGAACAACCTTGACAGGGAGAGAGGTAATGAGAGTGCGAACTGGCACATTATAGCATTTTCAAACTGTACGTGCAGCATGCCTAGGGAATTGGAAACTTGGAATGGGTGTCATAGTAAATGGGGCATCATGGGAAATTGGAAACTGCTAAAGGTTGCTGCTGGGGCTCTTGCACAAGTGAAAGTGTGTACTATAGGAGCCGGTATATACTGTTATGTGTGGTAAGGGCAGCATTATGGAAATTGCAAGGTGTGGTGCTAGTACGCTATTAATTATGGCAAATTGCAAAGCATACATTGCAACACCACAGAACTGTCAAGTCACTCTTATTTGGAAGTGCCCAGTTGCTATCCAAAAGTCAATAAAATGCAACTTTTCCTGCTGAGTCCCTCCACCCTTAAAAGTGTTGCAACTATGCCAGCTTGCACTAGCTGCACA